>NC_090762.1:29192228-29265529 GCF_036898095.1 Palaemon carinicauda
TTGCTTTTTACAAAGAAGATAAGTGAATATGCTTTTAGAGTATTAAGTTATAAATTAAATTAGAAGAATTATTTTGAGAAAATTTTATCCTTTTAACCCTTTTACCCCCAAAGGACGTACTGGTACGTTTCACAAAAGCCATCCCTTTACCCCCATGCCATAAAATTTTTTTTTTTCATATTTTTGATAATTTTTTGAGAAAATTCAGGCATTTTCCAAGAGAATGAGACCAACCTGACCTCTCTATGACAAAAATTAAGACTGTTAGAGCAATTTAAAAGAAATATACTGCAAAATGTGCTGGGGAAAAAAATAACCCCTTTGGGGTTAAGGGTTGGAAATTTCCAAATAACCTGGGGGTAAAAGGGTTAATAGTTTTCTTTAGATAATTTTCGATCTGTTGCAAAGATTAACTAGCGTTCAGTTTATTTTTGTTACGTAGTAGTCAGTATCGTTACGATGTTACAATATATTGTAGCGATTTTATGAATAGTACTTTTTTCTTACTTCTCAAGTTTTTAAATTGTACTTTATAAAAGGAACATTTTATTTTGCAATTAATTGGTCCTTTCAGTATTTTTTCCTTAGTCAGAGATTAAAGGAAGTTACAGTTCAGTTTATTTTATACGATGCAGTATTCTTGACAATCGTCGTAGCGCACGATTCTACGTATCGTTGTTGCTTTGGTGGTTTTCGGAATACTAAAATTGTTTGTATATTATTTGTAGATGTTCCAATGATGGGAGTGATGATGCATCTTCTATTGGAACCCCTTAATTTAAGGGGTTATTTTGATTTATAAATATATCTATTAAGGTAATATTTGATATTTAATATTTTGTTACATTTATATGAGATTCTGTACTTTTGCATTCCCATTCAAACAATTGTCCAGTGACAGAATTATAAGTCTCTCCCTACGGAGTTCATTTCCTTTGAGCTAGTGTATACTTTGGTTTTCAGGTAATTATGAAACTATCTTTGTGCCAAAGAGTAAAGTGCAAATTTTTTAGTGATAAATTGTGCAGTGAATTTTATTCAGTGGAGAGTGCTTCTATTCGGACCTGTCGTTATCCTAGCCGTAGACCTCTGTCGAGCTCCCGGACCCAGGGGAGAAGTTAAGTCGAACGGCGAAAGGAATCGAGAGGGTAACCAGCCGTTACAGTCTTTTAAGACCCGAACTGAAGTCCTCTCGAGCGTTATCTGTCGATCACCATAACGCTCACCCTCGCTATAGATAAATCGAGTTATTAGTGTTTTCAAAGGCGCTAAGCTGAAAACAAAATTAGATTCGTTCTGCGTGTGTTACGTTTCGTGCGGCGCAGATGCAGTGCCGCCACCTCCACCTGACGGGTGTCGTCTCTCGACAGTGGCAAGCGCTATGGATCGACGAAGATAATGCTGAATACGTTTTGCCTAAGGTTGATCCGTGATCTTTGTAGTTAGGCATGAAACACCTTCTATCTTCATTTATGCAGTCTTTTCATCCTGCCGTTAACAGTGCGGTTGGGTGTCTCGATTCCGGTCTTTGACACGGTCGCACAGGTGACCTGTCTTTAACGGTGAGGACTCGTTGTCGCGCAGGCGGCCTACCAACCGCAATGTTCAATGGTGGGGGAAAGTGGATGCTTTACTTCAATTACCTGCTCAACGTAAACCGACTGCTCTTAGCACCTAGTATCAGTCTATACAGACACGCCGACGTTCGCCAGGCAGCAGAGCTGGCGAAGCGTCATCGGAGCGGTGCGGTAACGGAAACGGAACGTCGACAGAATGGAGCGAAGCGCCACGTCAGTGTGGACGCTTCAGCACCAGTGTGGACGCTTTCAGTGTCAGTATGGACACTTCAGCGTCAGTATGGAGGCTTCAGCGCCAGTGTGGACGCTTCAGCGTCAGTGTGGACGCTTCAGCACTAGTGTGGGTGCTTCAGCATCAGTGTGGACGCTCCAGCGTCGGGGTGGACGCTTCGCTACCTATGACAATAGACTTTGGTGTCCACCTGACCATGAACGTCTAGTGTTAAGTTATTGTTGCTCCAGGCGCTATATTAAGAAATAAATCTTAACTAGAAAGATATTATATTCTCGGACCAAGGCCTGCTGGGCTAACTCTTGGTTGTGAGAACTACTGTAGAATTAAAACCTCTAAGTATTGAGGTCTGAATTCAGAATCATAAGGAGTGGATTCCTAAGAATCAAGACTTCTCTTCCTAGGATAGAGATTGTAAAAGGAAGGGAATAACTTTCAGAAACTCATGAGAATTTTTCTAAAGAGTTTCCCTCATATTTTTTACCTGCTGCTCCTTGTTCCGACTTCAGAGTTTTCGCTAGTTGAGTTGATGGTGTCGCTATTTATTTTATTTTATTTTTATTACTAGCCAGCTACAACCCTAGTTGGGAAAGCAAGATGCTTTAACCCAAAGGGCTCCTTTAGGGAACGATGACCTAGTAAATTAATGGTAAAATAAATAAATGAATTAACATTAAATCATTCTCAGAAAAATAACGAACCTTACTGTAGAGATTGATACAGCGCTTGCAGCTGCAACAACAGAAAGGGCATTAAGGCCTTTGTGAGAATAGAACGTAAAAGTATATCTCCCACCACGGGCAGATCTTTTATGATTTAATGTATTATGTTTTTAAACCGCTCTTGTTAGTGACTCGTAAACATAGCGCAGTGCTCTGGAGGTGCTTGTTCGTGTTCACCTTGCCCCTAGTCCTATATCTCTTCCTTACGTTCCAACCCTTGGGAGAAGGAAGGTCAGTAGGCTGAGGTTCTTCGCGGACCTTGTTCATTAAACGTCTGTTCCGCCGAGCGATATTGTTGATGCAGTCCAAGACGTTCTTTCTCCACTTTGGAATGATGAAGTAATGCTCTTTTCTTCGCCTATGATTGGCAAGCTATGACATCACAACCATGTGACAAAGTATCTTAAAAAGAGCGAAGTTGGAATGTCTTGAAGCAATCAGTTCGTCATCGTTATGGTATCATGGATCTTGTAACTGTTTTCTGCATACAGTATTAGAATGCAGTTCCCTAACGAGAATGACATTCTACGTTTTCCCTGTCTACCATACTCGTCATGTATGCACGCGAAAAGAACTTACCTTCGCAGCAAACGTGTTTTGATGCTTAAACAGGAAGCAATTGAGTGTTTCTTTTCTTCCGCGAGAGAAGCGGAAGTCAGACAAGTCACATACAATCCTAGCTCTTCCTCTGGAATCTGACTCACTTTCAGGGAGGAAAGACTTTGTCCTCATTGAAGGACGCAAAACCTAGACTTAGTAGTCACCAATCAATTTGTCCTAGACCTTTCAGGAGTTGTATGTTTTCTATTAACTTATCCTGCAGTATCTAACATTCGCCAGAAGTTTTTTCTTTTCGGAAGAAGGCGACGTGTCAGCACCAGAATCGTGTAAGACACAGTTCTTTTTGGGAAAAGGTGCTCAGTTTGCTTCTGTTCACACTTCTTCCCCTCCCCCAGTTTGGAGAAAGGTCTATTACTTTCTTCTGAGGTCTAGAGACTACTGTTGACGGTATCTCACAGCATTGGATACGTTCAATTCGCGCACAAGGCGCGCTTGAAATGTCATAGGGACTCTCCCAGGTCGCTCACAGGACTGTGGTTGATGTTCTCTCCCGGCCTTTGCCCATGTTTGAGTTGGCGCACTTGCTACCTCGCGAGTGTAGATTTGGTCTGAGCTAAAAGAGGTCTATTTCATCTGTGTTTAGCGTTTACGATTCTCGTGGGGAGAAAATTTTCTCTTAAAGAGTCTAAGGACTACCATAGATCAAAGAAATGTTTTTCCGATTAGTGTCAGAAGACATAGTTCTCCTATGCTTAGTAACGCTTCCTCGCAGAGATATGCTCGTGTTACGAGAAGCGTTAGAGCGGGTGCTTGTAGTAGTCTGGTCTCTTTTACGGCAGATGTCACGCAGACACAGACGCAAGTTCTGGTCTCTCCCTCACGCAGTCACAGACGCAAGTTCTGGTCTCTCCCTCACGCAGTCACAGACGCAGACGCCAGTCTGGTCGTATGTTGGACGCTGACAGTCAAAGTTGATCCTTTCAACAAGTTGTCCCATTTTTGCGGTCTGCGGGACGTGTGACTCTCACTCATGCAGACGCATCCTACACACGGACAACTCTCGGCAATCAGTTCCGTCTTTCCGTCAATGACCGGACGCGATGCTGTCGCCTCCACGCAGCACGCTGTAGATTTACAACAAGCGGGGCACACACACAGCGCTGTATCCACACGACAAGGTGAACGCATACAGCATGCTGATACCTTACGGCAATGCAAGCACATGCGACATTATGGTAGCATGCTAGACGCATATAGTCAAGTCTTTTTTCTCACAGCAGTATAAACAGACTATTGTCTCTCCTTCGCGTCTCTCTGGCCTCGCAGCTAACGCTCCTTCGTGTCAAGCTTTGGCATTTAGTTTGTTGAACACTCGCTGATTACACACGATCAGGTCTTAACCTCACAGCATGAGGTTCACGTTGTTGATGCTTCTTTTCAACAAGCCTAGCTTTAATATCGGTTTCTTGCGACCAATATGGACGAGTTTTGGGAGGCGGTTCTAGATCGTGATTCTCTCTCACGACATGAGTGTAAGCAGCATGCTGGAACCATACTGGACTCATGCTGGGACCATGCTGGGTGCATGCTGGAAGCATGTCTTTAGTCCTTTTCCCCGTGTCAGAATCACGAACGTTTTATGTTATACCTTCAAGCTTTAGTTCTAGCTGCCTCCAGTATTTCGGAAAACCCCTAAGATCTAGAGGGTTGTTCGAAGGAGACAGCTGAGGGTTTCGCTTGTACAAAGGACATTTGCCTCAAGGTTTTCCAACCCAATTAGAGTGTTTTATGGAATGGTGTAGAGCTAGAGCTGGCTCTCCATTAGGTAACTCTAACACAAGTGGCCTATTTTTTCTTGGACCTTAGAAAAAAACACATTTTCTTTCCTCCTCGACCATCAAAGGGTACAGGAGTATGCGGGCATCTGTCTTCAGACGCAGAAGATTGGATCTATCAAATAGAGACCTTATAGATCTTCTCAGATCATTTGAGAGGACTTGGAGGCATCAGCAAGATGCGCCAGCCTGAAATTTAGGGTTCGTTTCTGGAGTTTGGCGGTAGTGACAGATCCGACCCTTTACACTTGGTTTCTTTTTAAGGCCTAAATATGGAGACTTTCTGAGTAAGTCTACCATAGTTGAGAGTCAGTGAAGTTCACTCATTTAGCAAGAACAATGACTTCACATTGGTTAAGCCATAGGTACCTTACAACCTGGATTCTTGGTCATTAACAAACATCTTTCTAATCCATAGCCTAAATCTTTCGGGATCACTATTCTCTCGAATTTGGTTTGGGATGGGCTGAGAAGAGTTTTTTGCCTGATTAAAACAAAGTTTTATTGGGACAAGAACAAAGAAGTTAAGAGTTTATTCATAACTCTTGGGTGCACGGTCAAGAAGCCTGCGCTATCCATGTCTAAAACATTCTATCATCTCGTATAGACTTTGATTACAAAGGTTCTTCCACACGGTTGGGTGACAGATCATAAGATGTTGAAAGAGTAAAGACTCACGAAGTTAGAGCTGTAGAAACTTCTGTAACTTTTAAACTAAACTGTTCTCTGCAAAGCATCGCGTATACAGCCTTGTGAAGGGGTAATCCTGTATTCGCCTTGCATTACTTTTACCGTGTCCAGTCTCTTTATGAAGACGTCTACGTTTTGGGATCACTTGCAACAATGAGTGCAGCAGTAGGTGAAACATTCTCCACTACATTTCCCTAAATTCATAGTACCCCTGTTCTTCTCTTGGAACTGTTATATATATTTTTATGACGGTACGTGAAGATTGGTCGGCAATCTTCCACAATCTTTGACCTAGTCAGGTGGTCATTTTGTTCCTAGAGAGCGCCCGGAACAAGGGTATTAGTTGAGGTCCTGTCATGTTATAGGTGGTTGTACCGTTTGACAGCTCCTAGAGATCATCAGCCCCGAGTGGATCACTGGATCTCCTAGGGATAACAGACAAAATGAGGCAGAGCATTGTTATCAGCTTCCTTATCAGGTTAGAACTGCTTAAGTTGTTTATGTAACTCTTAAGTGAATTTCCAATTATGCAGCTGTTCTGACCCGCCACCAATGGGTGTCAATCAGCCATTACATAACCAGCGGGTAAGTTTTATATTTAAAATTATATTTTCATAATAAAATAAATTTTTTAATATACTTACCCGCTGGTTATATAAGTTTTAGACCCACCCTCCTCCCCTCTAGAGACCATGGGGCATGGAAAATCTGAATTGGTTGAGTATAGTTCTACCTGTTGTACCGCGAGGGCGCTGGGGTACATCTGGCATATCTGTGCTAAGCTGCGCAAGAGATTTTGAATTTCCTGCCGAGGCGTCAGGGACTTTAGCCATTATATATCCAGTGGGTAAGTATATTCAAAAATTTATTTTATCATGAAAATACAATAATAATAATAATAATAATAATAATAATAATAATAATAATAATATATATATGGTTAGTCTCAGTTGTGGCTATCAAAAACTATTTGGCCTTGATCATGGTCTATTGACTGAAGAGTAAAGACCTTTCAGCTTCGTTGTAGCTGTCTATGCTCGTAGGAGCTCTGGGCAGTCTTGCCTATTCCTGGAGCTCAGGCTTCTGGAGTGGAATGCAATTTTGTTTCTCAGGGCCCTTATGCATACCCCGTACAAGCCTTTGAGGAAGTCGTTAGACAGGGATCTGACTCTTAAGACTGTCTTTTTGCTATCCTTAGCACCGGCAAAGAGAGTAGGAGAGTTACACAAACTCGCTTGAGTTCTTCAGGTTTGTGCCAGAATTCATGGCCAAAACCCAGGACTCAGCAGTTCATAACCCCCAAGTCTGAGTCCTTCTCTATACCCTACCTTCGGGAAGCATAGTGATTGAGAAGAGATGCTTTTGTGTCTCTTGAGGGCTCTGTGATGCTATCTGAAAAGGATCCGACACCTCAGGCCTAAGTGTCAGAGAATTTTTATTAGCACTTGCAGGAGAGAGTCGAGGCACCATCTATGACCATGGCTCATGAAGTCAGGGACATTGGACCCACCTGTCTGTGGACCAACTGATCAAAGTCACAGTCTGAAATAGACATACTACTTTTACGCCCTTTTATCTACGTGAGTATACTGTACCCACAAGGCTCTTGATACCTTTGTGCTTGGTCCTGCGGTGGCTGCTCAAGTAGTTGTTTAACCAGACCAGCTCCCACACAGGACAGAATGCATCTCGTCTATAGTAACGTGTTAATATGAAAGTCTGAAATGAATGGTAGAATAAGTGGTTTTTCTTAATTTTTTTTTGCCCCCCCCCTCCCTTTCGGGGATTAAGCAGTCAATTGATTATGTGCTGGATTGGACCTGATGATGATAAGTTAAACTTTAGATCTCCATTCTTTATATGTAATCAAGTATCTCTTCCATGCCCCCTTAATGAGGAAAATGGTGGAATTTATACCAACCCATAGATCATCATATAGGTATATCTTTCCAATCCGATATCCCCTTTGGGCGAAGGGTTTCTCTGTTTTGATTGAGTACATGCACCCATGTATAAGCCAGGCCCCGTTAGCCTTTCACCCCTATGAAAGACAGGTAGATGTTTCTGGGGTCACCACTTAGCTCCTTTACTGAACAAGTGGTGATCACTTCCATGGAAGGAAATGAACCTTCCATTTTGGTTTTCAGGGGACTTCCAATCTACCAAACAGCGAGTCTCCCTAATTAAGGAATGAGGGTTTGCATATTACATAGGAACAAATCAAAATTTGATTTTTCAAAGCTATACAAACGTAAGACCTTTAACCCAATTTTCCTCCTCCAACCACCCCTCTCAGTTCTTATCCGAGAGGTCTAAAGTAAAGTTCTCTAGCTCAGAAAGAGAGTGTTGCTTCACACTCCTCACCCTTTACCAGCTCGTTTTCAAGTTTATAACGACCGTCTCCATCTCATGCACTGAACCAGTCTCCCTAATTAAAGGACTCGGGCTTGTATAGCTAGGAAAAATATAAATTACTTTAAAAATTCCTGATTTTTCTTAGCCATACAAGTATGAGTCCTTTAAGTTGAACTTCCAACCTCAAGCACCCCTCAAGTCCTTAGCTGAAAGGTCAAAGTGAAGATTCTCCAATAGGTGGAGGGGCAAGGCCCCTTCTTGTCTGCACTCACCACCTGTCGTTAGCCTTGTAAACAATTTCAAAGGCCATTCCAGCTCACACTGAAGACCTGTCTCATTTGAAATTGTATTAATTTTCAAATTTTTATTTTAGGACTTAGAGTTTGCCTCAATTCTTTCAAATCTCCTCTGGAAAGGGATGAGAGCATTATATCAGAAAATAGGTGTATTTATCCAGTAAGAGTCATTGAGCATTATTTGAACAATTCTATTATTATTATTATTATTATTATTATTATTATTATTATTATTATTATTATTATTATCATTATTATTACTTGCTAAGATACAACCCTAGTTGGAAAAGCAGTATGCTATAAGCCCAAGGGCTCCAACAGGGAAATAGCCCAGTGAGGAAAGGAAATAAGTAAACTAAAAGAGAAGCAATTAGAAATTAAAGTAAAATATTTAGAGAACAGGAACAACATTGAAATACAAGAGAAAGAGAAATAAGACAGAATAGTGTGCCTGAATGTACCCTCAAGCAAGAGAACTCTAACCAAAGACAGTGGAAGACTGTGGTACTAAGGCTATGACACTACCCAAGATTAGAGAACAATGGTTAGATTTTGGAGTGTCCTTCTAGAAGAGCTGCTTACCATATGTGAAGAGTCTCTGCTACTCTTACCAAGAAGAAAATAGGCACTGAAAAAGTACAGTGCAGTAGTTAACTCCTTGAGCTAAGAAAAATTGTTTGGTAATTTCAGTGTTGTCAGGTGTATGAAGAAAGGAAAATGTGGAAAGAATAGGCCAGACTATTTGATGCATATGTAGGTAAAGACAAATGAGCCGTAACCAGAGAGAGGGATCCTATGTAGTACTGTCTGACCAGTCAAAGGACCCATAACTCTAGCAGTAGTACTGTATTTTAACGGGTGATTTGTGCCCTGGCCAACCTACCATTTTTTTATGTAACATTAGAATAACAAATCAACTTTTATCTAGAGATGCTTGGTCCTTCTTTGTTGAAGGTTTGGTCACGGAAGCTCTCAAACAATCATTGTCTAATGAAAGCCCTGACGGTTAGGGTTTATGCTATGAAAAGTGCAGATATATTTTCCATTAATGCTGATATCTTTCTTTGTAAAGGACTTTTTATGGCAGTTCAATTACATATCAGTTCAAATTTAGCTAAGTTTTATCTTGAAGAATCTTAGTTTTTTTATCAAGATTATTGGGTTGTTAGTCCTATAGTGGCTGCTGGCAATGTAATCTAATAACATAATTTTCATTAAATGGCAATGGGGTTATATAAATCAGCAGAAAATAATCTAGAGTCCCATATTTGAATGTGTATTTTTGGATGGATTTTTTATCATAATCAAAACTACTTGTGTGTCTGGAATGTTTTATTATTTTTATTATTGTAAATACTGTACATGGATGACCAATCCCTTTCCTTCCCTGCCCACTCACCTTCATCATTGTCTGAGAGGTAGCAGTATGAATATCAGAAGAGGGTCATATAGATAAACAGAATTTTAATGATAAAATTTTACTTTTCTATGTTTACCTGATATTTATTACATGCCTACCCTCCTCCCTTATAACTTATAATGTCAAGAGTACATGGAATACAAGAGTTTCTACTTAAAGACTGAAATGATAAGGGATTCGTGGCTAGAACAAACCATTGGAGGTTGCCAATATTGGCTAAATTGTGTCATTCCTTCATAAGAGGCATAATTTTATTGAAAGAAAAGTAGATATTTTTTTAGTTTTTGTAAATGTCTTTATAACTGAGCTTTCCGAGAGAAGCAATTTGATCATCTTGTGAGGATAAGAATAGATTTATTTTTTATTAGAATTCTGTTTTTCTACATTGATTCCAGTGCCCAAATATTTAATTCATAATTAATTGAATCATATTCCAACAGGTGATGGAAAAGAAGCAGAAAAATTACTTTCATTTGTTGAAGCCTCCATTACAGAAGAAGTTAAAGAGTTGGTTAAAAAGTTAAAGGAGGAAACACTTTCCATATTAAGGTTGAATGATCCTCCTACAGCTAAGGTTTTACCTCCTACCGAGTCTGAAAAAAATGATTCTTCCATAGGTAAGTTTTTAGCATTTAAAATTGCATGCAAAAATTAAATTAATGGTAAATCGAGAGTTCTATTTGATTTTTAATATTTATTCTATGCATGTACAGAATCCATAAAACTTGGTTGCTTCATTTTTTTCATCTTGTGTTGCGACACACACACACACACACACACACACACACTCTCTCTCTCTCTCTCTCTCTCTCTCTCTCTCTCTCTCTCTCTCTCTCTCTCTCTCTCTCTCTCTCTCTCTCTCTCTCTCTCTCTCTCTCTCTTTTTTTTTAGCAGTTTTGAATACTTGACAACATTTGGCATTCATGCTCCCATCATACATACATATACCAAGGCACTTCCCCCAATTTTGGGGGGTTGCCGACATCAAACACATGAAACAGAAAAGGGGACCTCTCCTCTCTACGTTCCTCCAACCTAACAAGGGACTCAACCGAGTTCAGCTGGTACTGCTAGGGTGCCACAGCCCACCCTCCCACATTATCCACCTCAGATGAAGCATCATAATGCTGAATCCCCTACTGCTGCTACCTCCGCGGTCATCTAAGGCACCGGAGGAAGCAGCAGGGCTTACTGGAACTGCGTCACAATCGCTCGCCATTCATTCCTATTTCTAGCACGCTCTCTTGCCTCTCTCACATCTATCCTATCACCCAGAGCTTTCTTCACTCCATCCATTTACCCAAACCTTGGCCTTCCTCTTGTACTTCTCCCATCAACTCTTGCATTCATCACCTTCTTTAGCTGACAGCCATTCTCCATTCTCTCAACATGGCCAAACCACCTCAACACATTCATATCCACTCTAGCTGCTAACTCATTTCTTGCACCCATTCTCAGCCTCACCACTTCGTTCCTAACCCTATCTACTCGAGATACACCAGCCATACTCCTTAGACACTTCATCTCAAACACATTCAATTTCTGTCTCTCCGTCACTTTCATTCCCCACAACTCCGATCCATAAATCACAGTTTGTACAATCACTTTCTCATATGGAACTCTCTTTACGTTCATGCCCAACCCTCTATTTTTTACTACTCCCTTAACTGCCCCCAACACTTTGCACCCTTCATCCACTCTCTGACGTACATCTGCTTCCACTCCACCATTTGCTGCAACAACAGACCCCAAGTACTTAAACTGATCCACCTCCTCAAGTAACTCTCTATTCAACATGACATTCAACCTTGCACCACCTTCTCTTCTCGTACATCTCATAACCTTACTCTTACCCACATTAACTCTCAACTTCTTTCTCTCACACACCCTTCCAAATTCTGTCACTAACCGGCCAAGCTTCTCTTCTGCGTCTGCAACCAGTATAGTATAATTCACAAACAACAACTGATTTACCTCCCATTCATGGTCATTCTTGTCTACCAGTTTTAATCCTCGTCCAAGCACTCGAGCATTCACCTCTCTCACCACTCCATCAACATACAAGTTAAACAACCACGGCGACATCACACATCCCTGTCTCAGCCCCACTCTCACCGGAAACCAATCGCTCACTTTATTTCCTATCCTAACACATGTTTTACTACCATAAGACTTGGTAATGTGTTTGAAGTATCCCATGTCAATTTCCATTGTATTCATATGTGCCCATAATTGTTTTTTTCTATAAATTTTAATAAATTGTCTGATTTTCCCTGGGCTTGAGTTTTATCTTCTATAGCTTTTTACTCCTTTTGAAACGCAGGATGTGGTTCCCTTTGCTCTTTTTACTAATTGTTCTTCTTGTTTGCATTTTGCAAAATTTATCAATATTTGTGACAGTGTTAGTTATGTTCAGTATATAGAAGTGAGTTCACACGATCCAACTGATGGTTTTCTGACTCCTTCCTCATGCTTCTTCACCAATCACCATTGACTTTGATTTTCTTGCAATGATTTCTAATTCTTTGCATTTTGCTATTCCATCTTTTAAAAGACAATATAACCTTTTTTCCACATATTTTGCAGCTTCATCCATAATTTTTGTTATTACTAGCTAAGCCACAACCCTAGTTGGAAAAGTAGGAAGCCATTAACCAAAGAGCTCCAACAAGGAAAAATAGTCCAGTGAGGAAATGGAATAAGTAAATAAATAAACTACTCTATATGAAAGCTATTGAATAAAGAATATAAAATTTCATAAGATCAGTAATAACTTTAAAATAGATATTGTAATATATAAATTATGAGAGACTTGTCAGCCTGGTCAACATAAAAATATTCGCAGCAAGTTTGATCTTCTTTCACCAATTCAATTGCCCTATCTGGCATATGGTCACAAGTTGAATAAAACTTTTAGAATACTGCATAGAGTTGAGCCTTATGATGGAGACGGCAAGCCTATTAGAACTAACTGTATACTAGATATTATATACAGGATAGTCCAAATGCAAAAATTGGTCAGAATTAACTGAACGATGGTGCCAGAGATTAATATCCACATCAGGAATGAGAAATTTAATAAAATGCAAATGATTGTCCAACAAATTGAACTGCTGATGACCAGACGGGAAAGAAATAATCAAAACAAAACAAGAGTAAAAGAATTAAAACATTTCTGAATAGATTGATCACCAAAAATCTTTGAAAACTCTCAATAAGCCAATTTTTTGTGCAATTGAAGAAACAGATTGAATGTGTCTCTCAAAAGTAAATTTGCAATCAAGAATCACACCTAAAATTTTAATTGTTCCGTCACTAAATACAAACCTTTTCGCTCTTTATAGGGAATATACTTTTGGCGAAGAAACTGGAAGAAAGCCGTAAGTCTTAGCGAATTATTGGGGGTTTAAGGCTACTAACGGCTACCCCGCTCAATACACCCATGTTCTATCATTGCTTTTGGCTATTCGACTAATCTTTTTCTCTTTGCAGGTATGACTGTTGCTGTTTAGGATTGGCATGTGAACTTTTCCAGGACCTGAAGGGCGCCAATGTGGCACCTTTATGTCTGCAGTCAAGACCCACCCTCACTCCTTGTGCCCTGCCTGCAGAGGACACACTTATAGGTAGAACTCACCTTGCACACAGTGTCGGGAGTGGCCATCTTTAAGTGGGAGAGATTTGGCAAGATTTGACAGATGCCACAAGAAGTCCTAGAGGGATTTTTCATCTTTGGGGTCATCCTAGAAAGCGAACTTCTGCTCGTTTGGTCTCCCCTGGGGAACATTTGAGTAGAAGTGGTGACTTTTTTACCCCCGGACAACCCTTAGTTTTGGAGGATGCCACCACTTCCCCTAGCGAAGCAGCACCACCCTCTGCCAAAGGGGAGTCTTTCTCCGTTGACGACGGCCTTCATCTTTGGCTTTCATTAGGGATCGTCAGTCCCCCTTCCAACGAAGGTCTCCTGGAGTTGGTCCAGTTAGGGGTACAGAGGAAGCACATACTGGTTTCCTCAGAGGTTGACGTCGTCTTCCTCTCAGAGACTAAAGATATTGCACCAGCAGTGTCTGGTGTCCCGACCTGGTTTGGTTTCCTTGCTTGCTTTGTCACTGTTTGGGCCAAACATGTGGCCTCAGCACTTGTACAAGAGTGGGTTTGGACTAGCACTCCTCAGAGGGCTCAGTCAGGAAGGCTAAATGCGGCCGACCCAGAGCTTGACCTCACCTTGGTCTTACTCATCAGTATTATGATGACGACGCTTTCGCTCAACCTGTAGAGGGTTTGCTAAGTTCGAAGCGTCGTCCTGCCCTTCTCAAGGGGAGAGCATCTTTCTTGTTTGCGAGTTAGGTCTTCCCCTGAGTGGCTCCTTCATGTGGCGTGACGTAAAGGGTTTTGAATTCGTCCATGCCTTTTTCTAGCCTGTCAGAGTGAGACAAGGTAGTGTGTAAGCTGGGCACAGCCTCGATCCCTCGCCATTGTCTTCGTCGTACTCAATCTCATCATCCAGTGTTCCTCGTCCTGTACTTGTAGCAAATCTTAATGCTGGATTGCTCAGGACTGCTCACTTAACTCCTGTGGGAGTATTGACAAGTGACGCTCGCTTGGCCCCAGAAAGTAAACAGGTAAACCCGAATTGAGCGAGAGCTCTTTCCGATCTTTCCAATGAGGTCTTACACGAACCAGAGTGTTCGCCAACTCCAGCATGTGATGAAGTTGACTCTCGTAGCATAGTAGACATCAGTTTGGCAAGAAAGCCATACACATCGTTGTGTACACCACAACTGAGATGCGAAGAAGAAGCATGCCGAATATAATCTACGCTAACCCGGGTGTTCGCACAGACATCAAACTTCAAGCCTTAAGTCAACACTGCTTGAGTGGGTTATTTCATCACACAATCACGAGCAAGGGAATGCCACCTCACTCCCTCCTGTTTACCATAAATCACCTGTTTGCCAGGAAAGGAGAGCATGTCTCGCCAAGAGAACGCCTTCCAGCAGTAGCTCGTCCACAATCCCCAGTTCGTACGGTCAGAGGAGAGCCCAAGAGTCTACCTGTGCGCCTTCACTCGGCAAACCGTAAGCGCACTCCTCCCAGGAGAAATGACGACGACAGGTCACAAGGTTAATAATTAATAATGATGATTAATATTACAGTAATAGGTCTTCCAAACCGAGCTCCTCGGAAACGAACTCCAGAGCACAAGTTCTCTAAGGTGCCCTATCGGGTCTTCCTCCTTTCAGAAATGACACGCCATGGTTCAACGAGCTGGACAGAGTAGTCCAGTAAGTGGTAGCCGGTACCACACTGGTGCCTCCTAGGAATAATCCAACTACAGCTGTAACAATGACGAGGATTATTATTATTAATATTATTATTATTATTACTAGCTAAGCTACAACCCTAGTTGGAAAAGCAAGATGCTATAATCCCATGGGCTCCAATAGGGAAAAATAGCCCAGTGAGGAAACGAAATAAGGAAATAAATAAACAATGTAGGAATTAATGAAAATTAAAATAAAATACTTTAAAAACATTAACAACATTAAAAAATATTCAATTTATAAACTGTAAAAGGACTTATGCGAGCCTGTTCAACATAAAACATTTGTTGCGAGCTTGAACTTTTGAAGTTCTACTGATTCAACTAACCCGATTAGGAAGATCATTCCACAACTTGGTCACAGCTGGAATAAAACTTCTAGAGTACTGTGTAGTATTGAGCCTCATGATGGAGAAGGCCTGACTATTAGAATTAACTGCATACCTAGTATTATGAGCAGTATGGAACTGTCCAGGAAGATCTGAATGTAAAGGATGGTCAGAATTATAAAAAATCTTACGCAACATGCATACAGTAATGATTTAATTGAACGACGGTACTTTCGGCAGATTCAGCTTGAGGCATCGAGTTCCTCGATTTATACCTCTCCTCCATCCGACCCAAGACGAAGGAGCCCTGAGGCAACGCAACCTCGGGAACAACAGGCACTTTTGGGCGTTTTCCCCCTATCACCAGCCAAGGAGCACAGACTTCAAGATCCGGAACCTAGGAAGCTAGAGCTGGACTAATCTAAATTAGAGCTGATTCCAATAATATCTTGAAGAGGAAACGACAAAGAAAAGCAACACCTCCCCCTGGCAACATGTTTCACTCTCTAACCTGCAGGGGCTTGAAATCTCGAGAGATCTCCTGTACTGATCTATCGTCTGTTTCTAATGGGTGGAGGTTATCCAGCATCTTTCAGAGAAAGGCTTAACACACCAGTATTAGTTGCACAGCTTATGGTATAGCTGCATTGGCTCCTCTTGCAGGACCATTAGCATCGGATGGAGATAACATATTAGGACTGGGATGAAAGTGAAGAATGACTGGCCATTTCCTTTTCCTTTTCATCTTCCCCTCTCTTTGGGCACAGCATTGGAAATCTTGTCAGCTGGAATCGATTTGCTTGCAAATAAGCCCCTATTTGCCTGTAGCATTTGTACTAGGTAATGTAGAATTGTCATTTCCCCCACTCTTTAAGATGAAGATTGTGTTGTAAGGAAGCAAACCTATTTTTATATACTGTATACAATATGCCTTACTGTTACCACAAATTTCTGCTCTGCATCCTTTATTACACAGGCCGTGGACCCGCTGTTATTGTCAAACCAACCACCAGTGCACGGTGTGTAAAGTACCTTAACTCTGCACCACCTAAGGATGAGTCCCCTATGTGAAGAATGATGGTTTATGTTTATTTAAGAACAATTGACAAATTTGGAAGTAAATTGTATCTTTCCTAATTATACAAACCTGTGTCCTTTGTTCATACTTTTCCACCATCACCTACCCCCTGGAAAGTGAGTGCTCAGTTGACCAAGTGGGGGGGTGGGGCTTTCCCGCTCCTGGCCAATAGCTACCGGCCACTTGTTTACACCTTGTCATAAAAGTTTAACTGCCATAGACTCTAACTTCTATTGTATGTAAAGGACTCAGTTTTGTATAGTTATGAAAAGTACAAATTACTTACAAATTTGTGATTTTTCTTTATAGTTTTCTGCCATGAGGTCAAACTGACAACTGTCAATTTTCACAATATTTTCATAGCAATCTCATTTTCATCCTATTGATCTGTACAAAAATTTTCAACTTGAAGCAGTTTTGATAGCTAGGTATTAAGATACTAAAGAAAAGGATGAAAAAGGCCGACTACTGCATCTGAAGGCCAGAAGTACTGGATGTTGAAAAAGTTTATGGACCATCGATGTGGATAGCAGCACTTTATGGTTTTTCTTTTATGTTGTAGTAGATAAAAGATAAAATTTTTGTTTAATTTTCCATAGATGAATTTTTTACATAGAAATTTATGCTGGGAAAAGTAGACATATGGCAAAAGAAAAGTTCAGGAGCCTTCAAAAGCTCAGTCATGCATTGTCAGACCCCCCAGTTTATCTATCCAGAGTTAAAAACTGCTTTCGTTGTTAGACCATGGGGTGAAAAAGATTAAATAAAATGTACACCGATGGGATATGTCTGTCATATTTTATTTTTACTCTGAACAACCATTTTGTTTTAGGATATTTTTTTATTAAGCTATCGATTTATTTGCAGGAGCTAGACGTGCTGAAATCATGGCGAAAGCTGTGAAATCTGATACCAGTGGTGATTATTTGAGAAAGAAATGTTTCCGGGAGCCCGCAAAGGTATGGGGTAAACCTACCAAGCAGGTATCACTTCGTCAGGGGCTGTCAGATGAGAATGACTCGTCTATGAGTAACCGCGATGTCCAAGATTTCATGAAAATACCAATAAAAGAAACTTTAAGTAAACCTTTGGTACCACAACGAAGATCTCAAAGGAGAGTTGTGCATAAATATATAAAAAGAAATGTAGAAGAAGAAAATGAGCAAATAATAGCAAGTGATGCTATAGATAATGAGAGCCTTAATGATCAGTGGCAAGAACAGGAGGGTGAATCATCAGCTGTGGATGAAAAAGTTGTAAATGGTACAGATCCAGTGTCAGATGAATTGGAGATTCTAACTAAGGTTCCTCCTGTACTTCCAAAGCCAAAAAGGGTCCGAGGACCACCTAGGAGAAAAATCTTGTCTCAAGCGGTAGAAGTAAATAAGGCTGATAATATTTTAACAAGTCTTCAAGCTTTAAAAAGGAAGGTGAGTGATGAACAATTGATTGAAAAGCGAAGAAAACGAAGACAGCTTAAAAAAGTGGAGCCAGATGAAGAGTCCGCTGTAGACTTATCAAGAATAATAGTTGGTTTACCTCCAGTCAAAGTAGAAGCTAGTGCAGTTATGGTTCGTGATGAAGTAAATGAAATTCCACCTTGTCCTGAGTTGAAACCCAGAGAAAATGAGGAACGTACCAAACGAGAAAATTTACAGTCTACTATAACTTTGAATATCCAATTAAAAGGAGAGAATATTTATAAAAACCAGCACTTCAAGATATTAAACAATAATTGGATAGCTATTCAAGGTAACGAAAGAAAACTTGACAGGCTGAAAAAGAAACTGATATCAATTATTCTACCTGAACATGTTAAACAGACTGTAGACGAAGATAAGGTTGATGTAGAGATTACAGTCTTAGAAACTGAAGAGCCAGAAATTGTTTGTGATACTAATACCACTTTTGAACTTAGGACAGACACATCCAACATTAATTTAGTTTCTTCTACAATTCATGATAAGAACCAAGTGCAAGTGAAAAATGATGTTCATTATAACTCAGCAGATGAAGAGAATATACCGTTAATCATAAAAACAGAAAAACCTGACTATTCACCTCAGAATAAAATTTATAGTACAAGTGATGTTATTAAGGATTTACAAGGCATGTGGGAGTCGGATAGCAATGATAACGGCATAGAATCGGTCGATGGAGATCCTTTGGAATTTCACTCATTTGTTACAAAATCAGAAGATTCTTGGTCTGAAAATGCCTCTAATGAAGAACACAAATTTTTCCCATTTTCGCCCATAAATATTACAAAAGATTGTGATGAGGGTGGCATGAGTGAGGATTTCCACGATGATAAAAGTTTTGTAGATCTTGTGTCAGACGTTGATGACTTTGAAGATGAGTCGGAACCTATAATCTTAACACAAAGTATGGTCACTCAAAGGCCAGGGTATAGTTTAAATTACAATAACATTGTTCCACCAGGTAATAATTTGAAGTTGAGCCACTTAACAGCTGCTACACCTATGTTTACAACAGCTTCCTTAGTGGGCAGTCCTATAAAATTGAAAGATAAAGGTATGCAAACACCTTTATACAAAAGGGCAGATCAGGCAACAGAATCTCACTCCTCAGGACCCTCTAATCCTGCATCAATAAGTAAAAGATATATAACATATAACAGTCCATTAGTTGTGTCTGGTGGACAAACCCCTACTCTTGTTCCTGTGTCAACTTCACTGCCATTATTGAAAAGTCAGGGTCCTCAAAAAAGTTCTTTTCTATTAGAACAACCCTCTTACGTGCAGTTGAGCTCCGATTCCATGAGACCCCGTTCCCCGTATAGTCGGTCATTCACAGCATGTGGAAACAGTTCCTCGACACCTAGTCATGCAGATTATTCATCACCAGAATCTTGCCTTGGAAGTCGGATCCTTGTGTCGAGTCATTCGGCTACAACCGTTGAAAGTCAGTCTCCTTTAATTTGTGTGCCAACCCCTGCAAGGTTTCCAGGGTCAGTGACAGTTACTCCACGAAGGCTAACTCAAGCAAGTGAAATATCAGGTATCAGCACTTCAGTTACTCATGCCCATAATTCAACTTCTGTATCTCCAGTTGGTCTACATCGCCACCCAGACCTGGGTGGTGTGAAATTAGTGAAAGTGAAAATTAATAATGCCCACTCTGTATTAATTCCAGAAAATGAAATTGCAATGAGTGCTACACAAATGAATGTTATAACTAATGTTGGAAAGGAGGGATATGCCAAATTTTCTTCGCCAAGTTCTCTTGAAGAAATTCCCTCATCAGTTACCATAGATGATGGTAATCATAGTACTGAAATGGATTCTGTCATGACACGTGGACTGCCCCTCTCAGATGTACACCATCGGACTGCTGTTGCTCAAACATCTCTTGTTGGACAAGATGGGGGTTTAAAATGTGATTCAAACTCATCTTGGGTGTCTAATGATTCTAAGTCCTCATTTTCAACCACCTCATCAGGTAAAGTATGTAGTTTCCTATTTTCTCCCAAATTTACCAAACAGTCTAGAATGAAAAACCCAACTGGGGAAGCAACAGGCATACCTGTAGCTCCAAAGAAATTGAAAGTCCCATTTATTTTCAAACACAGTCTTGTGCCAAAGAAAAAATCTTTGTGAGTGTGTATCTTAAAAAGTTAGAATTTTGTCAGGACTTATAAGATTCATATTTTGTTCATAGTTTTATTTTTATGGAAGCATGTTTAAAAGACTTTGAAGGACTTTAACCTTTCTTTGTTGATTATCAAATTAAATGTTTGGTAAAGGCTGTACATGAAAATTATTATTCCTTTATGCAAGGATTATGAATTTTTTCACCATGATTTTATCTTTGATTTTAAATTCACTTCATAGCACTTACTTTTAGGTTTTTAGGACAATTTTCCCTTTTTCATATTTAGATCATTTGTATTTATCTTTATTTTCTCTTCTTGATGCCCATCATTCATATACGATAGTTACATTTGCTGCCTCAAATATCTCCAGACTTGGTTTCTATGCCTAAAAGACAAGAAGTATTTTATCATTCATCTTTTAGTCTCGAGATTTATCATATGTCTTGTTTGAGTTCAATATCTTCAATAATGGGGAACTTAAAGAAGAGGAAATCTTAGAAAAGTTTTCTTTTTCTCATACCTTTGCCCTGGTATTAGTTACAACTAGCTCATTACTGTACTGGACATGTAGCTAGTGAAAGCCAGTTTGATGTGTATTCTAAAGCTCTTCAGACAGCTTTAAAATCTAGATATTTTCTTACTGTACCGGTTGCTTTTACTTCTGGGTAGTTTAGAACTTACTATTGATTCAGACCACTTGTTTTGGGAGAAGACGAAACTTATCCAAAGAAAATAAACATTCTTAACAAAACTCCACAGTACCTATGCCCTGCAACAGTTACCTATTGTGGTTTAATCAATGCTATCACTATGTGGAGACATGCCGCAAGCATCAGAAAAATGCTTTTAAGTAGTTTATCTACAATGTCACATTTTACGTTTTGATTGAGTTACTCAAATAGGAATGTTGAAGTTGTTCAGGGATTATAAGATATTCTTTCATATCACTTAATCTTCAGTACACATACATATTTGATTGGTATGATGTTCTTTTTGTATTTAAGTAGTTTTGAAAATGGGTGATTATGGATACTGTATAGTATGTCTTTTTGAGGAACAAAGTACTTTCCTTGATATTACTTGAGTTACTGTTCCAATCTTTACGAGATTTTTTTTTTTCTAGTACATGCAGTTGGGCGTGATCATAGAGAATCAAATTTTCATTACTAGTCCTTGATTCGCAGCAGAGAAATTTTTTATAGTCGAGTAAACCTAGTTATGTCTAAACACTGTTTAGTCTTCTCTTTTCTGAAAGTAATCCATAACCTATTCACCATTGTTTCCTCTTGGTCCCTAACTACCATGAGTTAGGAAATTTTAACTCATGCTTGTTCACAGATTCTGTTTGTTGTATTTCTCACTTCCGGTAATTCTGAATTGTCGGACTTTGAATTACCACTTTTGAAGTAATTACAATTTATTGCAGATACATTCAAAGCCCATTATAAATTTTTTGTGTCTCACTAAGCAGCCTTCCATTTGGATTAGGGATTGGCTGATAGTCTTTGGCCTCAACAGATGGGTAACTTTGTCATTTGAACTGCCTTATTTAAGTGACATGGAAATTTTCCTTGTTTGTAGATGTTTTAATGTCTAGTTTAAGGAAGTCTGTTACAGCAGCGTCCTGTATTTAATACTCTCCTTTTGCCTAAAAGCCACCACTTTAGCGTTTAAGACTGAATGTTATACATATATTTCAGCGTATCACAGTCAGACTTTCTGTTGGATACGTAATGTTTCGTAAATACTGCATCATTTCTTTCATCTTAGAGTGATTATAAGTTACCTTCTCACAAGTGTTGCACAGATTGTTAGCAAATGTTCCATTTCTCTCATTTGACTGGAAATCATCCTATTCTGTTAATGAATTATAAATCTGATAATTTTAAAGTATGTCTACAGTAATTTGTTTTAAAGGTTTTGAGTTTAGAATCATGCACTGTACAGTGGTGGTAACACGAGATGTTCTTCAGTGGTGATAATTGATATATTTGAAGCTCTTTTGCCATGAAATGGTTTATAATTTTTTGTTGTTGTGTTAGGCTAAAATCAGTCTTTGGGTTTTATTATATACTATATATATATATATATATATATATATATATATATATATATATATATATATATATATATATATATATATATATATATATATATGTATATATTTATGTATATATATTTATATATATATATATGGAAATAAATATATATATATATATATATATATATATATATATATATATATATATATATATATATATATATATATATATATATATATATGTGTGTGTGTGTGTGTGTATTTATGTATATACAGTATATATTTATATTTATATATATTATATATATATATATATATATATATATATATATATATATATATATATATATATATATATATATATATATATATATATATATATATATATGTCTTATTTATAACTGTAATCGAACAGTTTAACATGTTTTTTCAAAAAGGCCCATAAAAGAAACACAGGAAATATGAATAAATCACACTATATTTCGGTCAATAAACATCGACCCTCTTCAGGATGTAAGGTAAAAGTGAGAATTACAGTGGAGAGTGACGGTTTATATATGAAAGCAAAAGGGTGTGTTCAATTGTTCTATAGTTGTTATAATTGCTGGAAGGATTAGCCAAATTTAATTACATTCAGGTGCGTGTTCTTATTGTTGAGCCGCTTGGAGGAAGTCTTGACCTCTGATGCATGTCTGGTGGTCGGTCTCCGTGGATTATCTTCTTAATGATAGGGTTGAGAAGAGTATTGTCCACTGTGTCAGCTTTCCATTGGCCCCCACATAGGTTCATTGTGTTTGATTGATTTATGATGGCTGATTCCAGGATTTTCCTTCTGTACGGACAGGTACTCTTAAAAAGCAAAGACGACTCACTCCAGTTAATCTGGTGCCCTAAATCCCTAAGGTGAATGAAAATCCCCGAGTTTTCATACCCATATCTAACAGATCTTTTATGTTCGGATAATCTTTGAGATAGCGAACGGCCAGTTTGCCCAACGTACACTTTTTCACAATCCCTACATGGTACTTTGTAAACGCCGGATTCTATCTCTCTTTTATTTTGATAAACATTAATAAGGGCGCTTCCTATGGTCTTTGGATATGAAAAAACAAAGGGGTTCTCAGTTTTGATATGATTTGTTATATTTTTAATACCTTCTATATATGGGAGTTTTATCTTATTTTTAAAATCTCTTTGGTTAGTGACATCATGATCTTTATAATATATCGTGTTGGCTTTGTTGATGGCCTTTTCTATGACATACGTCGGGTAGAATAGCTGGGCGAGTTGTTTACGGATGATTTCAAATTCTTTATTTAGGTAGGCTGGGGAACAGATTCTCAAACCTCTAAGAAATAGATTGCAAGCTACTCCAATTTTTACAGAAATGTCGTGATAACTAAAGAAATGAATGTAGGAAATAGAGAAAGTTGGTTTTCTATACACAGTGAAATTATACCCCGTCGATTCCCTTATAATTAGTATGTCCAAAAAAGCTAATTTTCCATCTTTTTCCCATTCAGTTTTAAATTTTATGCTAGGGACTAGGGAATTTAGATTATTGAAAAATATATTGAAATCTCCCCAGCTATCATCCCAATATGTGAAAATGTCATCAACATAGCGTTGCCAAACCATGTTCGTGGGTTTAATTGTTGTTAAAATTTCTGTTTCAAAGTATTCCATGTAGAGGTTAGCTAAAATTGGAGATAACGGGCTGCCCATACTACAACCAAATTTCTGTTTGTAAAAATTTCCATTGAAAGAGAAAACGTTATTTGACACGCTTAGTTTAATTAACTTAATTGTTTTTTCAATACCGAGGGGGAAGTGATCTTCGTAAGGGATTAATTTTTCCCTCAACGACGTATTAGGTTTCTTGAGGGAAAAATTAATCCCTTACGAAGATCACTTCCCCCTCGGTATTGAAAAAACAATTAAGTTAATTAAACTAAGCGTGTCAAATTTCCTACATTCATTTCTTTAGTTATCACGACATTTCTGTAAAAATTGGAGTAGCTTGCAATCTATTTCTTAGAGGTTTGAGAATCTGTTCCCCAGCCTACCTAAATAAAGAATTTGAAATCATCCGTAAACAACTCGCCCAGCTATTCTACCCGACGTATGTCATAGAAAAGGCCATCAACAAAGCCAACACGATATATTATAAAGATCATGATGTCACTAACCAAAGAGATTTTAAAAATAAGATAAAACTCCCATATATAGGAGATATTAAAAATATAACAAATCATATCAAAACTGAGAACCCCTTTGTTTTTTCATATCCAAAGACCATAGGAAGCGCCCTTATTAATGTTTATCAAAATAAAAGAGAGATAGAATCCGGCGTTTACAAAGTACCATGTAGGGATTGTGAAAAAGTGTACGTTGGGCAAACTGGCCGTTCGCTATCTCAAAGATTATCCGAACATAAAAGATCTGTTAGATATGGGTATGAAAACTCGGGGATTTTCATTCACCTTAGGGATTTAGGGCACCAGATTAACTGGAGTGAGTCGTCTTTGCTTTTTAAGAGTACCTGTCCGTACAGAAGGAAAATCCTGGAATCAGCCATCATAAATCAATCAAACACAATGAACCTATGTGGGGGCCAATGGAAAGCTGACACAGTGGACAATACTCTTCTCAACCCTATCATTAAGAAGATAATCCACGGAGACCGACCACCAGACATGCATCAGAGGTCAAGACTTCCTCCAAGCGGCTCAACAATAAGAACACGCACCTGAATGTAATTAAATTTGGCTAATCCTTCCAGCAATTATAACAACTATAGAACAATTGAACACACCCTTTTGCTTTCATATATAAACCGTCACTCTCCACTGTAATTCTCACTTTTACCTTACATCCTGAAGAGGGTCGATGTTTATTGACCGAAATATAGTGTGATTTATTCATATTTCCTGTGTTTCTTTTATGGGCCTTTTTGAAAAAACATATATATATATATATATATATATATATATATATATATATATATATATATATATATATATATATATATATATATATATATATATATATATATATATATATATATATATATATATATATATATATATATATATATATATATATATATATATATATATATATATGTATAATTATTACTAGCTAAGTTATAACCCTAGTTGGTAAAGCAAGATGCTATAAGCTCAAGGGCTTCAACAGGGAAAAATAGCAAAGTGAGGAAAGGAATTAAGGAAATAATTAAATGATATAAGTAGTAATGAACAATTAAAATAAAATATTTTTAAACAGAACATTAGAACAGATATTTCATAGCAAAATGAGTATCACAAATATATCCTACTTAGTCTATTGACTTGGAATGTATTGGTGGGCTATGAAAAAGCCACGGAATGTATTAGTGGGCTATGAAAAAGCCACGGAATGTATTAGTGGGCTATGAAAAAGCCACCTTCTATGGCTTTCTTTGTCATTTTTGGCATTTCTAATTTTATTTTCATTGTGCGGGAATTGTACGGGTGTCTTATCCCATCAGCCACTTTAGCCTAATAATTTTTCCTCTCGATAATGCCTTCTTTAAGGGTTTTTTTCCCCATTCTGTTTTTCTGCTATAGTTATATTGGCATTACATCCTAGGAGGTCTATCACTTCTAACTGTTCGTTTAGAAAAAGTCTTGTTCTCCGACTTTAGAATCTTATCAGTGATCTTCTTGCGCATTAACAAAGAATGTTGAATTAGTGTAAGTTATCTTTTGGACCCTGCCCCATATGATACATTTGCACTGACACAGCCTAAGCCATCTTTTTCCCTCGTCATGTGGCATAGGTCTGTTGCTAAGTATGTTATTCATCATTTTGCATCATAGCATTCACTTTAAAAGTATTGCCACAAAGATGGAGACATAAAGCTAGCTATGCTGGCACTGAAAAAGAGGTCAGAATAATGCCATGACCTAAAATTGAAGAAAGGTTAAACAATTCTCACTAGCCACTCTCCTTGGATACAAAGCAATCATGAAAACACATCTTACCCCTTCAGGTAAGGTGTCTTCTACTGGGCAATGGATAGCCTATAACAAAACTTTTTTCAATTGTACAGGGAATTTACTCATCAAAACTTTCCAAAATTGTGAAGCGAGTTAATCAAATATATCTGTGGTTCTAGGTTGTGTATACATCATTATACATACATGATGTACATCATTATACATACATGATGTGTATTCTAGATGAAATATTAAGTTTGGGGTTTTGAGTCCATGAATGTAGGCAGAAATATGACTGGTGGGTTTGTATTTAAGATAGAAAAAACTTGTTGAAAGAATTTAGTTTTAAGGAAAAGCTGTTTACATAGGTGACAATTTGCTAATTATTTACAAAGTTAATCATGGTGATTAAAATTTTGTCCTTATGCAATATAGGTAAATTTTTTTTTCATGGGAAAATCTATATTGTTTTATGTTTATGATTAACATCTGAAAAGGCAGAATTTTCCTGGTGGTGAGAATCACAAGCTGCTTTCAGATGTTTGCTCAATGCCACCAAGGGATAGCCCCCCCCCCCCATTAAACCTAGGCCTGTTCCACATTTTAGCTTGGCTCACCTAGAAAATAGTAGTTAATTGCTGCATTTTAAATCTTATGTTATTCATCTTACAAATCACTAGTTAGAGGAATTTTATATGTTTAGTTTAGATACAGAAAAGGACTTTTATATAGAATAAGAATTGTGAAAAGAAGTTATTTTGATATATTAAAATGTGATTGATAAAAAGTATTTTATTTTCATAATTGCAATATATACAGCATAGCCTATGTAACTTTTAAAACAAGTAAATCATTTAATATAATTGTGGTTATGCAATGTGTGTTTGTATTTTTGGACTTCACCATTAAAATTTTCTTGTGCAATATGAAATAGGAAAAGTTCCAAAATATTACAGTATGGTACTGTACTGCTCTTTAGGAACTGGGTTTCCTGATCAACTTGGCAAACTCAAGACTAATTCCAAGAATGATATTTCAGTGGCTAGATCCTCAATGGAATTTGGTAGAAGCCACTTTAGGCCTAACAAAAACATCTTGGTAAGTTCAATTTCTCTCTTTCAAATCACTTCTCTACCAGACAGCAACAAAAATTTTGGCCACCTTCATTTTGCCTCAGTAGTCAACCCAGTGTTAATGGCAAGGTTGAAAGTCTTCAATTGGGTGTGGAGAAGAGTGGCCTAGAAGCAGTTTTGAACATTTCTGGCTCAGTTGCCTGGCTGGGAAAAAAAAATTCTTAGCCCATGGATGAGAACAATTGCCTTTTCCAGGTTAGTCCTATTTGTCCCTCCCCTAATTTCCATGAACCTTCACACAGATTCATCCCGGTCAGGTTTTGGAGGTTATTCAGAGACAAGACCTATGTGTTTGGGAAATGGTCTCCCTCAGTTTACAGCACTTCACACAAACGTTTTTGAGCAGATGGCAACCTTCCTGACAATGAATTCGTGTTCCGAGAAGGTACTCTCAAATAAAAATTTTATAAACAACTAGGTAACTGTCTTTTGTGTCAGAAGGGGGAGGGTTCTACTCAGGAATTCTAAGTGCAGTGATTCTTCCCATTATGAGGTTCCTTCAGGAGAGAAATGTGTTCCTACCACCATTACATCTGTCTGGATTGCTCAGCGTAGTAGCAGACACCTTATCCAGACTTATGGAATGTACCTTGGATCAGAGCTCTTTTCAGGATATTCTAGAGTTCGTCTCGAATCTCAAAATAGACCCATTTGCAATAAAGAAACCATAAGCTTCCACTTTACATAATCCCAAATATGGTTTTTAAGGCAGTGGCAAGAGATTTCCTGAATCTGGATTGGAAAAGATAGTCATAGTCATCCATCCATCTGATTCCTCGACGAGATTTATTTTGTAGTCTTCAAGTATCCTTCAGGCTTTTTCAGGGACAGCTGTGTTAGTAGCTCTCCTGTGGCCAAACAGCTTATGGTATCCACTGCCTCAGCATTTTGAGACTAAGGTGACACCCACTATGGTCTGCACCAGAAAGTAAGGTCTGATTATCTTCGCTTCCTCCGTTCTGACAGAATCTTCACACTAGGATTTTCTCCGTCGTATTTATGAAATTTTTCAGCCCACGACGACTTATTGTACGAGCTGCAAGAGGTCTTCATCCATGAGACAATACCAATCTGTGTAAAAGGCTTGTTAGACCTTTCTGAAGAATAGGTCACCTTGTCAAATAAACCCAGACTTCATAGCTTACGTCTTTGAGGATATGAAGCTTAAGCCATCAACGATATTGTCATATAAATCAATGTTGATAGAACCTCTCACGAGTGTTTGTTCCGTAACCGAAATACAAACCATGCTATTTACATGGGGTTTTACTTTCGGCGTAGCTGAAATGACGAGCCATTAGAATTTTAACGAGGGTCAATTACCCCCGCGCTAGTTAGCAAGGGGTAGGGGAGTGGTAGCTAGCTACCCCTCCCCCCCTCACTCACTGGTGAACTGCTTCACTTCACTTTTGGCTCGGGCGATGATCAGACATCTCTGCTTCGCCCTCACATTATTGACAGCCTTAATTTTGTTTTGCTTTTTCTTTCAGCTTGTGTGCTTGAAGTTGGCCTCATCCTTCCTTCCCATCATGCGGAAGTGCCCTGGACTCCCCAACCGCCCTTGTGGAACGTTCATGTCGACGGTCGAGACGGACCCTCACTCCTTATGCCCGCAGTGTCGAGGTCAACGGTGTGAAAGGGATAATACCTGTAGTGAGTGCAAGGAGTGGCCTACCTCCCAGCGGGAGAGGTTTGCCCGGTGGCGTAAGAAGAAGCCTAAGCGTGACCGTTCTCCTTCAAGGGTTGCCTAGAAGAAGGAAGGTTCTAAGGACTCTTCTTCCGCCGCCCGAACCTCCTCCGAAGCTCCCACTCGATCGGTCTCTCGCGAGAGGCCGGCGAGTGGTAGCGCAGGCCCTTCTTTTGTTTCCCAATCTCGGGGTTCGGGAGAAGGCGTTGCCTCCCATAGCGAGGCAGCTCCCCCTCCTACTCCGGGGGAGGGCATTGATCCTGTTGATGACCATGTTACTAACGATGATCTCTTACAGCTTTGGGCTTCCTTGGGGCTTAAGGGCTCGCCCTCCAAGGAAGCCCTGTTTGACCTGATCCAGTTGGGTGCAGCTGTCAAACAGTCGCCGGTAATAGCAGAGGTAGATCCTCTGTCTATTGTCGACGTTGTTGTGGCAGAGGCTTCCAACGGGTCGGGTCAAACCCCTGCTGCGGTTGCGGTTGTTGCTGAAGGCTCAGTTCCCCCCTCCGAACATCCTTCAAGGGAGGAGCTGGGTCCAATGGTCTCTCCTGCAGGTGACTCTCCCCCTCGGGGGAGTGCACTGACAGAGGCTCCTCTTCGGAGGACAGACGATGGTGTTGCTGTGCCTCGAGGTCGTCTTCGCCGCAAGGCTCGCCCTCCTCTTCGCCGTAGAGGCCTTTCTTCTCCTTACAAGGGAGTTAGGAGGCGCCTCTTCGGATCTTCGCCTTCGACTTCCCCCGCAGAGGATCCTCTACATCGAGAGCAGACCGTTGCAGCTGCTTCCTTGGACCTCTCCACAGATCGTTCGTGATCTCCGACGCCTGCCAGACCTTCCAGTCTTCCATCTCTGTTCCTGGACGCTGATGCGCTTTGGGCGCCCACGCACCCTGTTGTCCAACGGGCACCGGTCCCTTCGGGGTAAGAGGGCTTATCCCACAATGTGGGTGAGTCCCTCAAGCGCCAGGTCTTACCTGCGCGCGCAGTCTTAGAGGTTCCTTAGTTAGCGCGCAGGCGCTCACAGGTTCCTCTGGACTCGCAGCGCCCGGACGATCTCATGCTCGCCAGCGCGCTCCTGTTCTTCAGAGACCTGTGCCCCAGCGGTCTCCAGCTCGCCAGCGCAGTTCTGTTCCTGCTGCGCGCAATGCGCCCCATCGGTCTCCTGAGCGTCCCAATCTCCTGCTTGTCAGCGCACAACGGCGCGCCCTGTTCCTGATGCGCGCAGGCAGGGGCATTGTCCCTCCGCCTCGTCGCCGACGTTTGCCTACGCGCGCACTCTCCTGTGCACACTTATAAGACAGCCCGAGTTCCTGCGCGGCGCTCCCACGAGATGTCTCCTGAGGCCGTCCACAAGCGTTCGCCTTTGCGCACATCCTCGCCCTCTGGTCCTACGCCCCAGTTAGTTCCTTCTGAACGCGCAACTGCGCGCCAACGATCTCCTGCGCGCAAGCGTTCTTCTACGTGCCCGCGCGATCCCTTACCTGCGCGCAAGCGTTCTTCTACGTGCCCGCGCGATCCCTTACCTGCGCGCAAGCACTCTCCTACGCGCCAGATCGCCACAGGTCTCCGACACGCCCACGCGCTAACTCGCCTGTGCGTAGTCAATTGCCTGTTCGCGCTACGCGCCATCGCTCGCCGACGCTCCATCGATCGCCAACGCGCTATCGTTCTCCCGATCGCCTACGCGCTATCGTTCTCCCGATCGCCTACGCGCTATCGTTCTCCCGATCGCCTACGCGCTATCGTTCTCCCGATCGCCTACGCGCTATCGTTCTCCCGATCGCCTACGCGCTATCGTTCTCCCGATCGCCAGCGCTCGCCCTTACAACCGCGCTCACCCTCACCTGCGCGCCTACGCGCACCCTCGCCTGCGCGCTCACTGGCGCCCACGCACTCCCTCGCCCTCGCGTGCCCACACGCTCCCTCGCCCCCGCGCGAACCAGCGGTTATACCATCGCACGAGCACCAGCGCGACCTCGCCAGCGATTCCTGCCAGGTTTCGCAGCGCGCCCAACCGTGCGAGTCTTCGGGGACTCGTGCTTCCATATCCTCGTCCTCGCGATCTCCACCCCGCAAGCGCAGAGCTGCGCTCGTCCAGGAGCAGGAAGAATCTTCGGAGAGGTCCCCGCAACATTCTTCTTTTCAGGCAGGCCCCGTGGTATCCACTCCTAAGGATCAACTGATCCCCTTCCCTCCAGCGGGTGTTGTTGACACTGCGTCGGTCAGCCGCCAGCCTTGGTTCGGGTCTCTGATCAAAGCGGTCGTGCAGGCTATGAAGCCGGCCCTCGCTGATCTGGGACTGAAACCGACGACACCCGCTGAAGAGAAGGACAGGAGTGGACTTCGTGGTAACTTCTCCTAGGGTTAAGTTGGCTCCCTAGAAGTCCGTCAGGAAGGCCCCCTCCCCCTCGCAGACACTTTCTCCTTCCCCTGTGGACGAAGCCTTTCCGTTCTCAGGAGAATCCAGTGAGGTGAGGCATTCTCCCACGGCACCAATGGGAGGAACCCCACCTCGAGGAAGAGAACCGTCTCGCGTGGAGAGGAGCCCCCAGACTTCTTTACTTGAGTCCTGTATCCCTCCCAGGAGGGAGCCCAAGGACTGGAAGACTGCTCCTAAGTCTTCTACCCGGATTCGACCAGAGCTAACGAGACCCCAGGAGAATGTCCACGTATCTCCCCAAGTAGAGCTACTGGGGACAGGAGACTTTGCTGCCAGTCCTCAAGGAGGAGAGCAGCACGAGTCTGAGAATGCCTTCTGGCAGGTCCCGAGTCTAATGAGGCAACTCAACGGATTCAAGGACCCCGAGACTGCCCCCCGCGAAGGCAAGGATACGGTCCTGGACCAAGTCTACGGTACCCAGAAGCTCCCAAAGGCCAGCGATGCTCTGCCCTGGTCCCAGGGAGTGAAGAGTGCCAGAGATAAGGTTGAGGGCCAGCTCGCCGAACTCGCCTCCTCCAGCCGTTCCATAGCCGGGTACAAACTCCTCCCACCTCCTTGTGTACAGCAGAGGAGGTACTAAGAGATCATGGGGGAGTCTTGTTTAGCTCTTCCCCTCCACCACTCTGTGGAAGAGCTCTCTAAGGGGATTTCTCTCGAGAAACTCTCCGCCCGGCAGGTGACATTCTCGGCTACGGAGATCCTAAGTCAGGAGAAGGTCGCGAAGTGTGCCATGCAGGCCACTTCGTGGCTGGACATCTGGCTGGGGTCTCTGGGCATCCTGTTGCGATCCGAGGACTTCTCCAAAGAGAGCACCAGGAAGGCCCTCAAGACTTTCCTCCTCTTGGGCACGCGTTCCATCGAGTTTTTAGCTCACCAAATTTCAAACTTGTGGGCAAACTCGATCCTAAAACGTCTTGATGCCGTGACCGAGAGGTTCCACTCGAAAGTCCCAGCCGTGGATGTCGGCAAGCTCAGACACTCCTCCATCCTTGGAGAGAGTTTGTTTGAGCCCAAGGATGTGGAACGGACAGCTGAGAGGTGGAGGAAGTCGAATCACGATTCGCTCCTCCTAAGGGCCCTTACATCTCGGCCCTACAAGCCTCCAGCTCCTCAACAACAACAACAGCAGCAGCCTCGTCAGTCTAGGACATCGAGACAGGCTCCGGCAGCAAAGGCAAAGGTGTCTAAGCAGCAGCCCTTTCCTGTCAAGGACAGGAAAGGCGGAAAGTCCTCCAGGGGAGGTAAGAATCCTAGGAGGAGCGGCCAAGGCCGTAAACGCTAGGATTGGCAATTCCCCTGCATGTCCACCAGTGGGGGGATGCCTACAAAGTTGCGCGGACAGGTGGAAGCAACTCGGGGCCGATTCCTGGACGATCTCTGTGATCAGCCAAGGATATCGTGTCCCGTTCATAACATCTTTTCCTCCCCTGACAGCGAATCCAGTGTCGTTGAGCTATGCCATGGGATCGGTAAAGGGGCTAGCCCTTCGGGCAGAAGTTGAAACCATGCTCAAGAAGGATGCTCTCCAGGAAGTCGACGACAGCTCCCCAGGCTTCTTCAGTCGACTCTTTCTTGTAAAGAAGGTGTCTGGAGGCTGGAGACCTGTCATCAACCTCTCAGCTCTGAACAAGTTTATCAAGCAAACTCCGTTCAGCATGGAGACAGGAGACACGGTCAGACTTGCAGTGAGACCGCAAGACTTCATGTGCACTCTGTATTTGAAGGACGCGTACTTCCAGATCCCAGTCCCTCTGTCTTCCAGGAAGTACTTGGGATTCAGCCTAGACAACAAGATCTACCAGTTCAAGGGGCTGTGTTTTGGTCTATCCACAGCACCTCAGGTGTTCACCAGAGTGTTCACCCTGATATCTTCGTGGGCACACAGGATCGGCATCCGTCTCCTCCGCTATCTGGACGACTGGCTGATTCTGGCAGACTCGGAGTCGACCCTTCTTCGACACCGAGACAAGCTTCTGGGACTTTGCCAAGATCTAGGGATCATGGTAAATCTCGAGAAGTCTTCTCTGCTTCCAACTCAACGACTGGTATATCTAGGCATGATGTTAGACACCAATCTCCACAAAGCCTTTCCATCAGACGACAGGATAGCAAGGCTGAAGAGGGTCGCACGACGATTTCCTAGGACGAGAGGAGCTTCCAGCCCAATCTTGGTTACGTCTCCTTGGTCACCTAGCCTCCCTAGCCCGTCTAGTTTCGTACGTCCGCCTCAGGATGAGATCCCTACAATGGCGATTCCCCGGACACTCTGGTCCCTATGGGACCCGCAGAACGGACGGACCTGCAGTGGTGGCTGACCGACGAAAACCTTCGAAAGGGAGTGGATCTTCTCGTCCTTCCCCCGGATTTGATGCTGTTCTTGGACGCGTCAAAGGAAGGGTGGGGGCCCCACGTTCTGAACCAGAAGATCTCAGGCCTATAGTCAGAATCAGAAAGGTGCCTCCACATCAATCTGCTAGAAATGAAGGCCATCTATCTGGCCATTCAACAGTTCCAACAGGCCCTGGTGGGCCACTCCATGGTGGTGATGAGCGACAACACCACAGTAGTTGCTTATATCAACAAGCATGGAGATACCTTTTCACAACAGCTATCCCATCTTGCAGTAGAGATACTGAGGTGGACCGAAGTCCACTTGATTCCACTATCAGCTCGCTTCATTCCGGGCAAAAGGAATGTGCTTGCCGACAGTCTGAGCAGAGCATCGTAGATAGTGAGTACCGAGTGGTCTTTGGATCCTCAAGTAGCCAACAAAGTCCTGACTTTGTGGGGTTCCCCGACAGCGGACCTGTTAGCGACAGCTTTGAACTTCAAGCTGCCGCTGTACTGCTCCCCAGTCCCGGACCCCAAGGCACTCTGGCAAGATGCCTTCCAACAACGGTGGGACAACATCGACGTGTACGCCTTTCCACCGTTCTGTCTGATGAGAAGGGTTCTCAATAAGACCAGACTATCGGTCAATCTGTCAATGACCTTAATAGCTCCGCTTTGGCATCACGCAGAGTGGTTCCCGGACCTTCTGCAGCTCCTGACGGAACTCCCGAGAGAACTCCCCCCACGACATGAGCTACTCAAGCAACAACACTGCAACATCTACCACAAGGCCGTAGCTTTGCTTCGGCTTCACACCTGGAGACTATCCAGCGTCTCCTCACTGAGAGAGGCTTTTCGCAACAAGTTGCGGACAGAATGTCTCGACACCTGCAAAAGTCATCCGCAGGGGTCTACCAGGCGAAGTGGAGAGTCTTCTGTGGTTGGTGTCGTGGGAGGGGTATCTCTCCCCTTGATGCCACTATTCCAGCAATAGTGGAGTTTCTCGTGTATTTGCGGGAGGAAATGCACCTTTCAGTCTTGGCCCTGAAAGGCTATCGCTCAGCCTTAAGCTTAGCCTTCAGGCTGAAAGGAATAGACATTTCTTCCTCGCTGGAACTTTCTTTACTCATAAGAATCTACTAACTTACCTGCCCTCAGTCGGAAATGAGACCTCCTCCATGGAACATGGTTCGCGTCCTCAGGGCTCTTAAGAGACCTCCGTTCGAACCATTACGCCAGGCCTTTGATCGACACCTGACTTGGAAGACGGTGTTCCTGCTCGCTTTGGCATCAGCCAAGCGGGTCAGTGAACTTCATGGTCTCTCATACGACGTCGCCCATTCAAGGGGAATGGGGGGAGGTAACGTTCAGGTTCGTCCCTGAGTTTGTAGCTAAGACTCAGAACCCTGGAGTGCCGGACCCACGGTTTGACTCCTTCAGGGTCTCGAGTCTCCGTTCTGTAACAAGTGACCCAGACCATCTGCTACTATGTCCAGTGAGAAGTCTGAGGCGTTGCCTGAAGAGAACGGCTGCAGTCTGTCCCCGCGTGCAAGCCCTGTTTGTGAGCTCGGGAAGGACGAACAGGAGTGTCACCAAGAATACCATTTCTGCTTGGATTCGAAGGGTGATCCACCACGCCTTGAATCCAGATCCTCCTCCGTCACGTTGTCCCAGAGCACACGATGTCAGAGGCATCGCAACGTCTCTGGCTTTTAAGAGAAACTTCTCGGTGACGCAAGTGCTACAAGCTGGGGTCTGGAAGCGTCAAACGACCTTCACAGCCCACTACCTGCAAGACATAACCCACAGGAGCCTTGATACATTCTCGATCAGCCCTGTGGTGGCTGCACAACAGCTGGTCCAACATCAGGCTCCTTAATGGACAGGTAGCAGAAGGTTGAGGGCATTGTTACCCAGTGTTAGACTGCATGAATGAAAGAGTATGTCTGGCCCTTACTTCTTTTTTCATCCTCCCCTCTCTTGGGGAAAGCAGCACCTTGGGTTTTCTGCATAGCTGACCTCGAACCTCTGCAGGTAAACCATGCTTCCTTGTGTTCCTAGTATTAAGATAATACTGTCGCGTCCCCCATACCCTGACGAGGTGGTATTGGGAACGTCCTAGCCTAGAATTTCATCTAAAGGACTTCAGGTCAACTTCCTAGGACGAGTCACACTTCATCTCTCCACACACAAGCTTATGTAGGCCGCACGTTCCTTGCAGAGCAAGGAACTTGCGAGGTGCAGGGACTCTTTCTTGAGTGCTGCTCACTTGCATTCTGAGTCCCCGGGCAAAGCGAAAGCCAATAAGGCTGGAACTTTCCACCCTACCTAAGGGGTAAGTCACCCCATGTAAATAGCGTGGTTTTTATTTCGGTTACGGAACAAATGACAAATTCAGAGATAATTTGTATTTTTCCTAACCATACAAACCTTAGCTATTTACACATATTTGCCCGCTAGCCCTGTCCCCCAAGGCAAGTCCTACCTCTAAGTGAAGTGAAGCAGTTCACCGGTGTGTGAGGGGGAGAGGGGTAGCTAGCTACCACTCCCCTACCCCCTTGCTAACTAGCGCGGGGGGTAATTAACCCTCGTTAAAATTCTAATGGCTCGTCATTTCAGCTACGCCGAAAGTAAAACCCCATGTAAATAGCTAAGATTTGTATGGTTAGGAAAAATACAAATTATCTCCGAATTTGTAATTTTTGGCATAGATTCAGACTTGAAGATTTAATATCACCCAGTCTTTTGCTTTGCATAGACATCTCCAGTATCTTAGTCTCTGGATAGGATGCTCGAGATTTTGGCAAAGTTCAATAATTCTTATATTTCCTTTAAAGAACTAGTAGGGTATTGCAAAAACCCATTTGTTCCAACACTAAATATTAATCCTTCGCTATTTATAGGGATATTACTTTCGGCGAAGATGAAAGATGAGCCGTGAGAATTTTAGCGAGGAATATCCACCCCAACCGCTAGTTAGCCGGAGGGGTGGGGATAGCCGGCTAACCCACTCACTCATACACCGGGGCTGAGCACCCACTTTGCTTTCTGGCTCGGTAGTTGACAGTTGTTACTGCTGTCTCCCGCCAAGACTTACCATTTGATTGTTTAACAGTTAATTCTATTTTTCATATTCTTAAACTTATGTTTTCGTTTTATATACTGTATATGAAAACATACAGTGAGCCCTCACTACTTTGCGGTTCGACCATCGCAGATTCACAACTTCACGGACGTTTTTCATTAAATATGGCATCCGATTTCATCAGCAAACCAATATTTTTTGGGGAAACATCATTTTATTCTAGAAAATTGCTACTCTTTAAATAGTTAATTGCACATTAAGAAAGCGTGTACTTTTGTTTTTAAATTTCGGGTGTGTTTTAAAAATCGAGTATTGTTGACTTCTTTTTGTTTTACTTTTGGCTGTGATCAGATCAGCTGTCTAGCTGCCGGTCTCAAGAATATGCGCGTACGAAGTATTGTTTACTGTATACCATTTCTTAACTTAAACCATCTATACAGTTGATATTACATAAGCACCAATGTGTTATAACCTATCATATTTTTTTGTTTATTACATTTAAAACAACTCTCTCTCTCTCTCTCTGGGCTACTTTTCACTACCTCTCATTCCTTACCTCTATCTCACTAACAAATGAAATCTTTGTTGCTTCACAAGTTTCATTTATATTAAAAATCAGTCATGATTCAATTTTCCTTACTTTCTCCAATCTCGCACTATGTCACATCTAACGTTATAGCGGTAACTTAATTGTTCGACAACTTTAAAAATCAGCCTAGTACTTGCTTCTTCTCTTACTTTTTTTTTAGATGGTTTCATAATTGACTTATAACTGAAGTTAGGAAAAGTATTTTGGATATGGAATGAAGAATCATCTTTAGTAACAGTTTAGAATTATCGTAAATTATCATTCGGTCATTAGCGGTAGTTTGTTATTGTTGATTAAACGCAAAAAAAAAAAAAAAAAAAAAAAAAAAATTGATTTCCTGCTTTGCTACGTATGTAGGATTTTATATAGATATGGTAAATAATATTTGTAATAACATATTTACTAAAAGCTTTTAATATCATTATTTATCACTTTCATCATGCGCGTTTAATGCCTTCGTTTGTTTATTACGATAGAAGATGGAGCGTACAGTAAACGAATGGAAGGTTTCCGTTTCAGGCGGCGTCATAAAGAAAAACATTATACAAATGGCATTCATTTCATTTATTTGGAAGTCCTAAGAAAAATTAAGTAAAACATTGGTAATAACAAAATCAATATATAATCAATACTTGGTAAGATTGCTGTCGAGGCAAAAACTAACCTATACACAGATGTGTAAATGCGTCTGTTTCTTCATTATGAACAGAGATAAACGTAAAGAAAACAATGGTTGTCATTTTTTATCGTGCTTTTTGGCGTGTTTAGGAAACGCATGATATAAAATCGCCTTTAATATTTGTGCCTGTTTTAGTTTGGGGTACTGTAGTACATGCATTAAGTGTTCTGTACATTAAAGGGTAGTTTGTTAATAGTACTACGTAAAGGGAAGGTTTTAAAAGTCTGAATAAACATGTTAAATAAATACGTAAATATGGTGTCCCTACTTTGCGGATTTTCAGCTATCGCGGCCGGGTTTGGAACCTATCTACCGCGATAAACGAGGGTTCACTGTACTTATGTTTTTATATTTAAGCTTTTATTACAGTTGCTGTTTGTGTGATAGCATAGTGCGTGCTTGGGTCTCCAGCCCAGGGGATTCTTCATTGTGTTGATACTCCTTCTCCTGTACTACACCACCTCTTCCTTTTACTTGGATGACCAGCAGATCCTCTGCGGGGGAATACCTTTCCCGTTCACGGGTTCGGTGGCGCTCCTGAATGGTTTCTTCAGTAATTAAGTTGAAATAATAACTGTGTGTAATTAAATTTTTTCAGCTCTTGTCTCCGCACTCCTTGCAGCAATGGGCCAACAGTCTTACTTAGCCGACAGAGAGAATGCATATTCTTTACCTTGTCTACTCCCTCTCGGGGAAACTACCTTCCCATCGAGGGTCAAGTCTTTTATAGTCTTGTTTGCTGCAGACTAATGATTTGTAATTCTTTTTTTACAGTTCATATGCCGTTGCTCTCCTTCTCATAACAATGACAGCTGGCGAAGGGAGTGCGCAGTTCAGTAACACCTTTAGATACGAGCGACCCAATATATGAGAAAATTGAGATACGAGGAGAGTTCCGAGCAAATTTTTATTCTGAGATACGAGGTATAGTAGTTCCCTATGCGGCCGCCAGGTGGTCGCGTTTGCGAGAGGCTGCTCACGAGGACAGCATCACTCGGTCTTTCCCGTCAGATCTCCGTCGCGTAAAGTTATCTTCGAGCTTCGGCCGTATTGTTTACTTTTTTATGTGTTTTTTGCGTGAATCAGGGCATAATTCATTAAATAAACAATGGGTCCAAAGCAAGCGAGTGCAAACAAGGGTAGTGAGAAGAAAAAGCGTATGATGACAATGGAGATGAAGCATGAAATAATCGCAAGACATGAGTGCCGTAAGAGTGACTGTGCTGGCGCACCATTACGAGAGGAGTACATCGACTATATGTACCATCCTCAAGCAGAAGGATGCTATTAAGAGCACCAAGCCTTCCAAAGGAGTAACCATCCTTCCCAAGCTGCGTAGTGATATTCACGACGAGATGGAGAGGCTTCTTTTGATCTGGATAAAGGAGAAACAGTTGGCAGGAGATAGCATGACCAAGACGATCATATGCGAGAAGGCCAGTAGAATCTATGATGACTTGAAAGGGAAGCAAGCAGCCAAAAAAGGGGAGACTTCGACGCCAGCGGAAACCTTCAAAGCCAATCGTGGCTGGCTGGATACTTTCAAGAAACTGGGATACACACTATTGTGAGGCATGGGGAAGCAGCAAGTTCCGACGTGAAAGGTACACCGGACTTCGTCACAACTTTTGCTTCGGTTATTGCCCAACATGGCTACATCCCCCAACAAGTCTTCAACTGCGATGAAACTGGCCTTTTCTGGAAGATGCCCAGGAGGACTTTCATCATGGCAGAGAAGAGACTACCGGGCCATAAACCCATGAAGGACCAGTTAACTCTAGCCTTGTGTGACAGTGCCAGCAGTGACTGTAAGGTCAAGCCACTGCTGGTGTACCACTCTGAAAACCCATGTGCTTTCAAGAGCCAAAGGATCTTGAAAGAAAAACTGCAAGTGATGTGGCGCGCTAATGCTAAGTCTTGGGTTACCCGGCATTTCTTCACAGAATGGGTTAATCTGTGCTTTGGTCTGGCAGACAAAATATTTGGCTGAGAAAAACCTGCCATTGAAATGTCTCTTGGTCCTCGACAATGCCCCTGGTCACCCTCCTCATCTCGAAGAGGACATTCTTGATGAATCTCACAGGACTACAAGCTAACACTAATAGTTCCAGCTTGGCCAAGCAGAGAGTGGTACGGAGATCTCCTTTCCCTGCTGGTTCAAGTGCCGAGGTTCCTGCCTCCAGAACCTTGTCTGTTGACGCAGCCACACAGTGGTATCCCCCACGGGAGAATCCACTTCCTGAAACTTCACGGCTGGAGGCTGTCCAGTCTCTCCTCAGAAGCAGAGGATTTTCAGGAAAGGTGGCTGAACACATGTCCAGGCACCTGCACCAATCTTCCATAAACCTCTACCAAGCAAAATGGAGAGTGTTTGCAGCTTGGTGTAGAGGATGAGGCGTGTCTCCACTCGATCCCTCTTTAGTGGCAGACTTCCTAGTTTACCTCAGGGAGGAGAAACTCCTTTCAGTCTCGGCAATAAAGGGCTATCGTTCAGGCTTAAGCCTCATCTGCAGACTGAGAGGAGTTGACCTTTCCACCTCAGAAGATATCACCTTGTTGATTCGAGGTTTTGAGAGATCTTGCCCCCCAGGTGGAGATTAGACCACCATCTTGGGCCGTGTCCCTGGTCTTACGCTCCTTAAAGGGGCCTCCCTATGATCCCTTAAATAAGGCCTCTTCTTCCTTACCCTTAAGACCGTCTTCCTAGTAGCTCTGGCCTCGGCAAAAAGGCTTAGTGAACTTCACGGTCTATCCTACGAAGTCACCCATACTAGAGGATGGGGGGAAGTGTCTCTCAACTTTATGCCAAGCTTTGTGGCCAAAACCCAGAATCCTTCATCTGCCGATGAGAGGTTTAGAGAATTTCAATTTTCCAGCCTCAATAGGTCAACTCAGGATACTGACCAATTGCTACTGTGCCCGGTCAGGGCGCTAAGGATATACCTGAAGTGCACCAGACCTTTCAGACCATGCCTCCGTCATCTCTTCCTCAGTACCAACAAGGTTAAGAGAATCTCTCACAACACCATCTCTTTCTGGCTCTAGAAAGTTATTGCGAGAGCCATTCACAGAGACCCTGAGGCAGCTCAACCCAAAGCCCATCAAGTTACGGGAGTAGCTGCCTCGCTGGCATTTAAGAAGAATTTCTCAGTCTCCCAAGTCTTAAGAGCTGGAGTCTGGAAGCGCCAATCTACATTCACCACTCACTATTTATCAGATATGACACATAGGTCTCTAAACACCTTTTCTATAGGACCTATTGTGGCAGGGGACAGTAGCCATTGAGCGAGGATTCCGAGTTACACTAGGTTTTAGGAAAACATCCATCCATCTTCTGCTTTTTCTTCTTCCTCCCATCTGGTTATCCTAGTCTGTGACCAGTTTCGGCTGGACTCATCAATGGAAATAAGGTATGAAACTCATCTGACTCCTATCACAGGGTATAAGTTATACCCGTAGTCACGAGGGTTCCCCTTTTCAAGGTCAGGGGAACCCTTTGTATGAAAAGGTCCTGGTATTGCTCCCGACCCTCTTCATGCTGAAACTTTGGTTTCTACGTAATTACAAACCTTCAGTCTTGCTGGATTTGGGGATCTACAAAGAAAGTTAATGGGAGATTGTTCATTAATAGAGTCTAGTCTGAGGACTATGTTCTCTAGGAATAGAGAACCCTTCGTCCACCCTGACCTCAAGACTAAGTCTCCTATAGCAAAGAATGAGGGTTTGCATTTAATGTAGGAACAAATGACAAACTTATAAGAGTTTGTATTTTTCCTAACATACAAACCTGAATTCTTTACTCAAATCTTCCCTCCGTCACCGCCCCCTAAAATAGTCCTAGCTAGAATCCGATTGAAGGTACTCAGTAGCTACCGGCCGGCAGTCCCCCCAGCTCCAATAGGGGGATAACTACCGGCCCGGTCGTTAACGACCTTGTTAAGGTTTTCTGCCGTATTTTCCAGCTCGCGCTAAAATATCTCCTATAGTAAAGAATTCGGGTTTGTATGTTAGGAAAAATACAAACTATTATAAGATTGTAATTTTTCCTCTAATATACTGTTTTAGGTTTTTTTTTCAGAGGGTGGGAACAGATTAAATTGTTTTTAGTTATTTTATATGGGAAAAATTTGTCTGATACGAGAAAATTGAAATACGAGCTCGGTCCTGGAACGGATTAAACTCGTACTTCAAGGTGTTACTGTACTGTACTATTATGTTTCTGTTCTCTCTGGGGACATCCTTCACGTCCGCGAGTTAGGTGATCCTCCCGAGGGAGTGTCTCATAATTTTTATATTTTCTCAGATAGCGATGCCGTTCTTCGTTTGGCTAAGTTAGCCGATGTAAAAAGAGCAGATCCATTTGTCCCTGTGGAATTAGCCATACTTGCCCTGTCACAGTCCTGCGCTGAAGGGAGCTCCTTAAGTGCGTAAGCTCCTGATCAACTTGCTAGTTATAACCTTTTCCTTACAGGACGAGGTCCCAGCTGATAGTGATTTAGTGTCTTTCATTATTTGGCTCTCCTTCGTTCCTCATGCTCAAGCATGGAAATAAGGGCAGTGGCATACTGGGTTCCTTTGGGTGTTCCATTTGGGGGATTTCTAAAGGGTGATTCCAGAAATTAGCCTTGGCTATATTTCTCAGGTAGCGCTCAATGCCGACCTCCAACTTAAACAAGGCTTATTGACGGAAAGCAGAGAGCACTGCTAGAAGGGCCACCTCCAAGGGTTGGACAACTTAACTGTTTGAGGGAGATCTCTTTAGCAACCTTCCCACTTATGTGGAGAATTGCGGACAGTTTGACAAAGATCAGCAGCTGCTAGCTTCTCGCCGAAAACTGCTTCTCCCCCCTAGGGCTGGGGGAAAAACAAAGTCCAAGGCAAGGTCCTCCTTCGAGAGGATATCTCTCGTCCGTCAGATATGTTTTCGTGACCAGCTTCTGCCTTAGTGTGTTCTCTCTCTCTCTCTTTCTTCTTCTTCTTCCCCTTGGGCTGGGGGAAAGCATATTCCTAGGTGATGTCCTCCTTTGGGAAACATAACTCTCATTCCCAAGAGAAAGCTTGTGATCAGCTTTTTGTGTCAGAGCAGACTCACTCTCCGGAGGAACCTGGTAGATGTTTCCCTTTGCGGGTCCATCGGGTGGAGGAGTTTCTGATCCCTCTTCACCCTGAGCATTCTCCTCCCCCTGCAGTAAGGAGACGCTCGTTTGAACCTTTGGGTTCTCGTGACGGTTACAGTGAGCATTCAGGCTCTCGTGACCCTGAGATTTTTGTGCTCTCATAACCCTAGGCCTTCGAGTCCTCGTTGCGTTGAGTCTTCGGGCTCTCATTACTCTGAGCTTGCGGGCTCACGTGACCCCTGTTTTGCTGAGTATGGGCTTTCGTAACCCTCATTATGCTGAGCCTCTCGGTTCTCATAACCCTGGATCTTCAGGTCCTTGTCGCGCTGAGCCTTCGGGCTCTCATGACTCTGAGCCTTTGGACGCGCATCGCATAAAGCCTAAGGCCTCTCGTGACCCTCGTTACGCTTAACCTTCGGGGTCTCGTAGCGCCGAGATTTCTGGCTCTCATGTCTCTTGTTACGCTGGACCTTTGGGATTTTGAACCCCTGTTACGCTGGGCCTTCAGGCTCTCGTAACCCTGAGCCCTCGGGGTCTTGATGCGCTGAGCCCTCGTGACACAGATCCTTCGGGTTTTCGTCATGCAGAGTCTTTAGGCTCACGTGACCATGAGCTCCAGGCTCGCGTTGCATTTTGCCTCCAGCCTTTCATAACCCAGAAGTTCCGGACTCTCGTCGGGCCAATCTTCTTGGTTCTTGCAATCGCAAGCCTTCCGGTTCTTGTCACGCTGAGCCTTTGCGCTCTCATAGCTTTGGGCCGTTGGACCCTCTGTACACGGAATCCTGGCGCTCTCGTGACCACAAGCCTTTGGGCTTTTGTTGTATTGAGCCTTCGGGTTCTCATTGCGTTTTATTTCGGGTGCTCATGACTTTGGGCCTTCGTCATGTTACCTTTGAGCCCTCAGGCTCTCGTCTCGCCGAGCCTTCAGGCTCTCTCTATGTTTATTCCCCAGGATCTCATAGCCGGATGACCTGCTCTCTCTGCTGCATCGACGCGTGAGTTACGTCACTCTACAGCCCTAGCAGCTGGTTGCTATGCATCAGCTAACAGTGGCAGCGTCGTGCGACGTACCAGCACCGCGTGACTTACAACGTCACTACACTCCCAGCTGGTCGCTATGCATCAGCTAAGCTGTTGTCGCTAGCTCTGTGCCTTTCGTCTTAGGAAAAACCACCATCACCTTCCCCCACCCCTCCCACTAACTAGCGGGTAGGGTAACAAGCAGCTTGTGATCGTCTCTGAGAAACCCTCACCCTCTGCGAGATCAGCGTCAATCTCACTACTGCCGGGACGAAAGCAGACCAGATAAGATTTTTAAATTCTATTCAGTTCAGTCTTTCTGGAAGGTTTTTGCCTGCATTAGGTGGTATTTTTTGCTAGAGAGAAAGCGTTCGCTGGCAACCCCATACGAACCTGCCTAGTGTATGTGATTTATGCGTCCTGGGCTAACAAACCCCTTACGAGACTACGCCCTTTATGGGAAACTCTTGTCCCTGAGGTTTTACATAACTTCTACAGGTGTTCGTTAAAACTCCATAAAAGGCTGTAGGAACTCCTTCTGGGGTGCATGCACACTCTCCAAAAGAAAATCTTAGAGTTATTGCTACAAACACTGTTTCTACCCATTGCTTGAGTCAACTGCATGCCATCATTGTTGACCGTCCTCCGGGGTAATTGGTTGACCATGTAGTCCAGTGCCCTTCCTATTTTCCAATGATCGGACAGGGAAAAATCTTTCCTCATGGGTCCACTGGCGCCTCAAGTCCAAGTGAAATCAAGCAAGTGATTCCCTGGACACCTTGGTTAAACTAAGGACAGAGGAACTGATGGTCCTCAGATGTTGGATGACTTCTAGCACGTTCTCCATCATCGCCTTTGACTGCTGCAAGCCCAATGACTGTAAAACAGTAATTTGTTTAGGTAAGTCAGAAAAGTCATCAGAGAGTGCGTGAGGAGAGGACGAGAGATGATGAAAGGAGGGGGTGCTGAAGTGTTAATAAATGACCTGTACCACCCAACATTCTGGACCATGTCGCTATCACGTTGTCCAATGGCTCAATTGGTATCCCCCCTTTCACTGTAGCTGGAGATGATTGCTGACAGCTTCTTCAGCACTGACTTGATGGGTTTTGTAGAAGCTTTTGGGTGGTTGTGGAGCGGCTGATTTGTAAGGATCATGACCCTTGAAAGTAACTGCTAAGTGGATAATGTAGCCATGATTTTCCTTTCTCCACTAATAGATGGTGATGCTTCCTGGTCACCTAGATAGTAAAGTGGGAAGCCACTGCATCTCTTCTCTTTAATGCCCAATTTGTTCACTGATTTGGCGAATGATGTGCCAAGTAGGTCACCGCCTGAGAGTATGAAGTCGGCGTATTCTCCGTTTCTGGATTAGACAAATCCTGACAGCAAATTATACTACTGCTTTTGACTAGTGGTTAATTCAGGATGTAGCTTGGAGTCTTGCCATTGCAGCAGAATCAGAGGCTGAGAACAAGGAGCCCTTGTACCTGATTCTCTCCGCTGTGGTGCCTGTTGTCAGTGCTGCTTATTGACCAGAAGAGGCAATGCATTTGCTTCTGCTAGCACACATCCTAAGCTATTGAGAGAAGGCTGAAAGCAGGATCTTACTTGAGTTGCTCCACATCTATAGGACCCCATGCAAGAACCAACCACGGTAACGCAAGGGCGGGTCTTGACCCCCAAGGGGCGCCTTAGTGTTTATCAATGGCCTTGATAGGATTGGTGGAAACTTCTTCAAGTTCATTGAGTTTACTGGTGAGAGCAAGGACATTGATGAAGGTGGACTCATGTCTCCACCTGCACAGTTTAAAGGTCACTCATAAATGGTAGAGGCAAGGGACAGTGACAATGCTCTAGAGACTTAACATATATCCACATGATTAGTGTCCAAGCCTCCTCTCCACCAAACCTAGGATCAGGGAGGGCCAGGCAATGGCTGCTGATGACTCAGCAGGTAGACCTATAGGCTCCCCCAAATCTCCATCCTTAGCTCACAAGGATGGAGAGGTTGCATACACTACAAAAAACTATCGAGTTTGAGCAGGGCTTGATCTCCTTTAGCAAAACACCGGGCAGGGACGTTAACCTCACGAGGGGGACTTGACAAAATACACAAGTTCATACTTCATTTTGGAGTGCAGTACTCACCCACTGATCTGGAGACAGACTGGTCCCGTCCTGATGAGAACCCTCGTGATTCAGACCTGTGAAGGTATGGTGGATAATCTTGATGGCTTGTAGAATCTAGGTGCAAAGAAAGTAGGTGCGATGTCTGTCGTTGACATGGAAGAATAGGTGACCGAGGATTAGAATAATTCCTGAAGGAACTGGTATCCAGGTCTCAAGAAGTCGAAGCGCGAGGTTCCTGTCTTGGTATCCGGAAGAATTTTCCTAACACAAGAAGACCATGCACTTGGCGATGGTTACGCCGGAACTGATCACTCATTGTCAGAGCTTAAGAATTCCCTAAGAGTGAAGGCCCAGAAAGAAAAGTTAAAGGTCATATGTTAAAAGCACATGGATCCCTTACCTGTGGAGGTCTGCTACCTGCTGATCATGCTCAAGGAGGACATGGGTGACATTTAGATCCACCAAAATACTTAAATTCTCACACATGCATGAAAAAACTCCCATTGCTCAGAAGAGCAAGTTGAACGATAGATCTCTTCAACTCCTGCAGATTTCTTTGGGGAAGCTTTCTTGGTCAGTGTCACCAAAGTATCTCAGGGAACTTCCTGAGGGAGGTACCCTATATCCTGACTAGTAGAGCTCGTGCTTATTCTCGTACGAGACTCCGCACTGGTGACAGGAATGTAAGTTCCTGTACCCAACACCTTCCCAGTGATTAGTACAGTGCTGTTCTGCCCACAAAACCATTCAGAGAAATTGGTCAGTCTCAGGCTCAGGTGAGGTGATAAGAGAAAGGCGAGCTTGTGCGCTTTGGTTCCTAATTATCAGTCTTCAGACGTCTAGGATTTTCAGGCTGTATGCCATCTCTCTCTGTCAGGCAAAGGAGGAGGCTCTCCCAATGTAGTAGTCAAAAACATGTCAAGCACTACGCAAGGTCAACCTCCCTTCCCCTTATGAATACCTTTGGAGGACCCAGCCCCACAGGAAGCTGAAAGAGACGGTATTGTGGGGTTTGAACCGAAAACTGGGGAAAGGGAACTAAAAAGTTTCTACAGCATCAGCTTTGTCGTTGCCAAGTTCTAAGCCAATAAATACATTTTTGAAGTCTTACCTTTCTTTGCAAACTCCAACCACTGAAGAAAAAGCTATAGCCTATACTCGTCACGGGCAAAATTGCGAAGTCTTACCCCTACAAAAACCTGTCAATGGGGATCCACTTCTGGGTTGGTGATACTGTATAATGGCCACAATTATGGCCAGACTTGCCAGAACAAAACCACATGTCCATCTGTTGAGACTTCATTCACTATCAAAAACAAACAACTCTACTAATCGGTAAAGAGAAAAAGAAATATCATTGAACAGCAAAGATGCTCGGAAGTACATTATAGCACTTCGGCTTAAGTCGAGTGGGGGTGCTCCACCCGACATGCAGCAATGTTTACCTTGTTAGAATTTTAACGGCCATTCTAGTTTCACTGAAGTCATACCCCTTCTATTAAAGGACAATGGATTCTATTCAGTTAGTTAACTGTCAGGTGGCAAGTAGGTCCCACCCACCCGACAGGTGGAACAAAACTCACTTTGACTTTGGTCACAGTGCTGTACTTATATACTTCCCTGTGTCCTTGTTTCGGGCTATTTAATGCTTTTTATTTTCCTCTTTACAGATTGTTTGTGCCATTTATTTTATGGCAACTCCAAAGGTGGGCATGCGCCATGACTGCTCGTACTTTTCCACCTGTGATGAGTGTAGGAAGTGGCCTCCTCATGAAAAACCATGATCTTCCTCCTTCAGCTCGGAGAATAAGGCATGAAAGTGCTTCATCAGCATGAAGAGGAAAAGGAAGCTTAGTGCAGCTCACCATTGAAATTCAAGCAACGATTTTCTGTTCCTTTTGCTTCAGAGTATCAACCTAGATGTGTAAATACTCCAAAGTGAAGGAGAGGGATTCTCTGGAGGTTATTGACCCTTCTGCACCCAACTCTGGTCCTGTGCCTGAGGAGACAAAGAATCCAGAGATGGATTTGCTTGTACGGAGCCTCTAAAGTACAGGATGACAGGCCTTGAAAGACGCTTCGGCGGCAGGAGGGTCGAAAACTGCTTAGAGCTACTGTGGTCAGATTCTGAATGGGGTGCTCTAGATAGGGCTTCAGCAGTTTTTGCAAAGAAACCTTCACAGAATGTGTGAGAAGTAATACTTGTGGTTCGCTCATTAGGTCTTCTTCTTTGTCTGCATCTTTTCCCACTTAAGTGGGGTCAATGTTTCTGGCCAGCATTTTCCATATACCTCTGTCCCACACTTCACCACCGGTTAATCCCTTTGATCGAAGGTCATCCTTGATACAGTCCATCCACCTTCGCTTTGGTCTTCCTCTCCTTCTCGTTCCCTGTACCTTCATTTCCATCACTCTCCACCCAATATACTGATCATCTCCTCTCTTGACATGACCATACCACCTCAGTCTACTTTCTTGGATCTTATAGTTCTCTAACTACTGTGGTACCTCTAATTACCTCATTCCATATCTTATCTCTTCTTGTCACCCCAAACATCCACCTCAACATTCTCATCTCTGCCACATCTAGTTTCTACTCTTCTGTCTTCTTTATTGCCCACGTCTCCACTCCATACATCATTGCCGGTCTCACAACTCTCCTGTGTACTTTACCTTTCAACTTAACCCCTATTTTACTGTCACATAGTACTCCACGCACTTTTTTCCAATTCTTCCATCCTGCTTGTATTCTGTGGTTTATTTCTGGCCCCAGATCACCATCCTCTGCAACTGTTGATCCTAAATACTTGAAATTTTCAACTCTTTTCAATCTCCTTGAAAACTAACCTCCCCATTCTCCAATCTCAAATACTCTCTCTTTTTCCTGCTGATCTTCAATCCTCTATTTTCCAATTCTCTTCTCCAGGAAAAAGACAGAGTATTTGAGATTGAATAGTGGGGAGAATGGGGAAGTTAGTTTACAAGGAGAGAGATTGAAAAGAGTTGAAAATTTCAAGTATTTAGGATCAACAGTTGCAGAGGATGGTGATCTGGGGCCAGAAATAAACCACAGAATACAAGCAGGATGGAAGAATTGGAAAAAAGTGCGTGGAGTACTATGTGATAGGAAAAAAGGGGTTAAGTTGAAAGGTAAAGTACACAGGACAGTTGTTAGACCAGCAATGATGTATGGAGCGGAGACATGGGCAATAAAGAAGACAGGAGAGAGGAAACTGGATGTGGCAGAGATGAAAATGTTGAGATAGATGTGTGGGGTGACAAGAAGAGATAAGATATGGAATGAGTTAATTAGGGGTACCACAGGAGTTAGAGAATTATCAGATAACATCCAAGAATAGACTGAGGTGGTATGGTCATGTCATGAGAATAGATGAACAGTATATTGGGAGGAAAGTGACGGAAATGGAAGTACAGGAACGAGAAGGAGAGGGAGACCAAAGCGAAGGTGGATGGACTGTATCAAGGACGACCTTCGATATAAGGGGATTAACCGGTGATGAAGTGTGGGACAGAGGTGGATGGAGAACGCTGGCCAGAAACATTGGCCGCTCATAAAAGTGGGAAAAGATGCAGACAAAGAAGACCCAATGAGAGAACCACAAGTATTACTTCTCACACATTCAGTTTTTGACCCTCGTGCCGCCGAAGTGTCTTTCAAGGACTGTCATCCTGTACTTTAGAGGCTCTGTGCAAGCAAAACTATCTCTGGATTCTTTGTCTCCTCAGACACAGGACCAGTGTTGGGTGCAGAAGGGTCAATAACCTCCCGAGACTCCCTCTCCTTCCCTTTGGAGTATTCACACACCTAGGTAGATTCTCTGAAGCAAAAGGAACAGAAGATCGTTGTTCGAATTTCGATGGCAAGCTGCACCATGCTTCCTTTTCCTCTTCATGCCGATGAAGCACTTGTTCTCCGAGCAGAAGGAGGAAGATCATGGTTTTTCATGAGGAGGCCCACTACCTACACTCATCACAGCTGGAAGAGTACGAGCAGTCATGGCGCATGCCCACCTTTGGAGTTGCCATAAAATAAATGGCACAAACAATCTGTAAAGAGGAAAATAAAAAGCATTAAATAGCCTGCAACAAGGACACAGGGAAGTTCATCAGTACAGCACTGTGATCAAAGTCAAAGTGTTGTTCCACCTGTCGGGTGGGTGGGACCTACTCGCCACCTGTCAGTTAACTAACTTTACCTTGTTAAAAGTTTAACTGTCGCTCCAGCTTCGCTAAAGTCACACTCCTATTAAAGGATGACGATTCATATTCGAGTGGAAACAAAGAGGCCTTACTCAATGAACCAACTGTATGTATTGCTTCTGATATATCATCGTGCGATGGTTTCTTTCTGTAAAAATGGCAAGCCCGTAATAGAGGGGACATCATCTGATTAGTACAAGTGAGAATATAAAATTTTCCTTCTTCACAGGAAAGGAAAATCATATGAGCAATTCAATATATATTTAGCAATATCACACAAATGAAACTTGTCTTTACACATATGTATGAACTGGAAACCTGCATTATTGAAATTGTCATAAACCTCTGTACGAGACACTTTCATTGCCGAAGATTCAAAGAAGTTTTTACAAGATTTAAAAAAGATCATGTTGCTGCAATTAATGCAGAGAATCTTTGTTCATAATAAACAGGCTAAGAAGGTGCCAGTGCATAATGTCTCGAGTTTCTTTCTGATTTAATACATCACAATAGTGCTATATCATCATCCACAGGAGGCAGCAAAACTGTATCCAATAAATCACCCAAGTCAAAAAGCTCACAGTAGCTTGCACGCTAATTTTTATCAAGAACCCAGTATGCTGTTTTTCTTACTCTGCAAAGATGTTTAAACATTTAGAATATCAGTGACAATGGCAAAAACAAGAAAGTAATCATATTTCACAGAAAATCATAATAAACTCTGAAGTTAACTTCTATGACAGTATAAAAAAAAGTTTTTTTGGCATAAGAAATTACCGATTGGTTATTTTCACCAGTGGTGGAAGACTACTTTTTTGTGCAATAAAACCAAATACTGGGGTTTCCAACATATCATGATCACAGGACTAAATTTGAACAGAAAAAACTACTGCAATTAAAATTCTTTTCTTTGTACTCTGCTAGTGCTGAATACAGCACCAAAAGTTTGTCAAGTGTAAACTAAAAATTATTCATGATAAAATTTAAAAGATAAATATTTCACCAAAACTGTTACATCTCTAATTAAACTTATCTAATTATTTTGTAATTTTGTATCATGACATACAAAGAAAAACTTGTTTAGCTTAAAAACCATAACCTGAGAGCGTTTTGGCTCGATCATCCTTGAACATTCAAAGTCATTCTAGTATAAACATTATTGCACTTGCAACTGAATTGCCAAATCCTAAGGACACTTCCCAGTGTGCACTGATTCTTTCTCATCCCTGAAATATTCACAAGACTTTTATCAATAAATATGAACATACAAAAATTTGGACCTATTTTACTACACTTTTTGATATGAAAATACAATATATATTTAACACTTTCCAAACTCCATCTAAAAACAACATATATATTTATATCTTGTTTACACAAACTGACAATGCTAGTTCAACACTGTCCAGCTAAATGCCAACTGCTGCAACTCATTCACTTGAAATGTTTGGGTTATAGATTCTAAAACCCATGAAATCAGTAAATTATTTACAAAACTGTAAGTTTAGTTGCCTTAACATAATGCCATTCAAAATACTTGATGGCTTCAAAATCAATATAAAAAGCATCATTTTCACTCACATAAATTGTCTGTAACAAAAAAGGATTTTCTTTTATAAAGCTTTATCACATTTCTTGGCATATTTTGATACACCAGTAGTCTACTTTCACATTTCAGAGCTTTAATACTGACTAAGCAAACATTTCTTGGATATTTGCAACCACATATCAGGCTTTGTTTACTTAAACAATGGCACTGGAAATTTTCAAACTTCAGTACCATCTGGTCCTTCATCTTGGAAGACTCTACCACTTTCACCAACAAGAAGAGATGATTTCTTAGAATCCCCATTTGATGTCACTGACAAACGCTTGGCACTTGGCTTTGGTGGTGGTTTTGGTGGTACTTTCTTACCAGAGGACACCACAACAGCCGGACCAGGGTTTACATCACTCAAGTTTGCATCAGCCTTAGTACTTACGTTGTTATTGTGCGGTGAACCATTTATAGAAGATTCGTCTCTTGAATTAGCCGACGATTTTGAAGGTGCACTACTTTTGCTGTTAACTTGTGAATGTTTGCCAGCTGTTTTATATGCTGGAGAATTAGCATGTACAGTGCTAGCGTTGGACGGTGTAGGGGAACATTGGGATAATTGGATCTGAGAATGGTCATGATATGGAAGACTTAAACTCCCACTATTATCTAACAAATTTGGTGTTGAGCGAGGCAATGTGGAGCTATGATTTCGTGACTGAAAGTGACTTGGATTTTGGCTTGAACTTACAGGAGTATAGTATGTTGGAAGGGAAGGAGGGGAATTTGGAGACTGTGGGGTATGAGGTGTAAATGGTTCGGCTGCATGTAAGGTTGGGCGGGTGAGATCTGTGCGGGACGTGCCATCTGCAGTAGTCCGAGGTCCAAGCGTATCGTAGACTGGGTCGAAAAATACTTTGCCATCCTCTTGCGGTATCGCAATCGAGTCTTGTTCTGCACTTGTCTGGCCTGCCCAAGATGGTGATCGATGTCTCCGGGGTAGAGTTACATACCCAGGTCGTGGTTGTACCTGTGGAGCTACATATGCCACTGGGTACTGAGAATACTCAGCAGGGTGAACATAACTGTAACGCCACTCACCAGGGGTGGTAAACTGTGGAGCTACTAAGGAATGGTAAGATAACTGAGTTGGAGATACTGCACGGGGACGTGTCATGTCTAAGAGATCAGGATAATGGCCCATGTAGTCTGCAATGATGCTATGAGAAGGAGTTGCTGTACTTTCAAGAGGAAGAGTAGTATCCTGGGAAGGAATATCATCATCAACTTCTTCTTCCAGGGTGGGAAGATGCTTTTGACGGTGTAATGGTCCAACATCTGGATAGTCTACCTCGTCATAACTTGTGTGAGCTCCAGCTTCAGTATTTATTGTTGGCATTTCCACTTCAGTCTGTGGTAACTTACTGTAATTGCGAGGTGGTTTTTCTACAGGATTTACAATCATAACATTCTGATGTTCTATAAGACTTCCACTTGCACTTCCATTCACTTTGGTATGTGATTTGTGTTCTCTATGTTTCCTTTTCTTCAAGCAACAACATATTAGGGTTACAACAATAATAAGTACAATGACCCCTCCTGTGGCTATTGCAATAATTATATATAGATCCAGGGTTGATTTTGGGGAAATGGCTCCTGTTGTTGTTGGTGCTGCAGCAATTAGGGAAACATTTTGTTCAACTAATCCTGCTAGATTGTCTGCAACACAGGTATAAAAGGTTAAATCCTGATCAGCCACATTCGTTATGGTCAGCTGCGACCATCGTTCACCACCTTCTACGACTTCATTCAAAACATATCTTTGCTCAGGTTGAGAATAAGGTATGACTGACATATTTGTTAAGACTCTTCCATTTAAAACCCATTTGATGTTTGGTAAAGGATCACCTATTGCTCGACAGGTTAAAGAGGCATTCTGACCAGGAACAACAGGGACCTCTGTCTGGGATAATACTAATTCTGGTCGACAGGCTAATTCATTTTCTGCAATGGTTTCCAACTTTCGTCCAGAAACTCGCTCTGGGGAATGACATGTCACATGTTCCTGTAAAAACATCAATAGTATAATTGTCATGTAAAGTATTACAGTATGGGGAATACAGTCTATTGATATATTTACTGTACAGGGTTTACAATTTAAATATCCATTCAGAGAAAAAGCTTACCAAATTACAAATGAAATTAAAAACTCTAAAAATGATGTCAAACATGATTAATAAAAGATATATAATTAGATATATTGGCCCTGAAAAGAACAAAAGACAATATTGAAAGAAAGGGTGAAATAATAACTTTACATAATACAGGGAAGGATCAACTAAAAATATCATAGTTTGAAATTACAGCTACAATGATAGTACTGTATATGAAAAGTATATTACTGCAGCGTTATTGGGAGCATCCTGTGTTACTTTTCATGGATATACAGTACTTTGGGATATCAAAAATCTTGAATCTTTGGCAGTAATCTGCACCACAACTAAGCAATCACGTGAGAAAGTATCGTACTGATTCTGCCATAATTAACAAAGTTATTGTGGTTTTTTGTTCTAAAGGTATCGCATGGTAACATGATACCATGTTCTTGAACTCACAGTAATCTATGATAAGTACGTTATTCTTATAGAATTGGGAGAAATATCAGCATGGAAATAGTATGTTTGGCAGCTCAACACTTTCTCTCATTGTCTCAGTGAATACCAGAAACCACTAGTGAAAAGAATTGAAGAGCTTTTTGCTCTTGGTGTGGTCACTTTTTTCTTGTTATTTATAGTGATATCCTTATCATGCCTAAAAGCAAAAGAGCAGGAAGTGGCACCTCCTGATACCCTCACCTTCAGTGAGTAGCACTCCCACAGGATGTGGGTGGGGGAGGGACTTGGGCCATTTTAGCAGTAATTACTGTAGCACAAAAAGCTATATAGTAAGGAAATTTAGTTATTTTCAAGGCAATTGAGAGTACAGTTTCCAATTGTCATTGACAATAGAAATATAAGGGTGACATTTTGATGTTTCTTTGAATTCTTGTTGCAAAACTTTGAGGGCTGATATTTCGACATTATAGTCATTAACATTCAAAACTTTTCTCCATAATTACAAAGACATTTCAAATTGAAGGCCTCGTTGGAAAGAAAATTAAAAACGTCCTAATTTGGTCAGAGGAATTTAAATTTTAAGGTTAATTGAAATTATGTATAATTTTCAAATTTTAAAATAAAAAAGTTAAGGATAAAGAAAATCACTGAGTAATATTCCCACACTCCAATTAGATTACTCATGGCAATTAATAATTAATTCAATGCAGTATTTTGAGAATAAAAGATAACATTTTTTTAATAATTAGTTTTTTTATAAAAGAAATAATTTTTGTTTGATTTCAATAAAAGCTATACAGAATCACCAGAGTAACAATACAAATAACATACTGTATGTTAAAATTATGGCAGTCCAATGACATTTAATGATTTTGGCTTAAATAGCAGACAATCCCCTTAAATAAAGTTACAATACAAAAAAAAATTAATGCTGCTGTACATGAATTTTTTCATGATTATTACACACCTTCCCTCCATATCAAAATACTGTAACTGCATAATTTCAATTCTCAAAATTATGATTTACTGGCGATTCTTTTTCAGTAGACTTGATAATTAACACAACCTAAAATTACTAAGCACTTACACTATGCATCTGTAAGGCACTTTGAAAGCAAGTAAAAAATATATTTTTTCCCCCTCATAATACATACAGCATATGACTCACCTGCAAAAGAGACTTCTGTTTAACCCAACGAACAAGATTTTTTAGATGACAGTCGCATTCCCATGGGTTGTCATGCAACTCCAGCTCCAAGAGCCCCGTGTTGTTGAGAAATAAGTCTGGCTGCACTAGTTTCAAAAGATTACCAGACAACCTGTCTCAAATGAAAAATGTATTTTAGCAACCACAACAGGAGACAATAAAAACCGTAATATAGCCATACAAAATTTTACTCTGGTGTTCTTAATATCATTATCCGGACCCATGCTAACTACTCAATTTTCTATTCTGCTCTTATGATAAATTATGTCAATTACCTATAGTGGTTTTGTATAGAAATCTATGGTATATTTTTTTATTTTTTACATATTTTTTATCTTTTTAAATTTAAGCTTTTTCAAGCCAAAAATAAATATCTTTAACAATTTGTTTATATTGAAATGCGAAAAATATAAAATTTATCGATAAAGAGGACGTAGATTTACTGTACATATATTTATAAATCCACGATGTACTAAGGGAGCGATAGGTGAGCCGCAATGTGAAGAGGGAGAATGTTATACTGTATTATAAAGAAATAAATTTTTAATGGTAATTTACTGCTGTATGCTACCAATTCACTATAATGTCTCTTAAATTCCACTAGATAGTTGCAAGACTATTTCCATCATATACTAACTGTACAAATCAATGCACATACAGAATAGACGAGGATAAGATTAAATTATTTTTTATCTTGGCAAGGATAAAAAAGAAAAACAATAGCTACCCACAGCTGAAAAACATCAGTACTCAAAACTAGTTAAATGTGATGCTTTAAAAGATCAGTTCATGTCTCGTATACTATTATTTCTAGCATAAGCAACAAATCCATCATGAAAAAGTTGAGTAAAGATTTTATTATATGAGCTTAGAACTCAACTTTTGAGCATCTTTAATAGGATTCTAAAAATTACATATGGCCTATAATGGTTGCATTTAAAAATAACAATCCATATGAAAAGCCATATCAATGAAGATTTATTATTACTAGCGGAGCTATAACCTTAATAGGAAAAGCAGGATGCTCCAACAGGGAAAATAGCTCAGTGAGGAAAGGAGATATGAAAGCAAAAATTGTGCCCAAGTGTATCCTCAAGCAATAGAACTCTTCTAACCTTAGGCAGTGGAAGACCAGGGTACAGAGGCTGTGTCACTACCCAAGACTAGAGAGAGCACTGGTAGTGCCCTTCTAGAAGAGTTTCTTACTACCCTTACCAAGTAGAAAGCAGCCACTGAACAATTACAGTGCAGTAGTTAACCCCTTGAGTGAAGAAGGATTTTTGGGTTATCTTAGTGTTGTTAGGGGAAAGTGAAGAATGTGTAAAGAATATGCTAGATTATTTGGTGTAAGTGTGGGCAAAGGGAAAATGAGCCGTAACTAGAGAGAGATACAATGTAGTACTGTACTGTCTGGCCAGTCACAAAACCCAATAAAGCCGGCCATACACGCAGAGGACTGGCCGTACCGTTTGTCCCGCTGGACTGGACCAGCACTCTTGTCCAGTGAAAAATACCCACACGCTACGGACTTGCCTGTTAATTTCAAGAGGACTACATAGTTACATTTTTGGTACTTATGTACTTTAATACATTACGGGGTATCAAGTACAATTGGTACAACTAATTTTGAAAATGCCCAAATTTGGTACAGTACTTTAAACTTTATTTTTTTACTTAATATAAATCTATGCAATCTGGCTTGAAATAATATGAAGGAACATGATTATAGCATAAAAGAAAAAGGTTAAACACTAAAACTAATAATGAAATAATTATCATTCTCTATCGAGTGGACAAAATATTGTTCTGGTTTATCAATTCAAATTGACTAAACTCGGAAATAAAGTTAAATTACTATTTTTACAAAAAATTCAGACAATATTATTATTACTATTAGCTAAGCTATATAATCCTAGCTGGAAAAGCAAGATGCTTTGAGCCACGGAGCTCCAACAAGGAAAAGTAGCCCAGTGAGGAAAGGAAATAATGAAATAAAAAAACTAAAAGAGAAGTACAGTATTGAACAATTAAAATGACTTTTATAGAACAGTAATAACATAAAAGTAGATAAATCCCGTGCTTGTTTACATGGACAAAATCATCGATAGAGAAGAGAGCAAATGATTACATTTTAATAGTATTTATAAAACATGTTATTTTGATAATAAAATAAATTTTTGAATATACTTACCCGGTGATTATAATAGCTGCAACTCTGTTGCTCGACAGAAAACTCTAAGGTAAAATTCGCCATCGATCGCTACACAGGTTGCGGGTGTGCCCAACAGCGCCATCTGTCGTCCAGATACCCAGTACTCAATGTAAACAAAGAACTCAATTTTCTCCTCGTCCCACTGGGAGGAAGGGAGGGTCCTTTAATTTATAATCACTGGGTAAGTATATTCAAAAATTTATTTTATTATCAAAATAACATTTTTCAATATTTAACTTAGCTGGTGATTATAATAGCTGATTCACACCCAGGGGGGTGGGTAGAGACCAGCAAGATATGTTTACATTATTATGAGCTAAGAATTTTTATTTCATTTTAGAAGTTCTCAAAATAACAAAAACAAAATAAATAGGTACCTGGTAAGGAAGTCGACTTGAACAATTACTCTGCCTTTTTAAGTACGTCTTCCTTACGGAGCCTCGCGATCCTCTTAGGATGCTGATCGATCCCTAGGATCTGAAGTATCAAGGGTTGCAACCCATACAACAGGACCTCATCAAAACCCCTAATCTAGGCGCTTCTCAAGAAATGACTTTGACCACCCGCCAAATCAACCAGGATGCGAAAGGCTTCTTAGCCTTCCGGACAACCCAAAAACAACAATAAAAACATTTCAAGAGAAAGATTAAAAAGGTTATGGAATTAGGGAATTGTAGTGGTTGAGCCCTCACCCACTACTGCACTCGCTGCTACGAATGGTCCCAGAGTGTAGCAGTCCTCGTAAAGAGACTGGACATCTTTAAGATAAAAAGACGCGAACACTGACTTGCTTCTCCAATAGGTTGCGTCCATTATACTTCGCAGAGATCTATTTTGTTTAAAGGCCACGGAAGTTGCGACAGCTCTAACTTCGTGTGTCCTTACCTTCAGCAAAGCTTGGTCTTCCTCACTCAGATGGGAATGAGCTTCTCGTATTAACAGTCTGATAAAATAGGATAAAGCATTCTTTGACATAGGCAAAGATGGTTTCTTAACTGAACACCATAAAGCTTCAGACAGGCCTCGTAAAGGTTTAGTTCGTTTTAAATAGAACTTAAGAGCTCTCACAGGGCATAAGACTTTTTCTAGTTCATTTCCAACCATATTCGATAAGCTTGGAATATCGAACGATTTCGGCCAAGGTCGAGAAGGCAGCTCGTTTTTGGCTAGAAAACCAAGTTGTAGAAGACATGTAGCCATTTCAGATGAAAATCCGATGCTCTTGCTGAAGGCATGAATCTCACTTACTCTTTTAGCTGTGGCTAAGCATACCAGGAAAAGTGTCTTTAAGGTGAGATCTTTTAGGGAGGCTGATTGTAGCGGCTCGAACCTGTCTGACATGAGGAATCTTAGTACCACGTCTAAATTCCAACCAGGTGTAACCAAACGACGCTCCTTCGTGGTCTCAAAAGACTTAAGGAGGTCCTGTAGATCTTTATTGTTGGACAGATCTAAGCCTCTGTGACGGAAGACTGATGCCAACATGCTTCTGTAACCCTTGATAGTGGGAGCTGAAAGAGATCGTTCTTTCCTCAGGTATAAGAGGAAGTCAGCTATTTGGGTTACAGAGGTACTGGTCGAGGATACAGATACTGACTTGCACCAGTTTCGGAAGATTTCCCACTTCGATTGGTAGACTCTAAGGGTGGATGTTCTCCTTGCTCTAGCAATCGCTCTGGCTGCCTCCTTCGAAAAGCCTCTAGCTCTCGAGAGTCTTTCGATAGTCTGAAGGCAGTCAGACGAAGAGCGTGGAGGCCTTGGTGTACCTTCTTTACGTGTGGCTGACGTAGAAGGTCCACCCTTAGAGGAAGAGTTCTGGGAACGTCTACTAGCCATCGAAGTACCTCAGTGAACCATTCTCTCACGGGCCAGAGGGGAGCAACTAGCGTCAACCTTGTCCCTTCGTGAGAGGCGAACTTCTGCAGTACCTTGTTGACAATCTTGAACGGAGGGAATGCATATAGGTCTAGATGTGACCAATCTAGGAGAAAGGCATCTATATGAACTGCTGCTGGATCCGGGATTGGTGAGCAATATATTGGGAGCCTCTTGGTCATCGAGGTTGCGAAGAGATCTATGGTTGGCTGGCCCCAGGTGGCCCAAAGTCTCTTGCATACATCCTTGTGGAGGGTCCATTCTGTTGGAATGATTTGTCCCTTCCGACTGAGACAATCTGCCATGACATTCAAGTTGCCTTGGATGAACCTCGTTACTAGCGAAATGTTTAGACCTTTTGACCAGGTGAGGAGGTCCCTTGCGAGCTCGTACAACGTCAGTGAGTGGGTCCCTCCTTGCTTGGAGATGTACGCCAAAGCCGTGGTGTTGTCCGAGTTCACCTCCACCACTTTGCCTTGAAGGAGAGACTTGAAGCTTTTCAAGGCCAGATGTACTGCCAGTAGCTCCTTGCAGTTGATATGCATTGTCCTTTGACTCGAGTTCCATATTCCCGAGCATTCCCGACCGTCTAATGTCGCGCCCCAGCCTACGTCCGATGCGTCCAAGAAGAGAACGTGGTTGGGAGTCTGAACAGCCAGGGGCAGACCCTCTCTGAGGCTGATACTGTCCTTCCACCATGTAAGGCAAGACTTCATCTTCTCGGAAACGGGGATCGAGACCGCTTCTAGCGTCTTGTCCTTTTTCCAGTGAAATGCTAGGTGATATTGAAGAGGACGGAGGTGTAGTCTTCCTAATGACACGAACTGTTCCAGGGATGATAGCGTCCCTATCAGACTCATCCACTTCCTGACTGAACATCGTTCCTTCTTCAGCATGTTCTGGATGCATAACTGGGCTTGGCTTGTTCTGGGGGCCGACGGAAAAGCCCGAAAAGCTAGACTGTGAATCTCCATCCCTAAATATACAATAGCTTGGGATGGGACCACTTGTGACTTTTCCATATTGACAAGGAGACCCAATTCCTTGGTCAGATCTAGAGTCCACTTTAGATCCTTCAGACAGCGACGACTGGAAGAAGCTCTGAGAAGCCAGTCGTCCAAATAGAGGGAGGCTCGGATGTCCGCTAAATGAAGGAATTTGGCTACATTCCTCATCAGCCTCGTAAACACAAGAGGAGCTGTCCTTAGGCCAAAGCACAGGGCTTGAAACTGGTAGACAACCTTTTCGAAAACGAATCTTAGAAAAGGTTGGGAGTCCGGGTGGATGGGGACGTGGAAGTAGGCGTCCCTTAGGTCTAACGAGACCATCCAGTCTTCCCTTCTGACCGCTGCTAGAACCGACTTTGTGGTCTCCATGGAGAACGTCTGCTTTGTGACAAAGACATTCAGCGCACTGACGTCTAGCACCGGCCTCCACCAAGAAGAGACGGTTGTAGAATCCCGGGGTTTGATGGTCCAGGACTTTGACTACCGCTCCCTTCTCTAGTAAGAGAGACACTTCCTGTTTCAATGCTCGTCTCTTGTCTTCTTCTCTGTACCTGGGGGAGAGATCGATGGGAGACGTTGCTAGAGGGGGTTTTCGTACAAACGGGATCTTGTACCCCTCTCTGAGCAACTTCACAGATTGTGCATCTGCGCCTCTCTTTTCCCAGGTCTGCCAGAAGTTCTTGAGTCTGGCTCCCACTGCTGTCTGAAGAAGCTGGCAGTCAGACTCTGCCCTTAAAGGACTTGGTTCCTTTCTTCTTTCCACGTCTCCCTTCGGCACAAGCACCTCCTCTGCTGGAGGCTCTGCCACGAAAGGGCGGAATAAAACGGGACGCTGGAGTGTCCATCCTTGGTCTAGCTGACAAGGTAGGCAAAGGGGTGGCTTTGCGAGCAGAGGACGCAACAAGATCGTGAGTATCCTTCTGTATCAAAGAAGCGGCAATCTCCTTAATCAGGTCCTCTGGAAAAAGGCACTTGGAAAGAGGAGCAAACAGAAGTTCGGATCTCTGGCATGGTGTAACTCCAGCTGAAAGGAATGAGCATAGGTTTTCACGCTTTCTCCAGGACTCCGGACACGAAAGATGCAGCAAGCTCATTAGACCCATCACGTACGGCCTTGTCCATGCAGGACATAATGAGCAAGGAAGTCTCCTTCTCCATCGGAGAGATCTTTCTACTAAGAGCTCCTAGACACCAGTCTAGGAAGTTAAAAACCTCGAAGGCTCTATAGATACCTTTCAAAAGGAGGTCCAGGTCCGAAGATGACCAACCTATTTTTGAGCGTCTCATGGCTAGGCGGCGGGGAGAGTCTACAAGACTTGAGAAGTCGCCCTGGGCAGAGGCAGGAACTCCCAAGCCGAGAACTTCTCCCGTGGCATACCAGACGCTCGATCTAGAAGAGAGTCTAGCAGGGGGAAACGTAAAAGCTGTCTTCCCTAAACTCTTTTTGGACTGCAGCCATTCTCCTATCACCCGCAAAGCTCTCTTGGACGAGCGTGCGAGGACAAGTCTAGTAAAGGCAGGGGTGGTTGACGGCATGCCTAACACAAACTCTGACGGAGGAGAACGCGGAGCCACAGACACAAACTGGTCCGGAAACATCTCTTTGAACAGGGCCAAAACTTTCCTAAAGTCCAAAGAGGGTTGCGTAGACTTAGGCTCGTCCAGTTCTGAATGCGGTTCATCTACGTGTGCAGCACCATCATCATTAGAAAGTCCCTCATCCGAGTATTGATGAGGAAGCGGCAACGGAGTGGGTAACGGCTGGATAGCTGAGTCCGGTCGCACGGGTGCATGCGTGACTGAGCCGGACGCACTGTCATGGAACTGTTGCCCAGTCTGTGAGCTGGCAACAACCATAGCAGCGCGAGGACGCACAGCGTCTACTCCAGACTGTCTAGACTGATGTGGGTGCGCAGTGGCAACCACACTGGGTTGCGGAGGTTGACGCACCGCGTCAAAACAAAACAACTCTGACGGTTGTTGAACCTCACGGACGTCAACGGATACCTCCGTGCGTCGCTGAACGTCAACATGCGGCTGGCAGATCACACTGGAACGCATGGGTGGCGGAACTCTCTCAACTGGAGTGCGTGAGAAGGTTACCTCAGCGTCCCCAGGACGCACAACCGATCGTGTGGGTGGTTGTAGGCAAGGAGCTGCACTAGCTACTGGTGCGGCAGCAACCTTCTCCGCCCGAAAGTCCTGCATAAGCGACGTTAGTTGTGACTGCATGTCTTGCAGTAAAGACCACTTAGGGTCTACAGGAGCAGGTGCGGCGACAGACGGTGTAACTGTCTGAAGCGGTACCGCTTTGCCTCTCTTAGGAGGTGAGCAGTCATCGGATGACTGCAGTGAGTTCGAACTGACCCAGTGGCTACAGCTGGGCCGTTGGACTTGCGCGGAAGGGACCGACTTGCGCTTTAACGGTCGTGAGACCTTGGTCCAAGGTTTCTTGCGAGAAACCCCTTCCGAAGACGAGGTATAAATGGGCTCTCTTGTCTTTGTTAGGCAGGGGCGATCTTGGGTAGATACGCCCGATACCACGGAGGGAACGTCTGTTCGCTGATTAAAGCCTCTCGAACCCATTTGTCGTACGACATTGCTTCTCCCCTGGACTTGGGAGCTTGCAAGAGGTCCCGGACTAGGAGGACGACAGGCACGAACAGACGAACCCTCAAGCGCAACACTATCCACAACACTATCACTCACTTTAACACTTCCCACTGCACTTTTACACTTCAGCTCCTTCACATCCGCCATAAGCTGATTACGGTCACTAGCCAGGGACTCAACTCTCTCACCCAGAGCTTGGATGGCACGCATCATATCAGCCATCGAAGGTTCCTGAGTGCCAGAAGGGGGATTAGGAGCAACCACTACAGGGGAAGGAATAGGTTGTGGGGCATGAGGAGAGGAAATGTCAATAGAACGAGAGGAACTTCTCCTAACTCTATCTCTCTCTAGCCTACGTGTATATTTTTGGAATTCGATAAAATCGAATTCCGAAAGCCCAACGCACTCCTCACATCGATCTTCCAATTGACAGGTTTTATCCCGACAATTGGAACAAACAGTGTGAGGGTCGATAGAGGCCTTCGGAAGACGCCTTGAACAGTCCCTAGCATTGCACTTCCTAAATTTTGGGACTTGTGAAGGGTCATCCATTTTGAATTGGTCAAAGGGGAATTCAAAAACTATTAAAAAGTCATCAACAAAGAATCCGTAATCAAAAAGAGTTCAAGGAATTGTGAAGAGAAAGCCTGCACAGCGAAAGCTCAAAACTAGAATAGTGTACTTCACCAATTAGTTGTGAAAACAAATCCAGTTTAGCAACAGCGAATAAGCACGTCTTGTCGGGAGCATGACAGAGAGAAAATTGAGTTCTTTGTTTACATTGAGTACTGGGTATCTGGACGACAGATGGCGCTGTTGGGCACACCCGCAACCTGTGTAGCGATCGCTGGCGAATTTTACCTTAGAGTTTTCTGTAGAGCAACAGAGTTGCAGCTATTATAATCACCGGCTAAGTTAAATATTGAAAAATGATGTTTGACTTTGTGGGTTGCATCTCGCAAGATAGGTCGTATTAAAAGCTTCATTAATCTTACACCTCCAAATTTCGCTACTATATCTTCGTCCCACCACCTGTACAGGATTATTACCTTCATTAATCTTTTGACTTTACAGTAGGAGACAACATAGTTTGGATAACAGTCTTCTATAACAATAATAAAACAAATATTGTTTCAATACAGTAATGAATCATGAAGATTGTTAGATGCAATTAGTTTATCATTATGGACAAAGTATGGTCATATAATAGCACTATGTATCAAAAAAGAAGAGTCAACCCAGTTGTCATGATAGTTCGTCCCTACACCTGCAAGAGACTGGCCTGTCTAGTTCAAAATGCTGAAAGGATGAGAAGACAGGTTAGTCTTGCCGGGTTTGTCCTCTTTAACCCCCTTACTCATTAAGAATTGCTCGGTTCGTGTCAATTGCGGTCAAATCAGAGCACCAGTCCTCTACGTGCATGGCCTGCTTAACTCTCACGCTGTAGTACCTCAACGGGTAGCTTGTGCTTTGGCCAACCTACTACCTACATCAATCTTGAACCCGTGTCATGCCAAAGATGCATGGCAATCTTAATCAATCAGAATATCAACTACCAATATCACAGCAACTACGATGTCACAGATTTCCCATAACATGTTTGGATTAGTGGGAGTGAAATTTCCACAGTTTTATCTATTGCATTTACTGCCAAAATTCCCTTCTGCTTGTGGACACAGATAAATCTATCCCCCATCCCTTCACTTCCTGGCCTTTCTTTGCTACATTACTTACTACAGTACTTTTATCCACCACCTGGACACACATTTACTCAAATTTCATCCATCTGAAGATACAAGCTCCTAACTGCACTTGGAAGCATTATACAATCACAAATTATCTTCAAAATGTTAATTATTTTTTAAAGTGATTCATGCATTTGATTCACAGAGTAATAAGTGCCTTATACCAGTTGTCTAGCTTTATCTATGTTTGTCATTGTCTCGCCCTTCCAAACTAACATGGTATTCCACCCTTTTCCTATTTGCTCCTTTTATTCACATCTATTATTCTCTTTTCAGAGCTCAGACTCTTCATTTCAAAATCCCCTTATTCTAAAACACACATATCTCATTCCAACATTACATTTATTTCTGACTCTTCCAAGATTTCAGAAGAATGTCACAGTGCAGTCTTCTTTAATATACTTTCCTATTCAACTCAATCTACCGATAACACTAAACATTATAAATTTCTTAAAAAAAAAAAAAAAAAAAAAAACTCACCGCAATGAATTCAAAAGATGCAAGTTTAAGAAAGCGTAGTTATGGATGTAAGAGATTTTATTGTCCGTAAAAACCAACTTCCGCAAATGGGGAAGCTCTGGAAATTGCACTCCCTCAAGACGTCGCAGCTGATTAGAGCTTAGGTCTAATACACGAAGCTTCTCCATACCTGTAAATAAAAATAAAGAAATACTAACATATGGCTTCCCACAAAATTCAAATATTCCCAATCCTCTCATTATTAATTCTACGCTGAAAGAACATTATCAGTTTTCTGAGAAAATACACATGAACATAAATTACATATGAGCTTATTACCTATGAAAAATACATAAAAATATGGTGCTTATTATTATTATTACAAACTAAGCTACAACCCTAGTTGGAAAAGCGAGATACAGTAGTATAAATCCAGGGGCTTATATCTTGGTGCAAAGATATTTTATCAATAAGACAGCCAAGGACCTTTAATACCATATATTATGACATGATAAGAGGTAACCCTACCAAAGAAATAGAAGTGTGAAGCTAATGAGACCGTCAAAAGTTGGGTCTGTTTAGCCCTATACCTAGTGATCAGTTGAATAAATGAAACCAAGTTTCTTCTGTTTAAAGATAATGGAATAGTATAGCCATAAATTTCTAGTCAATAGGATAAATGCAAAGTTGCCAAACATATATAAAACTAATTATTAAAATCTGTACTAAAATGTAATTAACAAACAATAATAAGGATTTGGCATGCTAAGAATTCTAGAAGTGAATTTATGGTTTATGCCTGTCCCTGGTTTTACTTTACAATTATTAAAAGTTGTGTCCAGGTTTACATGCATCTGCGATAATTTTCAATTTTTATTCTTCATTTGTTTTCCCATTTTCTTCTCCACTACATACATGTAAGCCATGTTGGAGTTTATGAACAGATTGTTAAGATAACTCTCTCTTGTGCAAGTAAAGTGTTGCAGTCAAATGCAAATTGAATAAAAAAAAAAGGTTAAAGCTGTTGAGATAAACAGATTGAGGCATATCAGGATCAAACAAAGAAAATTAAAGGTTAGTATAGGTGAAAAAGATTGTAAAATCAAAGTGTTAGGAAGGAGATGATAGAAAGACCTAGCATCCGTTGGATAGATGGTACAAAAGTACATTTTGAAAAAATATGGAGGATTCATATAAGATTTGAATGAGAGAGCATTTGTAAGTGGGGAAGGGTTTCGACCCAATGACCTTTCTGTACAGTAGGCTATATGACTTGGGTATTTTAAGAAATATTTAGCATTGGGGACTTCATCCATAATTCAGTTGTTAAAGGTATAAATGTAGCCGTAACCATAGCATAGTAACGTCTATTTCTATAATCCAACCACTTAACAGAAAGATTTGATGACAAGACAGATTGATTACTATTCATGTCATAGCAACCAATTTTTCTTTGTGACATTATATTAGTTTTTGACGATTAGACTTTCATTTTCCTTTTTATTACCTCTAGGAATTATCTGTTATCTGGCTAATTTACAGGTAGAAATATCTTAAAAAAATAAGTATGATAAATTTCATGTGCTTGCCTGTAAATGTCTTAGGATGAAGTTTTTCTATTCGGTTATTTTTCAAGTCAAGTTCAATCAGTATCTTCAGGTCTCTAAATGCATCCTTGTCAACAGTGCGAATCTCATTCTCTGCCAAGTAAAGTTTCTGAAGATTTACCAAACCGGAATTTTTGAATGCATCTTTCTCCAGGTACCTGTAATGATAATAAAATATTAACTTTTGTTTCAACATAATTTTAATCAGTAAAGTTGTCTTACATATCTTCAGGCTTTCTAATCACAGTTTAGAAGGTAAAGACAAATTGTTCATAACTTGGGTGCACCTTCTTCAAAGTCAGCTAAGAAAAGGATTTAATTTTGTACGGTACTGCTCCTTTGATGACATTTTTCTTATACACCTCATTTTGAGACACTTACTGAAATAAAAGCCTTAAAATACCAAAAATATTGAAAATATTTTTATAACAAGAAGAAAAATGAGGTACAGTATTATAGTGCAGTACAATGATAACACCCACGTTTTAGAAAAAAAGGTTTTCAAAAGGAATAATTTACAAAATAACGACTAAAATATTCAAGGACCAAAAATACAGTGTACTTACTCTATTCGATTATTTGCAAGATTAAGCTCTTGAATTTCAGGGCTTAATGTGGTAGGTACAGTTGAGAATCCAGCATTTCTGCAGTCAGCCAGCTGTGAAATTGAAATAAATATATAAATGGAACTGATGTACATTCATTAAAAGGCATTAGTTATTGTCCTGTTTCATGATTATATAAAAAAAAAATATTACTTTGGAGGCTAAGAGAAAATACAGACCTGGCCAGAGTTCAGATTCAGAAAATTTTTTCTGGATTGTGGATTCTCAATGTTGACGTTCGCTCTTGATTAAATTTAGACATCTATATAGATACTGACATTTGGTTGCGTGAGATATCAGTCAATTATCAAGTTTAAAAAATGTTGGGCTAATTCGAAAATGAGAGCAAATTAATCTAATAGTGCTCTCTTCAATTTAAATAATACTACATTAGTGTTAGACCCCTTTCAATTTGTCATCTGATTTTTTTCTATATTTACCATTTATGGTATTTCAGTTGATGCCTTATAGAGGTGTTAAACAACAGCATACTTGTAAATGATTACTTTCTTTACTTTCTTAGTATTTAACAGATCTGGCTGTTTTATCAGAATTTTTATTTCCCTTTATGACTACATGTAAAAGCTACTAAGAATGCTTACCAGTATAAAAATAGATCTCTTCACAACTATCAGTGGTACACCAAAGCAATTCAGACAAAGTGTAGAGCAATAAATAGCATACCAAGATATATATGTATATATATATATATATATATATATATATATATATATATATATATATATATATATATATATATATGTATATATATACATATATATATATATATATATATATATATATATATATATATATATATATATATGTATATATATACATACATATATATATATATATATATATATATATATATATATATATATATATATATATATATATATATATATGTATATATATACATATATATATATATATATATATATATATATATATATACGCACACATATACATACATCACACACACACACACACACACAATTAAATTAACAGCCCACGAAACCAGAGAGGTATCTTTTATGAGTCAAAAGAGACATTTATATTTTTAGTAAATTAAAAAAGGTCAACTTCATACACATATCAACACCATATATGGTTATGCTTGCAACTGTATGATAGGTTGCTTTTTTTTAACCCCTTTTTTTAACTCTATCTTGATCAATGAGATAACAACAAATGGAGGAAAAAATGAGATATATGTCTGTCATTATAGCCAGGGATATGCAAGATTTCATACTAATGAATGTTAGCCTACAGGAACAGTGCAAAATGAGAGATAAAGAGAGTGATTGGGACAACAGGAAAATGAATAAATATATTGGGGGGGAGTGCTAAAGTACGGGAATATTGCATTTGAATAAGTAGAGTTGACAAAGAAAAGCAATCATAAATGAGGATTGATTCAATACCATATGGACAAGAATTCCCACCAACAAGTTATGATGAAGTAGACAGCAAACTTTAATATTCAAGGAAATCATCTTGAGAAGTTCATAAAGTTCAGCACCTCTTGAACCGAGCACGGAACTACATACATTATTATTATTATTATTATTATTACTTGCTAGGCTATAACCCTATTTGGAAAAGCAGGATGCTATAAGCCCAGGGGCTACAACAGAGAAAATAGCCCAGTGAGGAAAGGAAACTTTAGGAAAAATAAAATATTTCAAAAAGAGTAACATTAAATTAAATATCTCCTATATAAACTATAAAACAAGAGAAAGAGAATAAGATAGAATAGTGTGCCCGAGGATAGCCTCAAGCAAGAGAACTCTAACCCAAGTGAGTGGAAGACTATGGTACAGAGGCTATGGCATTACCCAAGACTAGAGAACAATGGTTAGATTTTTGAGTGTCCTTCTAGAAGAGCTGCTTACCATAGCTAAAGAGTCTCTTCTACCCTACCAAGAAGGAAGTGGCCACTGAACAATTACAGTGCAGTAGTTAACCCCTCGGATTTAGAAGAATTGTTTGCTGATCTCAATGTTGTCAGGTGTATGAAGACAGTGGAGAATATGTAATAAATAGGCCAGACTATTCAGAGTGTGTGTGTGTGTGTGTGTGTGTAGGCAAAGGGAAAATGAACCGTAACCAGAGATAAGGATCCAATGTAGTACAGTCTGGCCAGTCAAAAGGCCTCATAACTCTAGCGGTAGTATAGAGCAAAAGGGAAGTTAATCCCGAGGCTTTATTGAATGTGTGGGAGAAGGGATGGAGGATGAAAGAAATTCGAAAGGAATAAGATGAAAAGACATTTGTGTACATGGGAAGGTAGGCTACTGACTGGCATCTTTGGCAGATATATAGGATATGCGTGGGCAACCACAGGGGTTGGATGAAAGGAAAACTTGAGAAAAACTCCAACATGAAAGAGAATAGGACAAAAGATAAGGGTACAGTTATAATATGATAGAACGCAACACTATCTAAATTTAAGTTTTTCTTTTTGGGATGCTAGAACACGGGATTTTAACTTAAGAATCAAATACGCATAACAAAATTCAATGCCACAAATTACAGGAATCAATGCACTGTATTCAGGAGCCATTAATTCAACTGGCAAGTATCACTACTGAAAATGAGAAAATGGAATCATTTTACACACACACATATATATACTGTATGTATATATATATATATATATATATATATATATATATATATATATATATATATATATATATATATATATATATATATATATATATATATATATATATATATATATATGCAAATTTTCAATGTGATTGCTTCATACAAATATACTAAAATAAATGACAAGAGTCATCAGCCTCGTGCAAGCCTCACCTTCCTGTTGCTGACGTAAGTACATTTGCATCTTTTGGGGCAATCCTGGTCCCAGTCTGCGAGGGCAGGTGCGATCCAGAGGGCGGATGCCATCCCCGCCAACACCATCAGCCTTAGCCACACGGCGTCATCCATGGCCGTCCTCCTCCTCCTCGCCGCCATCTGTCACCGCGTGCAGTAAACTGCCATCCCCTGCAAGATCACGAGACGGGTTAAACTCCATACAACTAAATATCGGCTAATATCCTTGAAGTAAAATGTGACACTCACTCTCTCTCTCTCTCTCTCTCTCTCTCTCTCTCTCTCTCTCTCTCTCTCTCTCTCTCTCTCTCTCTCTCTCTCTCTCTCTCTCTCTCTCTCTTTATTGAAACAAACAAAAAAAATCTTGCTCTGCCTGGAAATGTTAAAATAATGCGAAAACATTAATTTCTGAAAAACCCTTTGACTTTTACCATGTGCCCACGGAAGCAAGTTCAAAAATATTTAATTCCATGATTGACTGATTGATTATCAGTTATCTGGCATCCTGACATCTAAGGTCATTGACGCACATCTATTAGTAAAAATCAAGCTTAAATATTACTCGATTTCATTAGTTTAGGATTGTTTTTTTTTTCTTACTCTTGTCTCATATATAACAAAACCTTCCCTCTGGTCGGGTAGTGTTAAAAAGCAGTAAAGTTTTTATAAATCTCTTATTTCAATGGATAATAACCATTAATTTAGTTCTAGCAAACCCATTTACTTTTACAAAATTGACGCTTCCAACAAAAATGGTTTCTTCTACAAAAGCCTTTGATTTCTGCTTGACGTAGTGAGATCTTCGCATGTGAAACGCTCCACACACAAAACTAACCCTAAGTCTCTGAATCTTTTTTTTTTTCCTCCCGAAGACGTGATAAGACTGTATCTCGCCTAAACAGCACCGCGAGATTTCCTCCAAAAAGAACTTTTATTTCCTCTGAGGTTTGGTCTTTTGTAGAGCAGTAATGAAAGTAACTTTAAAGAATGCCGAACGACAAAGCAATAGACCGCCTGGGTATTCCACGAACCTCTAAACGGCCCAAAGTTAAAACGATTCTTTCTCAATTTTCCCATTTTGTATGGAAGCATACCCCCCCTCTCCTCTCTCTCTCTCTCTCTCTCTCTCTCTCTCTCCTCTCTCTCTCTCTCTCTCTCTCTCTCTCTCTCTCTCTCTGTATGGAAGATATCACACTTTTCCTATATCTTCTTACGCACATGTAATGTACCATAAAAATGATATATACATATACAAATGTCTGTTGTAAGGCATCTTTCATGTGCATAAACATTATAAAACATAATTAAACTATTGTAAAATATATTAAAAAAGAAAACGTAACATAGTTTGGACTAACCCGTTTCAAAACTCGCCTAATCTAATTTATTAGAAGTAGCAACAAAGGGGAAATAGCGCCCAAGAAATATGATCAAACAGGAACAAGATACTGTAGCAGCACTACTTTCAAATGGCGTATTAACTTTACGTATCTCTAATGCTTCTTAGGGCAACGTACATCTAACAGTATTTGCAATATCGTCACCCTCATAAACTAACTGCCTAGGTCATTTTCCTCCACTTGTTGGGAAATAACAAAAAAAAAAAAAAAAAAAAAAAACTTCTCATTTCCTAATTCTTTATATTATTGTGTTGAGGTTCAATTCACAAATTCTTAATAGAAGAATTTGTGAATTGAAGCTCAACACAATGATATAATATCCGTTATGAATTTGTAGACAATTCATATATAAACCCCCTCGACGCTTCAAAATCACTGGTGCATACAGACGTCCAAAGAAAACGGAAATGATAACAATTGGGTCCCACGAAAATGGAAAAAATGAAAACTGGATGATGTCCAATAAACTTCCCTGGCCGTTGGATATTACCTTCCTACTGCAATATTCCGAACACCAGCATATCAGAATATTGGAAAAACAAATCAAAGTCATTTAACAATACTGTCGTCCATCTACACACATCCTGGCTACTCGAAGTTGAACTCTGTGGTGCCCAGGGGTTTATTTCTTCAATCTCCCAACGCAGTTATTAACATCCTTCCGGACGAGTCATGATAATTTTTGAAATACACGTAGTATGTTATCTTCTACGCACATTATATATATATATATATATATATATATATATATATATATATATATATATATATATAATATATATATATATATATATATATATATATATATATATATATATATATAGATATATATATAGATATATATATATATATATATAGATATATATTATATATATAGATATATATATATATATATATATATATATATATATATATATATATATATATATATATATATATATATATATATATATAGATATAATATATATAGATATATATATATAGTATATATATATATATATATATATATAGATATATATATATATATATATATAGATATATATATATATAGATATATATATATATATATATATATATAT
>NC_090762.1:29266029-29301992 GCF_036898095.1 Palaemon carinicauda
GAGGATAAACAGCATAGGTGACAACACATTCCCTTGAGGTACTCCGCTGTTAACTGGTAATTCATTAACTTTGCCCTTGCTAGGCTTATGAACAAACTTAATCAAACTCACATATGGTCAAAATCGGTACAGTAGTTTTTGTGTAAAGTTGATTACAAACAAATAATAACTCTGGACACAATATTGACCAGTGTACACTATAAAAGTTTTTTCATAGTTCACAAATACCACCAAAAGTGGATTTCTATATGCTATGCATTGGTGTAAAACATGGCTTACAATAAAAATTTAATCAGAATACTTCTATAAATTCTAAATTAATCAATTGTAAGGTCAGAGAATTTAATAAATCATAATTCCCAGTTTTCCTCCCATATTTTGGAATATAATTCCCAACTAAAAGCAAAATAAATATATTTCCATAACAAATAAAGATGAAGTGGTTTTTGAATGTGTGAAATTAGGTTCGAAAAAGGGTGCAAAATGGGATTTTACATTTTTCATTACATAGAATTTCTTACATCTATCATTAACAGTAATAACTTGAATAAAACACCATACCGTGTCTAACAATCTTTAGTGCTAAAAATCCAGTTATATACGTTATATATTAAAAAAAAAATAAAAGTAGGATCTTCAGCTGAAGAGGCACATTGTAAAAAGTGCGTAAGCTCCTGCTTTTAAAAAATATACAACGAATTAACACTGATGTAAAATAATCTTATATCCAAATTTTGTGAATGTAGCTTATACTGTAACATATCTTATGGGAATCATAATTAAATCGTAATCAATTATCGACCGTATTGAATTTATCGATTTCACATCGTCCAGAGTTTTATCAATTAAACTGGTTTATTATTATTACTTGCTAGGCTACAACCCTAGTTGGAAAAGCAGGATGCTACGAGCCCAGGGGGCCACAACAGGGAAAATAGCCCAGTGAGGAAATGAAACAAGTAAAAATAAAATATTTTAAGAACAGTAACAACATTAGAATAGATAGTTCCTATATAAACTATAAAAAAATTAACAAAACAAGAGGAAGATGATTATAGAATAGTCTGCCCGAGTGTACCCTCAAGCAAGAGAATTCTAACCCAAGACAATTGAAGGCCGTGGTACAGAGGCTGTGGCACTACCCAAGACTACAGAACAATGGTTAGCTCGTAAGTCAGATGAATTCTGTTTTCAACATCCATTCCTAAAAAAAACTCGTTTGTGATTTTTTGTCACGAATATAACCACGTAGCATTAAGGAAAGTGTCTTCAACGACACAGCGGAACATTCACTCGTTTCTTCTTTTAATGTGACCCAGAAAGTAAAATCCGAACCCCTGTACGGCGATCTTTACTAATTCGTCCACCCAGAAGAGTTCGGTTACACGCGTTACGCAACGCCCAGACCAAAAGGGTTTAAGGACAGGTCTTGTCCGCCCACAGTGGTGGAACGGGAACGTCCAAACTGGATTGACATGCTGAATATCTACGTCTACAGCCCGCAAAACCAAAACAGGAATTAACCAACACGCGAGGGGCGACGTTATTAATTCGTTCATTTTACTGTAAACCGGTCATTAAAATCATGCACGTTTAGCATATACTTACAAATTATAGCAAAAGTCCTGCAACCATTTCTACAAAGACAGTGAAAACGAAAATGGATATAACTAAAACGTGACGTATAAAGAAAAAGAAAACAAATATCACTATACAAGAAATAGTATATATACCGGGTTGGCTCAAATGAAGTTGGCTTATGCCAAACACGGACCCATCCATCTAAGCCACAGTTTTAACTTTACCAAATGTATTCTGCAAATATATTCCATATGACTATTACTTTTTGATATGATATGGCATTGTAATAATCCACCGGCCCCAACCGCTTAAAAAACGTACGTATATGATAAAATTATGCTTAAAATATCTGAAAAGTTAATTAGCATGTATGTGCAAAAGCATAACAATCCCAGCATCCTTATCATTATACAGTGCACTATATTTTAAAGAACCCCCTGGCAAGTTCGTGGCACGTTGATGGGAAACTTTCCTAAGAGTCGACCGCTCCCAAAGGCTTTCTCGGTACGACTGGACGTGGTATAACTAAAAAAAAGATCGGGCAGAAAATTATTAATATGCAAGCTGAACTTCGAATTGACATAAGTAATTCTAAACCATACTTCAAAATGCCACATACCACAAAACCCATTCCCTCATTCGTTATCAATCACGGAACTTTCATAGCTGCACCGTATGTCCTTCTGGAACAAAATCTCTGGGACTCCCCATAAATATCACAAGTCAATCTGTCATTCTATCCTAAGAATTGATTTAATTGATAAACATTATCCGGCGAACAGAATTAATAGTCTTCGAAGGTAACTAATAGAGGCAACTCCTAACAAGAGACAATATGAAAACTTCTCTCGCATTTGTCTCAAAATGTCAAATATGACACCAAACGATGATGAATGGTGAACATTTGGACCACGGCATCTCTCCAGGGGTAGAGGGCTAACTGTGAACGCTAATAAGGCTGTCATTCCTAATTTCTTTAGGCCTATTTTTTTTTCAACTGGGTGTTTTTCGTCTTTTATGGGAGTTATGAGTAAAGAAGAGACTTAAATAACCGAATTTAGGATATTAAAGAGTGACAAGATTATATGAATTAAACTTACAAATGTTATACAAAAAACATCATATGAATAGGGCAAGTAACTCAATATCATCATATAAAAAGATACGAAAAATTGTAATTTGATCGACTATGAAGATCAAAGGGGTAAAAACTTTCAGCAGCAGTAGTTTTTTTAAAGACCTCCGGGGGAACAAAGGATTACTACGTGTAAAATTAATTACGCTTAATATGATTTGAATTCTTATTAAAGGCCCAAGGTAACAAATGGGACTAAAAGAACGAATGAAAGATGATAAGACATTTTAAAGACATGTGAATCGTGAAATAATATACAGTTTTACCTCGTTAAGACTTTCTATTTAAGGGGATGTTAAATTATCATAGACAAAGACAAATAACGGTGTATGTAGTAGTAGTAGTAGTAGTAGTAGTAGTAGTAGTAGTAGTAGTAGTAGTAGTAGTAGCAGCAGGGAAAAAAGTACGTAAGAAAAAGAAAATGACCCGGACTTCAGGATAAAAATACCACAAATAATAAGAATATATCTTTAAAGGAATTTAGGTAAATTATAAAAAATAACCAATTGAAGTATGTAGAAGAAAAAGAAATAACTCCGACTTCCGAGTTGTAAAAATGCCACAAATAAGAATATACTTTTAAAGGAATTTAGATAAATGATAAAAAAAAACCCAATGAAGTATGTAGAATTAAAAAGAAATACCCCAATTTCAGAGTTCATGTAAACATACCATAATTAATAAGAGCATATTTTTTAAAGAAATTCAGGTAAATGAATAATTATCAATTATAACCAATTTAAGGCCCAAGAAAAAATCATGACCTTTTAAAGAGGAAAACTAAACGGTAAAACTCATATCACCCTCGCAAAAAAAGGTATGTAGCGAACGTAACCCCCAACCCGTATAGGCTACACACAGTCTGAGTCACTGCAACTTAAAGAATTCATAGAAAACCCGCACTAACCCGCATTCAGTTACAGCAGTATTTTTGTGTAGAGATGAAAAGAAAATGTCTTGATAGAACATTTAAGAATTTTTAACAAGCTATTCAATATGATGGGTTCTTTAAACACGATGAAAATTTAAACAAATAATAATGCAGAGAGGCCTGTTATTTCAATGTTGTTACTTTTTTTTGAAATATTTTTATTTTAATTGTTCATTACTTCTCTTGTAGTTTATTCGTTTCCTTATTTTTTTCCTCACTGGGTTATTTTTCCCTGTTGGAGCCCTTGGGCTTATGTCACCCTGCTTCTCCAGCTAGCATTGTAACCTAGCCATTATTAATAATAATAATAATAATAATAATAATAATAATAAAACCGTTAAAATGTCCATGCCACGTCAAGCAAGGCTTTATTTCGGCACTTGCTAGTTGGCACATACGACGCAAACCCATCTCCAACGAAATATTAGACTGACTCCCTTGGGGTAGAAGCAAACTTGCTTAACCTAGTCCAGGGATGTTTCCAGCGCGAATCTCTCTCTCTCTCTCTTTCGGGGACAGTTACATGAAACTGGAACCCACCCTTTCCTCTAAAACACTTCCCGGACAGTCCAGGAATGGTGGCATGGCCGAGGAAGGGATAGCTCACGGCTTTTATTTAGGCGGAGGGGGGGGGAGGGATAAAAACAGGCCGTTTTTTCCCTTAAAAATCTTACTGTCCACTGCTCTACCGAGCACGTAAAGGAAATTTGATACCAATGGCCGAGTGTTGCAGCCTCAACTCTCTTTTATCATTTTCTACACTCGAGATATGGAAGAATCCACGGGAAAATGAAAAGGGTTTTACTTTTCATTCTACAAGCGTAAGAGCTCTCTCTCTCTCTCTCTCTCTCTCTCTCTCTCTCTCTCTCTCTCTCAAAGCGGTGAGTGACAGTTTTTGAGGGTTTTGATGCACTGCGGATGAGATTCAGGTGTTGGTGTATAAAGCTGCTAACGTATAAGCCTCTTTCAAACCGAAGAGTAATGATTCACAAATTCCAAGTTTGAACGTGGCAGTAACCACTCGGTATTTTCCTAGAACCAAAGGTTCTGGATTAATGCTCAAGAGAAATAGACACACTAACACAAACAAACACAAACATATATATATATATATATATATATATAAGCAGAACTATCCAGAACAATAAACTAAAAACCCAAGATATTCGTAAGCACAATCAGATCAAAATTGAGGAAACACTAAAGAAAGGAAGAAGTCAACAGATGTTTGCTTTAAAAGATGAAAATCTATATATTCACAGTAGAGATGGAGTGATAAAAGTTGCAGACGATTTCTATACAATGCTATACAATAGTGATATAAGAAATAATGAAACACCCGAGCCGGTACCTAACGTAACAATAGGAGAAGTAAAGAAATCCTTAAAAGGCAAAGCAGGAAAAGATGGCTCAACAATTGATTTAATAATAGACGGAGAAGATTTCATGCTAGAAAAAACTGGCCAAACTCTTCACCAAATATATACCTGCAAGAATGCCCTATAGCTACAGCTTGGAAAAACTTTATCATTATACTAATTCACCAAAAGGGAGACAAAAAAGAAAAAAAAGAGCCCTGAAAAATTATCGCGCAATAAGTTTACTCTCCATAATATATAAAATATTTACAAAGATCATATTAGGCCGAATAGAACGACAGCTGGACTTTATTCAACCAAGAGAGCAGGCAGGCTTTCTAAGTAGGTATTCAACAACTGACCATTTCCATGTAATTAACCAGCTAATGGAAATATCAAGTGTATGGTAAACCATTATGTATGGCATTTATAGACTATGAGAAAGCTTTTGATTTTGTCAAAACATCAGCAGTAATGAAAGCTCTTCAAAAACAAGGAATAGAAGAATCTTATGTTAAAACAATTGAAAATATCTATACAGGAATTAAAGCAATCATGAAACTAAATAAAGATAGTGAGAACATTCTGATTGAGAAAAGAGCTAAACAGGGAGACTCCGTCTCCTAAATTATTCACAGCATGTCTAAAAGAAGTCTTAAGAATTTGGACCGGGAAACTGTAGAATTACCAATTTAATATTTGCAGATGACATAGTTGTGTTTAGTGAATCATGGGAGGAATTACATAAGACGATAGATTTGAATATAGAATGCAGAAATGTAGGACTGAAAATGATTATGAGTAAAACTAAGATAATGCTCGATGAAAATGCAGAGACAACAAATAAGAATTATAGACGAGCCTCTGGAGATTATTAATAAATGTACGTACTTTAGGAGTTAGGACACACACTGTTTCCCGAGGACACGAGGCCGTAATTAGAAGGATAAGCATGGGAGGGAGAGCATTTGGTAAGCAAAATAAGATTATGAAATGTAAAATGCTACTGTCTCTAAAAAAAGAAAAGTACTGTATGTAATGAGATGGTCCTACCCGTATTGACTTGATGGACGGACACAAAGACCAAAAACAGACGCAAGTGGAAGGACATGGGTGAGGCCTTTGTTCTGCAGTGGATCTATATATATATATATATATATATACACATATATATATATATATATGTGTGTGTATATATATATATATATATATATGTGTGTGTGTGTGTGTGTGTGTGAGTGTGTGATACCAATGACCTCTTGGTCACAAGGCTCAACAAAGAATGAAAAAATCCTTCACTCTGCAAGGGTAAAGGCTCCTCTACATAAGAGTAGGGTGAAAAATAAAAGAATTAGAGACAAGAGGTGAAAGAAAATCAATGGAATATAAAAGAAATAAAACTAAGGGAACGAGGACTCCAGATAAACATCAGAACGACCAGTCATCCAAGACTCCAGTTGGGCCTGCTTTATAAACTTGAAAAAACACTCTATTCAGAACCAGTTTCTAGGGTTCATTTTATTATTACTATTAAATGCTAAGCTACAACCCTGGTTGGAAAAGCAAGATGGTATAAGGCCAGGGGCCCCAACATTGAAAATAGCCCAGTGAGGAAAGGAAACAAGGAAAAATATAATATTTTAAGACTAGTAACATTAAAATAAATATTTCCTATATAAACAATAAAAACTTCAACAAAACAAGAGGAAGAGAAACTAGATACAACAGTGTGTCCGAGTGTACCCTCAAGCAAGAGAACTCTAACCCAAGACAGTGGAAGACCATGGTACAGAGGCTATGGAACTACCCAAGAATAGAGAACAATGGTTTGATTTTGGAGTGTCCTTCTAGAAGAACTGCTTACCATAGCTAGAGTCTCTTCTACCCTTACCAAGAACAAAGAAGCCACTGAACAATTACATTGCCGTAGTTAACCCCTTGGGTGAAGAAAAATTGTTTGGTGATTTCAGTATTGTCAGGTGTATGAGGACAGAGGAGAATCTGTAAAGAATAGGCCAGACTATTCGGTGTCTGCGTAGGCAAAGGGAAAGAACCGTAACCAGAGAGAAGGATCCAATATAGTACTGTCTGGCCAGTCAAAGGACCCCTTACTCTCTAGCGGTAGTATCTCAACGGGCGGTTGGTGCCCAGCCCAACCTACTATGGATGGACTACGGTAGCTTGGGATATGCCTAACTGATTCTTGCATAACTAATTATTTCTGAAGCCGATTAGAGGGAAAATAGATTCTATTCTCATTGAAAAAGTTAATTTAGTTAAACATGTAACAGTATTAAACAGGTTAAAGTCAAGGGACCATGAAATGGTGCGAAGGAAAATTTGTCTAGATCCAAGGAAAGAAAGAGAAAAGAAAATAATTTTTAGAGCGAAAATAACGCTACTGTAATAAGAGAAAATATGATAGTTTGCATAGCAATACCAAAATAGGTACTCCCAGTTATATGATGAAATAGAGGCAAGAAGAAAATTGAGCTTGGATATAATTTTACCTTAAACAGTGGTCTTTTCTAGAATGATAATAAGCATTTAAGAACTGTAACTCAAGAGGGAAATATATTTATTTAGGGAAATGTGACTTTCCCTGTACTCTAAAAGCTGGATTCAAGTAAACTGCAGAAGAATAATACATACCAAACAATATGACCACCAACATCGAACAAGGAAACGTAAGAAGGGCAAAAGGTTAAACAAATAATAAACAGAATCGGAAGAGTTAAAAAGAAGGATCAGTTTTGTTTACAAAATCCAGAAGGTACACTATTGTTTCTTCCGTAGCCATGATGGTAGAGGGAGGGAAAGGGGGAGGGGGGGGGGGGGGGGTTAGTCCGACCACCTTGACGCCCGCCATGGATACTTGAAGCTTCGTTCAACACTTTACAAGACGCATAATAGAAAACGGGACGTCCACAAGTTTAAAAATCATGTACCAATGAAGAGATTAATTTACCAGTGTCAAACTCGAAAACTATCTTATTTCAAAAATGTACATTAAGAATGCATAAAAGATGTTTAAAACAATAAACTAAAAGTACAAATACTTCCAAATAACTTTTCGCAAGTGAACTACATGTTCCAGGTCGAAGACATTCTGCAACGTATTGAACGTACCTGCAGGTGAGTCGGTAGTTGAGAAAAATGAAAGGGGGGAACCCTTGGGATGGGAAGAAAAGAGGGAGAAGGAACTTAGATGGGGGAGTAGGGGGGATAGTATTAGTGTTCTCTTATTACACACTTATTATATTTCATCCATCTACCTAGGCAGCCCAGTCCCCGCCGACTCGCCGCCACTCGCCAGAACTCACGTGCAGGCAGCACTTACTTATCCCCTCTTACGAGCCGCTTCCACAACTCGTCTTGCATTTCCTTCTTCGATTACTCGCAATTCCTAACTCGAATTCCAATTTAATTTCCCATACATAACTCGCATTCATATCACCGTTAATCCAATAGTCACATTCCATTACTTAAAAAAAAAAAAAAAAAAAAAACAGAATTATGCCAAACCGTTTGAAAACCTTATTCGCCACCTTGCCAATACCCACTGAAATTTGAGGGGGTTATAAACGTTATATCCTTCTGCCGTGTGTCAATCAACAGACGACCTTCCGACAACCACCGGGGTTCCCTTGTCCACATGTGCATTTAATCAATCGACCAGGCCCCATACTCGAAAGCTACCTCGACAAGTTTCGAGGGCTCTCCAGCTGTGACGCGTGGAGGTAAACAATGGTCTCGCCGTCCACAGAATTGAGTTCCCACACCCTGAAAGATATGAGAGAGAGAGAGAGAGAGAGAGAGAGAGAGAGAGAGAGAGATTTTGTTAGGTTTCCCAAAGGAATAAAAGTGACATCCCTTTTCCAGCATATCCAAGACCACAACAATGTTACGTTCATCTCTATGACATAAACATGTGACTTATCACGGCAAATCCTCACAAATAGGATGTTACACTTTATGGACGTTTGAGCGCCAGACACAGCGCGCGTGCGCGCATACTCATAAGTCGTTCTAATCCAAAAAGAGATATAAAAAAATATATTCGTATTAAACGAGACAGCATTTGACTTCACAAGAATAAAAATACATTTGACGTAAGAGAGAATTTCAGAAAGCCAAGTTGACCTTGTGAGAACAGAACCAGAAAAAGGCCTGGTCCCAGAAATGACAGAAAATTCCTGAGTTGTTACCACGGCGTGACCACAAATTACTCTGTTCATTAACATTAACAAAGAGGCTTAAGTTAGCGATGACAAATAACTGACTTTAAAAGGCATTATATATGCTCTCTCTCTCTCTCTCTCTCTCTCTCTCTCTCTCTCTCTCTCGTTTTAACACCAGTCTTCTAACATATGGAATGTAATATTATTTTTAATTAGAACCTCTCTCTCTCTCTCTCTCTCTCTCTCTCTCTCTCTCGTTTTAACACCGAAGTCTTCTATCATATATGGAATCTGATTTTTTTAAATTAGAACTCTCTCTCTCTCTCTCTCTCTCTCTCTCTCTCTCTCATTTTAACACCAAAGTCTTTTAACAAATGGAATATGTAAATTTCTTTAATTAGAACTACTCTCTCTCTCTCTCTCTCTCTCTCTCTCTCTCTCTCTCTCAGACACACATACATACAAAAGAAAATATAAAAAAATACCCTAAAACATGAATATACATTTGAGCAATAGCTATAGAATACGTCCATGAAGCCTTTATATTTACTATGCATATATTAAAATGGTGCTCTGTATATCATTATGCAGCTAGTGAAGAATTCTTCATAAAAATGCTGTGGCGGAAAGGAAAACATTGACTATCACATAAGACAAAATAAAAGACAAACATTGTACAAAGCAATTACTCCAAAAATAAGCCAAATTTGAAATATTTTACAAGAAAATATTACTGATAATTCAAATTTTATACTTTTAAAAATAAAAAGCAAATAGCTCGTAATATCCTTTCTGTTATAATGAGAACTGTAATATATGATTGGTAACACTACTTTTTACAACGTAATCTATATAAGCTGTAATACATAATCAATATTCCCTTGCAATTTACTATCATTGGTCCTGCATTACCGTTGTTCAATTCTACTTGATTACAATAATCAGTGTTTGCTTTCTCTCTAATATGACTGCTACACGTCAAATTTTGTATTTCTTGCGCATAATGAAAAAAATACCTGAAAATCTTACTAAATATTTTTATTCTGAATATAATTCAAAGATTTCATAAATTTTTCTTAATGAAATTCCTTAGAACCTATATATGTATCTTTGTTTCGTCTATATCAAAATATTTATAAAATAACACTGTCCAGAACAGCTGAATCAGAATATATCATTGGTAAAATTATTTGTTTGAACTTATTACACATTGACAATAAATGAAAAAAAATATGCCTGTGAAAATACCGAAGAGAGAACACAATTATACGTTAAACAAGAACAAAATCACTTTCTGAGGTGCAAAGAAAATCTCATATTAGAAATGTTTGATCTCGACGAATATGAAAAGGAGAATATTTATCTGTATATGTTGCTGCTTATATCATTTAATGACAGGATACTATACCCATGTGATTACGTTAATATCCACTGATGTGTTAATTACATCAATTAAGTTTTAGAGCTTTCCAAAGCTAATGGGCATTGTATCAACCAATACATAACTTACAATCGGGCACACTATTCTATCTCATTTCTCTTCCTCTTGTTTTGTTCAAGTTTTCGTAGTTTATGTAGGAGATATTTTGTTAATGTTACTGGTCTTCAAGTATTTTTTTTCCTGGTCTCCTTTCCTCACTGGGCTATTTTCTCTGTTGGAGCCCCTGGGCTTATAGCATTCTGCTTTTCCAACTAAGGTTGTAGCTTAGCAATTAATAACAACAACAACAATAATAATAATAATAATAATAATAATAACAATAATAATAATCCGTATCATTCGACCAGGCAATTTAAGATGGTTATATTCCTGATTGAAAAAAAAAAAATTATTGTTCAACCACACATTGAAATTTTCATCTTATCAGCTTCCACTGAATACAAGCAGGTAACGAATAACAGATACGTGTAAAAGCAAATGTTTTGGCATAGTATTTAAATTCCCTAACATCTAAACATTAAAGTTAAGATAATAATTAAATAAAGTAAAAAATAACAATAAACGCCAATCTAGTTAGAAAAGTCAACTTTAAGAGAGGACTTAACACCCATCCCCCTCAGCACCAAATAAAAGTTCTTGACTTGAAAGTCCGTGCAAGCAAAAAAGGGGAACGAAACAGGAGCTCTGGTTTCATCCTATTAGCGCCCTACCAATATTTCCCGAGGGGAAAGGCAGACCACTACCATCTTGTTTGGCCAATGGCCGATTAGTTATTATGAAAATAAACATGAGTAATGATGTTTTACATGAATTTTAAATAAGTGTTAATGATATGATCAAGGGTATATTAACATCAAATGCTTAACACATATTTCTTCAATGTCGATTGTCCGTTACAGATTATCATCATCATCTCATGAGCTTATTGACGCAAAGGGCCTCGGCTAGATTTCGCCAGTCGCCTCTATCTGGGGCTCAATACTTCTCCTTTCATCATCTACTACTTCAGGCTTCATAGTCCTCAGCCATGTAGGCCTGAGTCTTCCAACTCTTCAAGTGCCTTGTGGAGCCCAGCTGAACGCTTGGTGAACTAAACTCTCTTGGGGAGTACGAAAAGCATGCCCAAACCATCTCCATCTACCCCTCACCATAATCTCATCCAAATATGGCACTCGAGTAATCGTCATTGTTTCATTTCTAATCCAGCCCTGCCATTCAACTTCCAGATTATATGATATTGGAATTTCTTATACTCTGTATTAGATTATAGCGTTAACTAAAGAGACAATTGGATATAATAAAAATCATTAGTCATCTAATTATCTATTGTTAGTTGCCTAATCTTCATCAAACATGTCCGTGCAGACTGCTGATAATACAGCTACTTCAACTTCAAGAAGATATTTCCGATCTTGTCACAAGGTCAGTTTTCTTTTTTTTTTTAGATCAAACTTTGTAAATTCGATATCAAATTTTTAGCTTTCCACAACTGAAAAAGAGTCAGATTCGTTTGTTGCTAATTTGACGACACAGTATATTGATTAGTAAAAACGTTATGTTGTTCTTAAATTAAAAAAATGCGTACAGGCTATTACAATTACACAAAAATATTTTTTCTTTGGTCGACATTCTTTCTTTAAAGTAATTTAAGATGTCAATCACACCCGTTGTTGTTATACGCAATTAAAATTATAAAGTCATCCGGTCACTTGGTAAGGTGATGAGACAATCAGGCAGACAGACAGGCTTAAAGACTAAATGCCAGAAACAGATGACCATGAACCAGGAGACAGTTGGGTTTTTGTGACCAAGTTGTTTTTTTCTTTAAGTTAGTCTTAGCAAGGTTTTAAGAGAAATTAGAATGAGCTAAGTATTCACTTGCTTAATATGACAGAAATTTGAAAAAACTGATAAATATTTAAGTCTCGCATTTCGTAGAAGAAATAAACATGGGAAACTTCAATAATGTGGGATAACACACACACTATTGGTAATAATTTTCCCGTATGTATACATTTACTAAACAGTTCAATAAGTCGTTTTATCGTCTCAATGATTTCAAAACAAACTTCTATTAGAGGACATCACATAACATACAATATTGAACTACATACTATCTAGAAAATTGCAATGAAAAAAAAATGGATATATTGTCAATATTATTATCAATATAAGTCGTAACAAAGGCCGTCGATGAAAAGACCAAACATAGAATTTCCATGGAAAAAAAGCAGCTGATGATATAAGTAAGGATACAATTTCCGAAAACGAAAAAACTGGACAAAAACACGTATGAGAGAGAGAGAGAGAGAGAGAGAGAGAGAGAGAGAGACCTGTCTGCGGTCATGACGAATAATCACTAAATGGGGTCAGACTGGTGTCAGCTGGACATTTTCGTAACCAACTTAAAAAAAAAAAAAGGATTTACTGTATTCTTTTTATTTTTCATTTCATAAGAACACGTTTCCAAAGTTTATGGAGTTCAACAAATCCTTAGCATCTTTTGTGGCTTCCTTTGGTAACTGGATCTATTTCATACTTTCAAGTGTTAAACGAAAGTCAATAATTTGGATGATAATTTCAAAGTACCTTACACAGCAATACGCGTTCATCCATCAATGATTATTACTAAAATTAAATACTATATATACAGTTAATTAACATGTGCTTGGTATAAACTGCATCTAATAAATAAGAATATAAAAAATAAACAAAACTAAGATCAGAATATAGTTAGTGGTAACGTTGAAATACACAGAGAGAGAGAGAGAGAGAGAGAGAGAGAGAGAGAGAGACTCACCAAAATTTGTTAAGCAGTCATCACATTTGCTGCAATTACGGTTCTCGACGGCGCATAACTCTATTCTGAAAAAGAGACAAAGAATATTATTAAACTTGAAAAAAAAACTTAAAATATACATATGTATATTCAGTAAGAGCAAAAAATTGCGAGCAAAACACGTTGAAGGAAAACCCGTTTTAAGTCTAATGGAAAAACAATACAATAAGAGACAGCCAAATACTAAGCAGATATCAAATAAATATCTGAACGTTGCAAATTCTAAGTACAGAGAGAGAGAGAGAGAGAGAGAGAGAGAGAGAGAAACTCTCATTCTCAAGTTTTCTCATTATTTATGCTTGTATATATATATATATATATATAAATATATATATATATAAATATATATATATATATATATATATGTGTGTGTGTGTGTGTGTGTGTTATCTTGACATTCAGGAAACACATCGTGTTTTGTTTGGAGTTCTTTGTGCTACTGATGATTCTTCTGTAGATTTATTAAATATTTAAAGTTGTGAGTTCTACTATGTATATATATGTGTATGTGTATGTGTATATATACATACATGTATATATATATATATATATATACACATACATTTATACATACATATATATACATACATATATAAGGAAAAATTCTATCTATTATTTTACCTATTCCTGCCAGTCAAAATGTTGCACATTTCTGAAGTTAAAATTACTCCAGACTGAGCTATCGAGAGAGAGAGAGAGAGAGAGAGAGAGAGAGAGAGAGTGAGTCGTGCGGAAAGACTGAGGAAAAGAGGACCGATGATAATGACGGATGACTGGAGAGGAATGGCTAATAATAGGGGAGGCGCCACGAAGAGTACCCCCAAAAGATAAGGGAGGAAAAGACTAGAAAGAAATGTAGATGAACAGAAAGAGAAAGAGTTAGGGACTGACCTACGATTTACCCACTATCATCTTCACGCATAGGTATCTATTTGGAACTGCTTTCAATCCCACAATACCGCTTATAAATTCAATAAAAAAAAGTTTGGTGCTAACAATATCCCACTTAGGGAAGACCTGTTCTGGTACCAAACCGATCGAGGAGAGAGAGAGAGAGAGAGAGAGAGAGAGAGAGAGAGAGAGATGGAAAGCCCTGTTAATTTCCTGGGTGATACAAAGACATCGAAAATATTCTTTCGTGAAAGAATTATTGAGTGTGTGCGTGTGTATATATATATATATATATATGTGTGTGTGTGTGTGTGTGTGTATGTATGTATGTATGTATGTATGTATACAATGCTCAATGAAACGTTCGTTATAAAATGAGTAAAATGTCAAAATTTGCTTTATATCTCATTTTTTCATAAGCCAGCGACTGAAACCTAACACATGGACACAAAAATACCCCCTGAACACATATCGTCAACACTCAGGTGATAAAAAAAAGAAAAAAAAAAAAAAAAGGAAATTTATATCCTAAGCAAAGAATGGTGGAGTAAGGAGGGCTTCGTTATTCACTACACTATTTATGCGTTATTTATGGCTATAATAAGGATAATTGCTGAACCAGTAGCAATCCATAATACATATTATTAAATATAAACAATGACCTACTCAAAGTAATAACCTTCTTGTACTTGCAGTAACATTAATGGCAATTAATATTTTTAAAAAGTATGATTTAATATTACATTGATATAAAACTAAGGAGGATTTTCATTACAAAAAGGAATACTTCCCGAGCAGAAATACTGAGGTCAACGGAAGGGGGCCTAAGGTAAGCTTAAGATAATATGACTCAGGGAGGAAAACTTCATCAGCTAATGGTCTGCGGGATACACAATTTACGACCTTTAATTAGACGTGTCAGAAACCACTGAAAACATCACCTTCTGACGTAGCGAATAATCGTTATTGATAATTACGACAATGGAATCTCATTACAAACTTTTCATTCCTCGAACGAAACTAAAAATTGGGATGTGTTGGTCTTCGGCAAAAAAGATTTTGGGGTGGAAGAGAAAATAGGATTCAAAATTTTATTTAATTTCAATATCCTAAACCAAAATTGGGGATGTGTTGGTCTTCGGCAAAAAAAAGATAGAGAAAATAGGATTCGAAATTTTATTTAATTTTAATATCCTAAACAAAAAATTGGGATGTGTTGGTCTTCGGCAAAAACAGATAGAGAAAATAGGATTCAAAATTTTATTTAATTTTAATATCCTAAACAAAAAATTGGGATGTGTTGGTCTTCGGCAAAAAAGGTTTTGGGGTGGAAGAGAAAATAAGATTCGAAATTTTATTTAATTTCAATATCCTAAACCAAAATTGGGGATGTGTTGGTCTTCGGCAAAAAAGATAGAGAAAATAGGATTCAAAATTTTATTTAATTTTAATATCCTAAAAAAAAAATTGGGATGTGTTGGACTTAGGCAAAAAAGGTTTTGGGGTGGAAGAGAAAATAAGATTCAAAATTTTATTTAATTTCAATATCCTAAACCAAAATTGGGGATGTGTTGGTCTTCGGCAAAAAAGATAGAAAAAATAGGATTCAAAATTTTATTTAATTTTAATATCCTAAAAAAAAAATTGGGATGTGTTGGACTTAGGCAAAAAAGATTTTGGGGTGGAAGAGAAAATAGGATTCAAAATTTTATTTAATTTCAATATCCTAAACAAAAATTGGGATGTGTTGGTCTTAGGCAAAAAAAATTTGAGGGTGGAAGAGAAAATAGGATTCGAAAATTTATTTAATTTTAATATCCTATTTTTCAATCAAGATGATTAAAATATTAAAGAAAAATTATACATTAAATTAATCATAAACGTTGAAAATAATTACAACTTCCCAGCGCCAAACAATATTATGAACCATTTAAATGATTATTGTTAAACTGCCTGAATAAATTTGCGAGATTATCATACAACTCTCACTTGACCCAGGCACAAGTCATTTCTGCACTCGTAAAATTCTCCAAAAGACGGGTGACAAATAGTTCCACAATCCCACAACCATCCTACACGTGACTACCTCCCCCCCACACTTACAAGGTCCCAATCCTCAAAAAGAAAAAAAAAAAAAAGGAGACGTGACATCATTCCTGGCTTTAACGTTGTGAGGCATTTTCGTACCCCAAAGCGTCAAAATCCAAAAGAATATATCTAAAACTTTAATGGGATTTAGGATTATATATCTCTATTTGTTTTGACGGGTTTTCCATCAATCTGGATAACAACCGTTTTGTAATTTAGGAGGTAGAATATTCATCTAAACACATGGGTGAATATGTCAAATACATAATACAGTATATTCCACAATAAATACACTACTCGTGGGTAAAATTTCCTGAATATATTCCTGCGTAAACTTGGAAAACTGGTCATGATTCGTTCAGTATTTTCATTTTTTTTCTTGTGGTTGATTGCATATATATATATATATATATACACACACACACACACACATATATATAGGCCTATATATATACACACGTGTGTGTGTGTGTGTGAGATTTTTACTGTAACACAAAACTGGAATAATTCATTGACATTGTGAATGTGAAAATAATAATAATAATAATAACCTTATGAAACCAGCAAATATCTATTAGATACACTTACACAACCCAGAACAGAAACGAACTGCATAAAAATGTCATGACACGAATTCTGCAATGAGAGAGAGAGAGAGAGAGAGGAGAGAGAGAGAGAGAGAGAGAGAGAGATACCAATTAGTACTTAACAAAGCAAACCTTGTATATTGCCTTCATTAATCATCTCACACACGATTCCAATACAACTAGACTTTAAAAGAGAGAGAGAGAGAGAGAGAGAGAGAGAGAGAGAGAGAGACTCATTCCAAAAGCATATTTTCTGACCTATCCGAGACGCATTCAAATACCCGTCTTTTCAATTTGTTCAATTATCACATGTCACTCTACTGACATCGCCATTGACCAGGATGTGACGTAGGATAACACACAACACAGTCAGCTGATAATTACCGTTTTAATTCGACGACAAAAGACTCTATAATGTTACCCCTAGTTAAAGTCAACACTATGAACCTGCGGTTAGCAGAACCCAGTTAAAAAATCTTGAACAGTTGAACTTTTTTTTTTTCTCAAATCGAGGGTCAAATTTAATAAGTTAAACTAACTGAAACATGATTTCTTAGTCCGGGCGGAAACCAGTTTTGAAATTTAAGGAAAATCCTGTTTAAATAAACATAGAAACGGAAGATTAACATAATTTCTTAAATAAAAATTCCAACCATGTTAACTAAGAATCCAAGGGTTAAACAGATTAAATCAATTATAAAACTGTGAATTACCTTAGTGAAGAAAAAAAAAATCAAGTGTTTTGGCAAGTTTAGTGTTTTTTCTTTTTCCCCTTGTTTACGTCAGATTAATAATAAAAAAAGTACTACTAAATAGCTCTCTCTTCATTGAAAAACTTTCTTCTTTTAATATTTGGTGGAACAAATTTTATAAGTTACGTTTTCAGTATCAATTGACCTGTTATAAAAACCATCTATTACTTTTCCAAACTTATTTACAATATTGATGATATAAAAAGTTATATATATATATATATATATATATACACCTAACTTGGATTTAAGAATCGGGCCCTAAGCCATTTGCTTTCCCAACTAGGGTTGTAGCTATGCTAGCAATAATAATAATAATAATAATAATAATAATAATAATAATAATAATAATAATAATAATAATAACAATTATCTTCAATTGATCATATTGAAATACTTAAAATCCTGTTGAGATTATTATTATTATTATTATTATTATTATTATTATTATTATTATTATTATTATTATTATTTTTATTATTATTACTTGCTGAGCTACAACCCTAATTGGAAAAGCAGAATGCTATAAGCCCAGGGGCCCCAACAGGGAAAATAACCTAGTGAGGAAAGGAAACAAGGAAAAACGAAACATTTTTAAAAAGAACATTTTAAGAAACCAGAAACAATATTTCCTAAACATTAACAAGTACGCATATTGCATTGCAATGAAAGGCTAACCTCAATTGATGTCCCCTCTGCCTCCGAGACATCAACGCGAAGAAAAGCCGACGAAATGTCACGAGATCCCTGATAGCAACAACAAAGAGACGATGAAAGTCTTCGGCAAACATTACGTAGAGTAAACAAAAGGACTCGAGTCCCTAATCCCGGAGTCATCATCGTTACATGGCCTCACCAGACCACGATTGGCATTATCCTTAATCCCCGATAGAGGCCGACAGACACAGAGTAATAAACCTTAAACCGTGGATGTAACCGAAAGTACTGTCAACTCACTGATAACACGAGAAGATTAGGGTAATATCAGAGCAACTTCTACCCACTAGATTAGTCAAGAGAAAATAATCAAAACATTCGATTCCTTCCCTGGGGAAGAGAAGAGGTCTGGTGATATGTTGTGGCATATGGAGATTAGAGTGAAAAAAAAAAAAACTTGCAAGCTCATTGATAAAGCTGTGGCCAAGTTGTTAGCATGATCTGACATCAGCTGTCAGGAATAATTAAAACGATAAACTCTCAAGAAGTGTATGAATCAAAGACAATGCATTTTGCGTGCATTGCCCAATTATAAAAAGTCTCAGATCTAGTAGCAATTCTGTGTACACTTTTTGTGTCCACCTTCTGTATACATGTTTCACAAAACCAGGAGGGAGAGAAGAAAAAAGAAGCTTATCAGCTTGCTCGTAGATGACTCATAATGATAAGCCACAGACTCTGGCAAACTCCGGCAAAGTCAAGAGTCGTAAAAATAGGTTACAACGATATGATGATAACGAAGACTTTTATCTGGCGTTATCAATTCGCTTCAATGGGCGAGAGGTGAAAAGGGACAGTTTTACTTCATGAAAAGTTGATTTAGAATTAGAAAGGAACTTGCTTTTGATTACGTGTGTTATTCTACAGTATTTTTATGGTCACATGATACACATAAAACTTCAAGATATAGCAAAATCATTTATATTGCAAAACACAACAATGTAATTGGGTGTATGTATGAAAGCGGCCACCTGAATGTATTATTATGGCTAATTTAGAATACGGCAGTGTTATGGGGGGGGGGGTGTCCACAAGGGGCGTTGCCCCCCCCCCCCCACAGGTAAGTAGGTAAAGACACGGCTTGTAGGTTAGGTTAGACAGAAAAGTTTAGTTCAGTTGATGTCCATTTTTAATCCACACGAAAGAAACTGGCCGCTGATATACAAAGGCTCCATGTAATTCAAAGTATTGCCATATTTTCACATATAAATAAATTATGAAACTGAAAATTACCTTAGAGAAATTGAAAAATTCTACCGAGTGTTGGCACATATAGTGTTTTCTTTTATTTTTCTTTTGTTTACGTCAGCAGTTTTTTTTTTTAAATACTACAGGATAGCCGCCTCTCCATTGAAAACTTTCTTCTTTTAATATCTGGTGAAGCAAATTTTATAAGTTACGTTTTCAACCTGTTAAAACCATCTATTACTTTTCCAAACGTTTCTTTTTATATACAAGGTTGATGAAATAAAAAAGTTATATATATATATATATGTATGTGGTGTGTGGGGGGGGGGGTGTGTGTGTGTGTGTGTGTAATCTTACACAGGCTTGAGAAACTCAACTCACACATTATATTTACGAAACAGTTAATTGATAATTTGAAATACAATATTTCAATTATTACATAAAACAAAATGGCTTGATCTTTCCATCGGAAACCCCTCCCCCCTCCCCCCGGGGGGGGGGGGGGGTGTTAAGTCACACGACCAAGTGCCATAGGCCAGTGAGAGAGAGGCCTAGAGATTTGCTCAGAGTATGAAGCCTAGGGCCGCGTGGGGGCGTATAGGCTTAACAAAGGCTGGTGTTTCGACAATAAGACTTAATCCCAGGGTGTCACCCAATCACAAACAAAAACTCGAAAGGGAGATATTGCCTTTGTCCGACTCAGACGTGTAACTGTTTCGTCTTCTTCATTTCTTTAACCTCCCAAGTCTCTTAATGCCCGCATGCCACCTTAAATCCTTGGGGGCTAGGGGAGGTGGAGGAGGGGGGGACAGGACATGAAGGTGGGTGGGGGTTTAAACATCAAGAACATTTAGAAAATACTGAATAAAAATACAGTAGAATTAGAAATAGGCAATACAGTATCACTCATTAAAGTAACTCAGAGAGAGAGAGAGAGAGAGAGAGAGAGAGAGAGAGAGGTTTCTTCCTTATCTCAATAATAGAGACAACGAATACTACACCACCGACAGCCGATTGGCTATCAGCTGCCAGCGTATCTCTTCACAGCTGATAAGAGTAACGAACATTACTTTGAAACTGGACGACGCTCGACGCTGATCTGGGAAATGGCCTTCCTTTAAGAATTACCTAATATAAAAATTCGCAAATAAATGTGTATGAAATCATAATTAAACTTTAATATATATTAAGATTCATAGGGACAATTCTATTTATCTAGTCATGGGTAGCGCCATAGCCTCTGTGCAATGGTCTTCCACTGTCTGGGGTTAGAGTTCTCTTGTTTGAGGGTACACTCGGCCACGCTATTCTATCTTATTTCTCTTCCTCTTGTTTTGTTAGTATTCAAAGTTTATTTAAGAGACATTTTAATCTTGATGTTACTATTTTTTAAATCTTATTTTTTTCCTTGTTTCCTTTCCTCACTGGGCTATTTTCCCTTCTGGAGCCCCTGGGCTTATAGCATCCTGCTTTACCAACTAGGGCTGTAGCTTAGCAAGTAATAATAATAATAATAATAATAATAATAATAATAATAATAATAATAATTCTGCGTAAAGAAAAATACATTTATTTCACGCTTTTTAAATTCACGATGTCTGGTCTAATTGGCAGCACAACCCTAATGCCATAAAAAAGTTTTACTGGAATATAATCACAATCTATATTCGATAAAAAAAGAAATTTATCAAATCTATCAATAGCTTTCCCTCGGCTATTAGTAAAATTACACTATATTTCAACGAATTGCTTGATTAAAAAGAAAACTTGCACAATACAAAATCAAAATAGTTTTAATTTGAAAAAAAAATGAAATAGGAGATAATATACACCTACGATTACAAATGGTGTGACCCTGAAATACACTCGTATACTAATCAGTTGCCAATATGGGTACACTTTCTGAAAAGAATGCTATAAAAAACTATATATTAACGAAATACACCAATCAATGAAAACGTTGATTTGACGTTACTGGATGCCTTAAACATTAACACTGGATATACGGTGAATTTTTATTGAAAAAGATACTCCAGGATATTTCTCAATAAAGCTACATAAAATAATGCTTTTCAAAGATATCGTTTTCCGAAGCTCAGTCTGACACATGCTGCTCTCTCTCTCTCTCTCTCTCTCTCTCTCTCTCTCTCTCTACGACTGCATCTTCAAATGTAAATCTATGATGAAAGGATTATTTGAGAGAGAGAGAGAGAGAGAGAGAGAGAGAGAGAGAGAGAAACTTTAAATACAAATTCATAAAAGAATGATTTGAGGAGAGAGAGAGAGAGAGAGAGAGAGAGAGAGAGAGAGCGAGCTCTACGATTGCAACTTTAAATAAAAATTTACGATAAAAGAATTATTTCCGAGAGAGAGAGAGAGAGAGAGAGAGAGAGAGAGAGAGCTCTAAGATTGCATTTTTAAATAAAAATTTATGATAAAAGAATTATTTTAGAGAGAGAGAGAGAGAGAGAGAGAGAGAGAGAGAGAGAGGAACTCTTAATTCTCTGCGTTTCTAAGAGTCGAAATAACGAAGGGAAATGAAAGAAAGAAGGAGGAAGATGAAAGGATTATTTGAGAGAGAGAGAGAGAGAGAGAGAGAGAGAGAGAGAGAAACTTTAAACACAAATTCATAAAAGAATGATTTGAGAGAGAGAGAGAGAGAGAGAGAGAGAGAGAGCGAGCTCTACGATTGCATCTTTAAATAAAAATTTATGATAAAAGAATTATTTCCGAGAGAGAGAGAGAGAGAGAGAGAGAGAGAGAGAGCTCTAAGATTGCATTTTTAAATAAAAATTTATGATAAAAGAATTATTTCAGAGAGAGAGAGAGAGAGAGAGAGAGAGAGAGAGATGAACTCTTAATTCTCTGCGTTTCTAAGAGTCGAAATAACGAAGGGAAATGAAAGAAAGAAAGGAGGAAACATAAATGAAAGAAATAAATAAATAAATAAAGTAATGAAAGGACGAGAAATCATCACAAGAATGATTACGACCACCTCACGTTAAATGGCCCATGTGTTGGAAGCAATACAATAAAAGTAACAATAACTTTATATCATTCACAAGATTCATGGCTTCTACTATTACCTCGTTAAGTATCTTGGAGCTCTCTCTCTCTCTCTCTCTCTCTCTCTCTCTCTCTCTCTCTCTCTCCAAGACCTGGGGGAACCCAAACAAAAAATAAGGAAATAAGGAATAAGGAACCATAGATCGCCCCGAAAACAAGACAATTCATTGGCACATTCATCCTTTAACTACTGTAATTGCTAAATCATATCAGTAAATGAAAAATATCTTCTTGCACACAAAAATGAACTGAGAGAGAGAGAGAGAGAGAGAGAGAGAGAGAGAGAGAGAGAGAGGAGGGGGCGTTCTTTTTACCTCAATTTATCCTTGTAGTACTGTTGTTAGTATTTTTTCTGTCGCTTTCAGTAAGAAGGGTCAGGAATCTCTCTCTCTCTCTCTCTCTCTCTCTCTCTCTCTCTCTCTCTCTCCAACCATAGATCGCCCCGAAAACAACACAATTCATTGGCACATTCATCCTTTAACTACTGTAATTGCTAAATCATATCACTAAATGAAAAATATCTTCTAGCACACAAAAATGAACTGAGAGAGAGAGAGAGAGAGAGAGAGAGAGAGAGAGAGAGAGAGAGTAACCGATCAAGCCATCACCATAAAAAAATAGGGGCTCCAGTTCGGCACCCTTGTATTTGCAATCAACACGCCATCTCATAAAGGGCGCGTTCAGAAAATGTGACGGGGAGAAACGTCGCGGGAAACTGTTGCATAAGAAACAAAAACTTTACATCCCAAGTTTCAATGTTACATCAACAAATGCAAAACTAAAAATCCTATTGTTGATTTTCCAACAATGATTGTGGAAACTACTACTACCTTAGGAAAAACTTTTTATTTGTAAATTAAATGACAACAAAGTGTATTGTATGATTTTGAATGAAAAATGAAGACTGATGACATGGGTAGTGCTATAACCTCTGTACCATGGTCTTCCACTGTCTTGAGTGAGAGTTCTCGTGCTTGAGGGTACACTGGGGCACTCTATTCTAATTTCCCTTCCTCCTGTTTTGCTAAAATTTTTATTTTATATAGGTAATATCTATTTTAATGTTGTTACTGTTCTTAAAATATTTCATTTTTTCTTTTTCCATTTTCTCACTGTGCTATTTTCCCTCTTGAGACCGCGGGGCTTATAGCATCCTGCTTTTCCAACTAGAGTTGTATTATTATTATTATTATTATTATTATTATTATTATTATTATTATTATTATTCCTAGCTAAGCTACAACCCTAGTTGGAAAACCAGAATGCTATAAGTCCAGAGGCTCCAAAAGGAAAAATAGCCCTGTGAGGAAAGGAAAAAAGGAAAATAGAATATTTCAAGAAGAGTAACATCATTAAAATAAATATCTACCATATAAACTATAATAACTTTAACAAAACAAGAAGAGAAATAAGATAGAATAGAGTGCTCGAGTGTACCCTCAAGCAAGTAATAATAATAATAATAATAATAATAATAATAATAATAATAATAATAATAATTTTGTCCCGGCGAGACATTTTTGTGAAACACGAATGTCACTCATGACAGCAAATCATGATCATGGTCGCCAGATGTCTAAATTTGACTTCATTATTGAGGCATGCAGGTCATGCATGAAAAAAGTCTATTTATAACTGACCAATGATTTTTTACATTTTGTTCAGTGTAATAATAAAGGAATAATGATGAAGGTCTGTTTTTATATAATAGTGATGATAACGTGAAAATGAACGTTACTGAATAGAGACACCACTAAAACCTCCATTCTTGTTCTGGTTTTTTTTTTTATTATTCTTTTTTCCATCTTGCTCTTCAATCTCTTCCAACTTTTACCTCAGTGTAACTCGACGGTAATACCTTAACAGGGGAGCTGAATGGCCTCACAGGCCCTAACGCTAAGCTATATGTACTAATTCCGTAAATCAAATTTTCATAGGTTTCTACTTCTTCTGAATCAAAATAATTTTTAAGAGCTCAACACTACAATAGAAAAATGCAAAATATTATCCTATTTATTAATCGTTAGTAAATTTTCAAAGTCAGAGTACAGTTATGGAGTACACGTCTCATTAATCTATTGGCCTGTATTACTGAAATACTGCTGAGAACCGTATATTTTTATGAAAAATTTACTATTAAATCACGATTTTTTTAAAGTGTAACTAATATATCAAACTGGATTAAAAAATGTAAAATATGAGCTCTACAACCGTAATCAATAATCAAATATAGAAAAGGTGGGAAACATGGCTGAAGTAGGGTACCATTACAGGACATCTCTATCCTTCATAAACATGAATAGAGAGAGAGAGAGAGAGAGAGAGAGAGAGAGAGAGAGAGAGAGAAATGAATCGTGAAAATGGGCCAATGCACACACAAACAGGAAAGATCAGAGAGAGAGAGAGAGAGAGAGAGAGAGAGAGAGAGAATCGTGAAAATGGGCCAATGCACACACACAAGCAAGATCAGAGAGAGAGAGAGAGAAAGAGAGAGAGAGAAAAAAATCGGCCAATGCACACACACAAGCAAGATCAGATTGTACAAGGCACTTGATCAATGCCCTTCCCATATCGAAGGGGCTGCAACATGGTTGCATCATACATCTGAAGCAAGCGCAATTAGTATTGCTGATATTACAGGCGGATCCATTTCCTTGCGTCCCTAAAAGCTAACGGCTCCAATATTCAAGCTAAATTTGCTCCACGCGAAATCTTTATAGAAATTGCAAGAGGAAACAAACACATTGGGCCACTGCAATTTAAGAAAACAGTCTGATTGGAACGGACTTCCATAATGCAAGGCAATGTCATTAATATCAAGGGTGAATGATAATATAAATACTTTCTCTCTCTCTCTCTCTCTCTCTCTCTCTCTCTCTCTCTCTCTCTCATAATTATTATTATCATCATTATTATTACAAGTTAAGCTATAACCCGTTGGAAAAGCAAGATACTATAGGACCTAGGACTCCAACAGGGAGAAAATAGCCCAGTAAGGAAAGGAAACTAGATGATATACAATATTCTTTTCTTTAAAATGGTGAATACCATGAAGATAACCTTTATATGACAAAATTTCTCTTTGAAGAAAACCTTTATATGGTAAAATCTCTTTGAAGAAAACCTTTATAAGGCAAAATCTCTTTGAAGAAAACCTTTATAAGGCAAAATCTCTTTGAAGAAAACCTTTATAAGGCAAAATCTCTTTGAAGAAAACCTTTATAAGGCAAAATCTCTTTGAAGAAAACCTTTATATGGTAAAATCTCGCTTTCCTCGATAGCTTTTCGAGTTTCCGTTCTCAAGGGAAACAGTGGCAAGTGAAAAATTAAAACAACACAGGGGGAAAAAATAATCCTGGTACTGTGATGCATCCTACCATAAGTATCGGTTATTGGCAAAAGTTAAAAGGGAAGATTAAAAACAATGACAGGTGTCCAATGTTCGGAAGAAGAGGGTTAAGAATCTATAGGTGGATATAAGAAAAAAAGTGTCCCGAGAGTCATATAACGAAGCGATCTTATAACCAATAACGTAATGGAGGGCTTATGAGAAACATTCATTTATTATGTCATGAGGATTCCAATTGAATTACAGGCATAATCTAAGTGAGAAAATTAAAATACATGTCTTTAGCGGCATAGCCACACACATACATACATACATACATACATACATACATACATACATATATATATATATATATATATGTGTGTGTGTGTGTGTGTGTGTGTGCGCGCGCGCGCGCGTGTGTGTGTGTGTGGATGAAAATCAAAAGAATTTCGTGCCCAAATAGAAATGTCTACCTCATATCAAGGTAGAATATATATATATATATATATATATACACACACATATATATACATATACATATGTATATATATGATATAATGTATATATACATATATGTATATATAATATATACATATGTATACATGTATGATATATATAATGTATATATATACACATTTGAGAAAGAGAGAGAGAGAGAGAGAGAGAGAGAGAGAGAGAGAGAGAGAGAGAGAGAGAAAGTACTCCTCCTTTTCAAATAGAAAAAAAATGGGTTTTTCAACATTATCCTCTTGTTACAAGGAGTAGTCACGCCCCAGCTGTCCATTTCTGAACTCGAGAATATTCCGAAGCAGTCACACTTGAAAGGATTAGAAAATAACAGAGGAAAAATACACAAACACAGAGACAGGACTTCCCTAACTTGATCTATATAACTCCGGACCAATAGCTCTTAGATTATAAATATTGGCTAGTTGATCTTTACATAAAAATGTCAATCTCACCGTGATGTTTTCAATTATAGTTTATATATGATTATCGGTTTTAATGTTGTTATTTTCCTTAAAATATCTTATTCTATTTGTTCATTACTTCTCATATCGTTCATTTATTTCCTTATTTCCTTTCCCCACTGGGTATTTTTCCCTGTTGGATCCCTTAAGCTTATATCATCCTGGTAATAATAATAATAATAATAATAATAATAATAATAATAATAATAATAATAATAATAATCTGATAGATATGATAAAAACGAAATTAAGTAATCATCCTTAGGCATAAAATAGAGAGAGAGAGAGAAAGAGAATGTTTACATCAATCCATCCTTTCTTAAGTGCTCCTAAAAAAAAGTTCACGCGACACCAAAACAGCCAGTAAAGCATATTCTATTCGCTGTCTCCTGAACCCGCCGTATTATTATCATTATTATTATTATTATTATTATTTGCTAAGCTACAACCCTAGTCAGAAAACCAGGATGCTATAAACCCAGGGCCCCAACAGGGAAAATAGCCCAGTGAGGAAAGGAAACAGGAAAAAATAAAATATTTTAAGAACAGTAACATCAACATGAACATCGGTAATGCCCATTATCGCAATCCTATCTTCCTCTTCTTTAGATTTATGAAACAGCATTCATGAGAGAGAGAGAGAGAGAGAGAGAGAGAGAGAGAGAGAGAGAGAGAGGTGAAGGAATAAATGCTGTAACGCTTCTATTATAGGTTCACATTAAGGGGTCGCAAAATAGTACCAGTTTATTGTTGATATACAATTATATGCAAGTAGAATTAATGATGTTGAAAATTACGAATTAATTTACAAATACGTTACCTTGCTTAGGAGAGGGTGGCGAGGATGAAATATAAGGGAACATTCCCTCCGCATTCATCCTCTACTACTACTACTACTACTACTACTAATAATAATAATAATAATAATAATAATAATAATGAAAGGGACTGGACACAAAACAAGGTCTACAGCTCTACACAACCAATACGAACTCTAACACCTTGTAGGTTACAAAGAAATACAACGCCTGGGTAAAGTTATTTTCAAGAGGAATAATAAAATATGGGGAAAAGAACGAAATACGGAGAAATAAACTCAAGAGAGAGAGAGAGAAATGACAGAGCTATTATTTCACAGCAGACGCTCCCTACCCTTTTTGTATTTTACATTCGTTGTTTTTGTTAAATGAACTCTTCGAGATACGACCCAACTTTGAACTGGAAGGGATGGCGTAAGACAAGAATTTAAACATATGGACATCGCTACAGAATAAAGGTTAAAGGTGTCTGGTTTCAGTTCTAGCTTCATCACAATGATGCTCGCCAGAACGTCAGCCGGACAAGCCCAACCCACCACTGTGGTGACCAACCACAGCAGTGGCCTCCCCAGTCAACAGCTTAAACTCGTAGTCCCCGAGCTCGGATCGATCTGCTGCCATGGGAATGCAAGGCGAACATGTTACCACTGTACTATCCAGGAGGCAAGGAAGAATAAAGAAACTATGGCTGATATACTTGGGAGCATAATAAGGTTATTATTATTAACTAATGTACGTGACATGTAAAAAATGACTGCTAAATATTCATTAAGATATGCGTGTTACATAAACCCCCTCTCACCAGAGTCTGAATACTCCCTCTCACCCTACCCAGGGGACGGGGAAAGACTGGGTAATTATACGCCTAGCAATGCCGCTGAGAGTGACCGAAAGATATATATATATATATATATATATATATATATCATTAAGCTACTTCCCATAACAGGGGCTGGCTCGAAAGGTATGATAAGTCACTGTCGAATTCAGACTTAAACCAACTAAATACAAAATGCTTCAGAATGAAACTATACAAAATAAAAATATAATTAAAATCACTTTAATTAACCTACAGAACAAAATCGCGGCTGCAGTAATAAAACAAACACCCAACAAATAAAATTACGGAACACATTTTTTATGAGGTAATGAAAATGAGGTAGTGAAATGGATTTTTTTTTTTCAAACTTATTTATGGCCTTATTATGAGTTTTTCACTCGAAAAATTAACCGAAACAAAACAAGTAATAAACTGTGAAATTAAATAGGCGTTCACTAGCGCGCATTGAAAAACAAGAAAGAAATATAGACATTATATGCACAAAGTTCTTCAGTATATATACATACTGGCCTACATACACACACAAACATATATATATATATATATATATATAATATATATATATATATATATATATAACGCTGGAAATATTCTCCCAGAAATCACACACCGAATACATCAGAAGTTCAAAGCGGAAGAATATTCTACGATATTGAACCCTTAAATCCCCCTTTTCCTAAGGGATTCTACGCAAGTCAATGCAAAATCAACAGGATTAACTGACAATCACGTCAGATTTAAGCCAGCCTCTTATTTGAACTTTCCGTCAGCCTTTAAAGGGATTATCTCTCTTTACATAACACAGGTGACTTCTCGAAGTCACAAGGCGTTTTCTTTCAGGCCACAAAGACCTCATTTTTTTTCCAAGGAGGTTTTTTTTCTTCCCTTCCTTAAGAGGCTCGCAACGTCTACCATAGCATGAAGAGGATCAATTGGTCTAATACTCACTGAGCGGTGCTTAACACAGTTATAAGGTTTTGATGTATTAGAAGCTCTCCTTCAGTTTTGTTCACAAGTGGTAAAAATATGGGAAAGTTATATTTCTAACATATATTGGAGAAGCTTAAATGACATCCTTTCTTCTTTATTCATAATATATTTTAGAATACGGTATTTAGTGAAAATCTCAAAATCTGAGAGTTTAGAAATGTGTAATCCAGCTGACTATTAAATCCATGTTTATCCAATATATCAACAATAAGGATGAGTGCTTAACATCCGATATCAAACAGAAAAAGCTCATATATCTACCTACATCGTCTTCTTTGCAGACTACTGTATGTATTCCACTGGGAAATATCTTTGCCTTCCACATCAACATGTATTCGATTTACTCGGTAGAAGATTAAAAAATAAATAAATAAATAAATAAAGTAAACTATTACCTTCTTAGTTTTACATTCCTCTTGGTCCCCTAAACAACTAGGCTAAAATATCATAAGGTATAAAGAAATGTTTACCCTAATGTATCATCCAAACCACACCAAAAAGAATATAAACCAAAAACAACCCGGGATAAAATAAGAGGGCGAGGAACCATAAAATTCAAATCGTATTTGTACCGGCGTTGACACCGAAAATAAATAAATACAGAGTTCGCGAATCTAAAATCACGGCCATCAACATGAAATCACAACCTCCGTCGAGTCAGCAAGAATGAAAACAAACACCGAAAGATATGAAATACCGCTATTGTAGTTGACTAGGAGGGGGAAGGGGACTGAAGATACAAAGGGGGCATGGGGTAGGGGAGGGGTTAAAAGACTAGGAGGAGGGGGGCAGGAGGTACAAAGGGCAAGAGGTAGTAGAGGGGTTAAAAGACTAGGAGGAGGGGGCTGGAGATACAAGGGGCAAGAAGTAGGGGAGGGGTTAAAAGACTAGGAGGAGGGGGGCAGGAGGTACTAGGGCAAGAGGTAGGGGAGGGGTTAAAAGACTAGGAGGAGGGGGCAGGAGGTACAAGGGGCAAGAGGTAGGGGAGGGGTTAAAAGGAGATTGAAATGAGGTGAAGGGAGGCTGGTTTTAAGGGGGAACAGTAGGGGAGGATGGCTAAGGATGGGGGGGGGGGGGATTCAAGTGAAGGAGATAAAAGGATAGGGCTCTGGGAAAGACCAGGATGATCATAATAGTACATAAATAAGATCACCAATAAGAAATTTACCCATTTTTCCCCATTCAACATTTCTCTTATTTCTTCGTTCTTGAAAAATCATCTTTCTTCCACGAGATTTAAACAGCGCGTTTTCCATCATGGCCTGTTCAGACTCTCAATCATATCAATTACATTTCAGGAATTAATTTCTTTAATTACTCCACTATCACCAGTTTTATTAGAATTAACTTGAATAAAACACTATGCCTTGTCTGTTGATCTTAGGTATTAAAATCCTCAATTATATGCGTTTCTATTTTTAAAAATAGCAATAGCTTTGGCACTTTTTTCAAAGTCCCTCTGAAGAGACACTTCCAAAAAAAGTGCGAAAGCTCCTGCTATTTTCAAATATACAAATGCAATATCGAAAATTATTATAATTGTCATTGGTATCATTAATTAGTAAAACAAGATACTAAGAGAGATTAGTTCACCAAGCGTTCAGCTGGGCTCCACAATGCACGAGAAGAGTCAGAAGACCCAGGCCTATATGGCTGAGGACTATAAAGCGCGATGAAGATGATGATGAAGAAGTATTGATTTAAAAGCTCAAGATAGAGACGACTGGCGAAATCTAACCGAGGCACTTTGCGTCAATAGACGTATGAGGAGATGATATTGATCACAATTCTAAAAACAGATTGGAAAATACCAGGTAGAAAAAAAACTCGGAACGGAAACAAGCTGACAACCGGTGATTACATGGGTCACCAAGACTTTGTCTCCAAGCAAATTAAACCTTATTTGGACGTTCTCATTGGAGAGCTAAATTGAACATCTGTTACTCTGACCTTATACCTTCATATATAAAAAAGGCTAACTGTAGACTACACAACAATGATGAAGTCTCATGTGTAATAAAGAGTTGTGCAATGAAATATCGTAGGTCAATTCCTCCCAGATCTCTGTAGAAACACGTCTATTTCATGTGATTTGATTAAAATAGTACTTTCCTAATGAGAGAGAGAGAGAGAGAGAGAGAGAGAGAGAGAGAGAGAATTTCAGATGAAGTTCAATGAAGCAAAATAACGAGGAATAATATATATAAATTTTCAGGAGGTAAATAAAATAAAAATGTCTGGAGGAAAATAAAAAAAAATTGTCTGGAGGTAAATAAAAAAAAAATTGTCTGGAGGTAAATAAAAAATGTCTTGAGGTAAATAAAAATAAAAATGTCTGGAGGTCATATTCATATGTGGGATCGCATGTAAGAATGAAGAATGTCCTTCATATCCCTCCTCAATGAATAACAATAATACCAACAGTGGGATAATCGAGGCAATTTTTCAATTGAGTTAAGTGCATATTCCTTATAAGGGACTATAACACGGTTTTTTCTCTTCGTTACAATAGGTGTACCGCGTCTAAAGAAGGCATCCACGTCGATACTTGAAAGGTTTAAAGGCCGCTCATGAATGGCAGAGGCAAAGGGCGGCTAATATAACTTTCTTGAGAAAAATAATAATAAAACTAAAAATCAAAGCCACATGGTATTCTCGGAGTCTGTGCTATAGTGTAAGCTTGCTAGTGACATTGCCCTGGCAAGCATGACAATGCCCTAGAGACTGGTCATATATATCAAATGATCAGCGCCTAAGCCCCTCTCCACCCAAGCTAGGACCAAGGAGGGTCAGGCAATGGCTGTTCATAACTCAGCAGATAGACCTATAGGCTCCCCCAATCACCCTATCCTTAGCTCACCAGGATGGTAAGGCTGTAGACACTAAAGGATCTATAGAGTTTGAGTGAGACTCAAACCCCAGTCTGGCAAACACCAGGCAGAGAAATTACTTATCAGACCACAACAACTCTGTATGGTGATGATAAAGTGGATGATAACAGATGGGCATAAAATTAACGTCCAAGCACTAGGAAAGCACAGTATTGATAAAGAGTAATATAAAGTGTGATTTAACCCCAATTTCATTAGATAAAGGCAAAGAATTCCTTACTATGATGATAATTATTAATACAAACATATTACTATGAAAATTTATCTTAAAAATATATTCCCCACTAAGTTACATTTACACTTGCACACACTATAGGATGAGTGTTCAGCTTTGCAAGTTGATTTCGTGTTCAACAGGAATGTGAGAACACTAAATAACATCTGAAAGAAACCACCGAGCGCAAGACCCAAGGCCTTAAATCTACGAAATTCTAATAATCAGGCCTTCTCCACCATCAGGTTCTAGAAGTTTTATTCCAGCTGTGACCAAGTTGTGGGGAATGATCTTCCTAATCGGGTAGTTGAATAAGAACTTCAAAATTTGAACTTACAGCAAATGTTTTTATGTTGAACAGGCTGACATAAGTCTCTTTTTTAGTTCATATATGAAAGATGTTTTAATGTTATTACTTGTGTTAAAATATAGCATTTTAATTATTCATTACTTCTCTTACAGTTTATCTATTTCCTCATTTCCTTTTCTCACTGAGTTATTTTCGATGTTGGAGCCCTTGGGCTTATAGCATCCTGCTTTTCCAGCTAGGGTTGTAGGTCAGCTAATAATAATAATAATAATAATAATAATAATAATAATAATAATAATAATAATAATAATACTCGACCCATTGATTAAATTTTGGAGCCCCTTCAAAACCGAGGTGTAAAGAGAATCCACACCGAACTAGTTAGTAATTCGGAACAGAAAAGTGGAAGATAGAAACGAAATTAAAGGCAAAATAGAAGGCTAAAAAGTAGAGATAGATAGGATCTGCGAAAATGCTGTAAAGACCCTTCAAGAAAGCCTAAAGCGCACTGCCAATGCACTAACGTTAATAACCAACCCGCCTCCCCCTCCCCCCTCAACACCCGGGGGGGGGGGGGGAAGGCCCATAGCCACACTCACTCTAAAAGTACTTTATCAGATTACCCATTTCATCAAAGCTCTCATTCAATCATCAGAATAATAAACGAAACGTCGAATCCAAACGTATTTAGGTCATTTCAGCTGTCCATTTCCTAACGAGCCATCTAAGACAAGACGCCTGGGCTTCTCTGACCTAGATTCAACCTGCCCAACTCCTTGACCTTGCGAGTAACCCACTTTACCGGTAATAAAAGATCTAAGGTTCACTGGCCACGCTAAAGGAAGGACGCCAAATCAAGACGGGTTTTCACTAGAGAATACCCAAATCATGCATTAGACTCTTGGGCACATACCATCTCCATTTACGTCAGTGCCAGGATTAAGTCTCATTCATGCCGACCTAATTACTATCAGCTTGAATGCGTGGATATTCCATTTAAGAATGATGAAATGGAAAAATTATCCCCGACGATTTTGCCAAGAATTTTCTTATATTTTTCGCAAGTGGTTACTCATAATTCTAAGCTCTTAACTTTGAAATAAACGATGACTATTTAATAGTTCCTAGTTGACCCTCATTACACGTTTATCGCTTCTGGGTAAAGAGGTAAACTTATAAGCATAATAATAAAATAATCAAAAGTCCCTGTTGGGGCCGCCGGGCTTATAACATCTTGCTTTTCCAACAAGGATGTAGCTTACCAAGTTGCAGCAGTAATAATAATAATAATAATAATAATAATAATAATAATAATAATAATAATAATAATAACAACTAGCGGAACCCTAAATTACACGAAATGATATTTTCAATACTAATTACCTTGTTCCTAACCTATAGCCTACATGTTTGAATAAAATGCTAAAGACGAAATTGGGAAAACTATAAAAGATGTTCTCTGGAAGTAATCAAAGGCTAAAGTGAATTTGTAAGAGTATACCATGAAATTATTTCCGTTTTCTTTAAAGCATAAGCCACAAAATAAATAACACACGTGCTATCGTATTAATATATAGATAATACTGTATATAAACACAGAACATCGTTCAAGCACAGGACTTCAATTTGGATTTCATGGGCCAAAGATTTAATCCCATAAAAGTCACAATCTTTTTCTATCTTTCAGCACAGCAGATTTAATGCAGCGAGTAATATCCTTAATCTGAGAATTTCGTGAAACAGAAATAAACTTAACCGTTGACTCCAATATCACCAATACGTTTTTTTTAATCGAGATCTCACAATATAAATCACCAAGTATTTTTTCACAGAAATGCTCTCCATGTAAATCACAAGACTTATTTTACAGGCCTATTCACCAATTGTTTTCTTAAAAGAACTGTCCACAATACGATCAAACAATTGTTGCTTGCACAAACCTATTCACAAAGAGAATAACAAGTTTGTTTGCAAAGAACTAAACCTAAATCACACAGTTTGCGATTCCAGTAGAGCCTATAGCCCAACAACCTCTCGCTTAGCAACTTTACGCTTGCTTTCCACTTAACCGTGAATTTCATTCGCAGATTTTTTTTTAACTCGTAACTTTGGGGGTTAATCGAATAGTATTCCGGCTTGGTGTGCTCTATCTATACTTTACTGTTCAAGTTTGTTGAAAATTGAATGAGACAACATTTTTCGATAATACGAGAGAGAGAGAGAGAGAGAGAGAGAGAGAGAGAGAGAGAGATTGATTACAAACGATAAGCTGACTTCAGTGTCTAATGTGTGTAAACATTAAGCGTTCGGACCGAACAAGTTAACAATATATATATATATATATATATATATATATATAATGTGTGTGTATGAAATAAAAATAGAAATCTTATTGCAACTAACCCGCCCCCAACACCTCGACTATCACACTATGACCTCGTACAAAAGAACTCATTGCTTTGTCCTCCGAGGTTAAGTGTGCAGACAAAGACTCAGATTCAGTCCACTTTACATTTGCGAACCCATCAGGTCCTACTGAGGTCACTGCATTTTGACTTCGGCCAGCGTAATCCGACTCGACGCAGCTTCAAAAGCAACTGATTTCAAACACAAAGCAAAATGCTGGTTATTACTGGTCTCATGATGAGGATTGATAAGCTTCACAATTTGTAAAACGCGACATTTGAATCCGTGTCTGGATAAAAGATACCTGACCTTGTACCCATATTTCGAAACACTTTATACTAAACTACCACGACTCATCAAGTGCTTCCACACATAAGTAAAAGACATTGGATAAGTTTTCTTACTCAAATAGTTCATGTAACCTTTTGCGAGCAGG
>NC_090762.1:29302492-29329992 GCF_036898095.1 Palaemon carinicauda
AAAAGATAGAATTGGACCTTGGGCCTACTTGTAACTTGCGTGACCACTCAAAGCCTCAGACTGACCACGTCCCTTAGAGAGAGAGAGAGAGAGAGAGAGAGAGAGAGAGAACGCTCAATGAAGCTAAGGACAATAGGAAATTGGAAAAAATGGAGTAGTACCACAAGGATGAGGTTGTAAGAAATAAACAAAATATGGCTTAAAAACCGAAAAAAAAAATCTTGGATAAAAGGAATTAACTGGAACAAGATAACAAAATAAGACTACGAAAATACTGAGAATTAAGTATACTGAAAAGGCCAAGCATAAAATAAAAACAGAGAATAAAATCAAAATATAAACAAAAGACCCAGCATAAAATATATAGTGCATAAATACAAACGGTTAAAAAAACACCAAACTTTATAAAATCCAATGAGAAAACCTTCAATGTTTCGTTCATTAACTTCCGATATAGGCTAACACAGTAATTAAAAAATAAAATATTTTAAGAACAATACTCGTACACTCATCAATGCTACAAAACCATGTATTTAGGGAAAATTAAAAGACCTGAGAACATGAAACCTGGCCGTCAAAGACGTTCTATATTTTTTTTCCTTTACACCGCAATTCAAAGAAGTAAAAAACCTTGCTGGGGAAGGTTCTAGTAATTAAGACCGAGTAAAATAACCTCGGTAAAATAACAACCATAATTGCCGTTATTACGTTAGCTTCTGGCCACATGTAAACACAAGCCTAACTCACAGAGATGACGGAACGCATGTTGGGTTTGGAGAGGCAAACGCTATGGCCGTATGGAAACCTCTAATCGAGAAACGACGAGGCTACTAATAACAATAACTTTACTGTATTATATAACAAATACACACACACATACATATACACACATATATATATATATTATATTAAGAGCTAAAAAGATCGATAATTGCATAATTCTGCCATGTTTGTATGTGCATACAAACACACACACTATACTATATATATAGCCTATATATATATATATATATATATATATTGTAGCATTTTCTACATAAATGAAAGTAACAATTGTAAGAAGACTAAATAGAATTATAATATGCAAATCAAGGTAGATGCAGATAACTTAACAGTATACAGAGACGAAAAGATTGTTTATACTTTGCCCGCCATAATTTGCTTACGCAAAGACGCCTGTCTTCAGGGGGTTTTCAATATGGTGATGATTATACACAGCAATAAGCAGCCGGTTTTCATCACCTAACTCGTAAGACTTCCATTTATCTACACAACTTGATAACACCTGACCCAGCCAGACCTCGGCTCCAATAGGTTTTCAGCATGTGCAATCAAAAATAGTTTTAATACGTACATATGTTAATATATACTGTATACACATACATATATACAAACACATGTATCATTGCTTACCCGAATGCATGAAATATCACACGAGGTTGGGTTCATGACAAATAGAAGAAAGACAGAGATGGTGAGGGGACAAAAAGCAATGGAAGATGAAATATCATTGGAAGGAGGAAAGATTAATGAGGTGGAATCATCTTAATATTTAAGAACTATGATCTCTAAAAGAGGATCTTTAGAATTTAAGTTTAATGATTGATATATATATATATATATATATATATATATATATATATATATATATATATATATATATATATATATGTGTGTGTGTGTGTGTGTGTGTGTGTGTGTGTGTGTGTGTGTGTGTGTGTGTGTGTGTACATTACACACATCACGATCAGTCCTTCTTTGCAGTAGTGAAGATACTAGAAATTTATTAAAATAATGTCGTAGGTATTATTATTATAAAATATTCTTCAGGATAAGGCAATTATCTACACTCCATAATCACAGCTTAAAACCTGGCTCCTCAGCATTCCCTCGTCAATGAGCTACTCATGAAAACTAAAGAAAATAGGGGAAAAAAATACAGACAAGATATAAAGACAAGAGACCTCGACCCCTTGGGCTTCTCAAGGAAATTGGATAATGTTCAATTAAGGCAGTCACTTGGTGCCATATCTGACGCCTTCGTACCATTCATAAACAGCATCCTAGACTCACTCCCACTCTTTCTTTCCTTGTAAAGGCACCGACCTGCATTTGCGTTGACAGCAGACACTCAACCTTCAATACCCTTATTACTCTTCGCGAAGCGAAAGGGTAAAGAGAAAAGGAATGAATATAAATCATACGCGAAATAGAAACGGACAATTTGAAAGATTGCAAATTTTTCGTAGCTGGTAAAAAGTGAACGAAGAGTTGGGAAAGTTAGCTAACTAACTATGATAGAAAATAGTTTGGAAAATCAAGCATAATCAAGGAAACAGCATCTAGGCTATAACGTTTAAAACTCATCACAAGAAGACTAAAATCACTGCCAGATCTTTGCTCAGAGAGCATCTATAACGTTTAAAATGCTTCGATGTGAAATGTGGTTTAACCATATCTATAAAACAATATCTCTTTAACTGGATGAGTGAGAATATGGAATGAAAGAAAACAAAACAAAAATTAAATTACAAAGTATCTGTAAACGAAGATATAATCAGGTCCTGCAAATATTGCACGCTAATAAAATAAAGAACGCTCATATTCTATAGACCTTGGCTCATACAAGAAATGGACAATGAGGCATAACAAAGTAATTTTGAGTTTAAATAAATGATCTGATAAAAAAATTTTATTCATAAATTCATATAGGCCTAGCACAAGATTCGATTTACGAATGTAGGCTATAACACCAATCGCTAGGGTCTAGGAGGATATTCATGGCCCATGAAAAACGGAGGTTGCAAGGACGTTATATCTCTAATAAAACGTAGTCAATGTGTGAGGAAATCTAATACACCATTATATCTATAATTTTAATTACCAATTTAGTCGCAGACCTATTTCCATAAATAAATTCGCAAGTACTTAACGAATTGTAAATATACATATGCATTTATAGCACACACGCAATCACACAGACACACTATATATATATATATATATATATATATATATATATATATATATATATATATATATATATATATATATATATATATATATATATATATATAATGTGTGTTTGTATAGGTGTGCATAAACTTTGAACTGTGAAAAAAAAGATTAATTTTTTCGCTTACTTTTCCTCGCCTAAGCAGTTAGTTTACATTAGTTTTGCCTTATCAGTCAACAGCTGAATCTTGTTATGATTTATCACAACAAGCAGAGCAAAGCTCACCTACGTCACGCACACATGTGGGTGACTATCACCAACTTTCTTACTTTTACGTGTGACTAAGTACTTTTACAAGTGGGCAGACATCTTACGGCAGTAAGGCTTCAATTCGACAGTACCAAACCTGTGCTTTGCCTTAGCTAGTCTTCCCTTTCTCTAACGTCTTTAAAATCAGAGTCTCAGAAAACTATTTGATGAACATAAGACTTCCACGTCCCATCCTTTCCGAAAACTGCCCGTGTGTCAAGAATACATTTTTAGTTTTCAATGCATTTGTTCTTCGCGTTCTTTAAATCCTATAGGTTAAGTCTGTTTATTTGATCTGCCACTCTAAATATTTTCTCAGCGGTCTGGATTCTAGTTACAATATTTTCCAAACATTAAAGTTTTAAAGGCCGCTTATGAAGATGCAAGGGACAGTGCCACTGCCCTATCGAGCAGGACAATGCCCTAGAGACTGACTATACATACATATGATCAGTGCCAAAGCCTCTCTCCAAGGAGGGCCAGGCAATGGCTGCTGATGACTTAGGAGATAGACCTATAAGCTAACCCAAACCAACCATCCTTAGCTCACAAGGATGATGAGGTTGCAGCGACCAAAGAAACTGGGGAGTTTGAGCGGGACTCGAACCCCAGTCTGGCGTTCACCAGTCAGGGAAGTTACCTCATTTATTTTTCAATGCATTTGTTCTTTGCGTTATTTAACTCCTACAGGCTAAGATAGTTTATTTGTGATGCCACTCTAAACAGTTTTTCAATGGTCTCGATTCTAGTCTCCATATTTTTCAAACATTTATTCACTTCTTAATTTCCTACAGTTTTAGGACATTCCTATCTGCTTACAACACTTCCAACACTGATTCATGATGCCCTCATTAATCTATGACTAGAATCTTTTAAGCAAATAAACATCGAGACCAATAAAATAAACGAAAATATTTACTCGAGCCTGATGTGCAAGTTACATTAAAGAGATGGCCACTATTCAATAAGCAAACGAACTACAGCTATGTTAGCTTTGTCTTTTAGTTTCCTTTCCCTCCAAGTACATTCAGTCCTCATATAAAAAAAAAAAAAACCAACTGGCAACCCTTCTGCCATTTCAGCAAGGCAGAATTACCAACACAGCAGCTTAGAATACGAGGTGATAATGACGTGCATAAGAGATGACGTAGGGGAAATGTAGATGAAGTGGGCAGTATATAGCCTACTTGAAGTGGGCAGTATATAGCCTACTTGAAGTGAGCAGTATATACTTAACATTACATTGCATACGCGAAGAGGGAAATACCGCGAAGATAAACCAAAAATCTACAAAGCATTAACTGCATGATTGGCATGAGAACAAACACGTAATTGTTTGAATTACACGATTCTGAAAATTTTTAACATGCATCATCATCTTTCCGTTTAATCACACAAATTTAACAAACTTCATTCACAGCGTAGTGAAAGAGGGGTTTGTGGAAAAGGATACCCCAGTGAATTGGGTTATTATAGTCAAGAAAAGAACCAATTAAACTTAATTTCCCATCTACTGAAAAGAATGGAAAAAAGGTATCGAATTTAAGGTACACAAACTTTAATCGAAACTTGATTCACAAATTGAAAAAAAGGAGTTAGTGAATGGGAAACTCAGAAATACCAATCATAATAAATCAGTAAAGAAGAATGATTTAAACCCGGTAAAGTCTTAACTCATTACCATACGAAAGGAACAGAACAAAAGGCTTATAGCCCGTCACGGAGAGAGTAAATAAAAAGAACCAACTGAAGCCACTAGAAAGAGACCACCCCCAAAAACTCCTCCTCAGCCTCTCCCTCCATGAGTAAACAACTCGGAACACAAACATCCGTGAGAACAGTCATACCTTTCCATTGGATGGAAAGTAGAGATGGGAAAATGGAAACTAAAGGAGAGAAAGAAGCAAATTCAAGAATGATATTCACAAAAATATATCCATTTTATTTCTCTAATTTGGGGGTGCCGATTTATTATGTGGTCTGCCTTTCGAATATGGACTATGAAATTCTACCTGTTTTAGTATGTGGCCTAACCTAACATAACCAGCCAGGTAGGCCACATACTAAACCAGAATAACAAAGGTAGGCCACATACTAAACCAGAATAACAAAGGTAGGCCACATACTAAACCAGAATAACAAAGTTAGGTCACATACTAAACCACTCAATTTGTTTTAACGGGGCGCATTTGCACGGACTTCAGCGGTGCCCTTTTAGCTCGGAAAATATTCCTGCTATCTGATTGGGTAGAATATTCTTGTCCAACCAATCAGCGATCAGGCAACGCTTCCGAGCTAAAAGGGCACCCCTGCGAGTCGGTGCACATCTGCCTCACTAAAAAGAATTGACTATAGTATGAGATGTTGTTGTGGAAAATGGAAATCAGAATTCACTATGTATATATAACACTTAATACTATGATATATATATATGTCTCCATATAAATAAAATTGTTTTTAAATCACGATTTACATTACTTATTAATACTTAACTTTCCAAACTACTCCCTACTATGGTTAGTTAGCTAACTGTCCTCACTCTTCTTTCGCCCATCTTTCCTTTCAGCTAAAAAAGTCAGTGGTAAAGACTGAAAGACTAAAAATATTAACTCTTTGGAGATTGTGATTGATTGATTGACTAAATATCACCTGGCTGCGATAGCATATAGTCCTCTATAGAAGAGGATTAACTGATAACGGAAGGGGGGGGGGGGCTAAAGAAAAAGACGAATAGGATAGAAAATAAAATTGATTTTTAAAGAGTAAAACTTTATAAAAGTTTTATTTCAAAACCACCACCTTCAAATTCGTTTCATTCTTCCTACCTCTGGAGACAAATACAGTCGCATAATTCACATATACAGATAGGAACAAATAAGAAAATAAGCAACGAATATTTCATGTTATTTTAAGATATTCTAGAGAAAAAATCCCTTGTCAAACCATCCACAACTCAACTTTACTCTACAAATATATAAAATCTTCCCTATGTCTTCCTTACTACTATGTTTTGTTTACGCTACTCCAGGAAAAAAAAAAATAAAATATCAACAACGAAAATGTGTATTTTACGCTATTCTAGAAGAAAAATCCCCTACCAAACCATCCACAGCTTAACTTTACTCCACAAATAAAAATACTCCTGACAAATTTACTCCACAAATAAAAATTCCCGTCATCTTTACTCCACAAATAAAAATCCCCGTCTTCCCTACCACAATGTTTTCTTTACGCTGTTCAAAAAAAAAAAAAAAAAAAAATCCCACTGTCTTTTCTACTTTCCGGAGAACCTCGTCGACACGATCGCTGCCTAATTATAAAGCTACATTAAAACAGCATCCGCAGGAAGACCCTCGAGCATCTCCCCAAAACTCAGGAAGGGGAGGGGGGGGGGGGCAAAGGTCAAGGGATGCTGATCTCTTTGGCACATGCCAGCCATTTGTGGAGAATAATGGGGAGGATAAGATGGGATAGATGTAGGTGGATAGGAGAGAAGGGAGGGGGGTAGATATTAGACGAGATAATAAACAAGATGAAAGTTGAGGAGGAAATGAGATAAGTGATGATAATAGATCAATAATAATGAAAATAATGATAGGAAAGACGAAGGTGCAGAGGAAGAAAAGTCAAAATGCCTTAGATAAATAATTCCTCAGCAGCAAGCCATGATGACATTTGAACTCCAACATGGGGCGGAGGTCTTTGACAAGAAAGAGAGAAGAGGGGGGGGTGGGGGAGTTGTTGCAAGTTTCTTATCGCGAAAGGAAATGGGTGGAGAATCGAGGGTTAGCTCTCTCTCTCTCTCTCTCTCTCTCTCTCTCTCTCTCTCTCTCTCTCTCTCTCTCTCTCTCTCTCTTTTTTACGACAAAGAGATGCATTGCCCCCCATTAAAACTTTGCTCGATGCTACAAAGAAAGAGGAGAGATACCTCTATGTCATATAGCAACATTTAATAGAATATTCTATAAAGCATTGCCGTGAAAGTTTATGCAGCAATACAAAGAAAAATACAACATACTCAAGTTGAGTATTATTAACATAAACCATTAATCATCCTAATCAGACAAAAGAAAGAAACCAGCATATGAAAAGTGAATTTAGAATCAAAATAACTTCAAATAACACCTTAACTTGAAATTGAATTAGAAATTAAATTATCTCCGAAGACAAATTCATCCTGATTGGTAACGTCTCTGCCTGGTGTTTGCCAGACGGGGATTCGAGTCCCGCTCAGACTTGATAGTTCCTTTAGTGTCTGCAACCTTACCCTCCTTGTGATCTAACGTTTGGGGGTTTTGGGGAGCCTATAAGTCTATCTGCTGAGTCACCAGGAGCCACTGCCTGGCCTTATACTGTTAGAAAAAACAGTAATTCTAATCGGAAATTTTCTGTAAAAAATATACTGTTCTTAACCATATCTCAGTAAAATATATGCGACCGTTATTTTACCTTACTTTGTTATATTTTACGGTCCGGTGACCGTAATATCACTCCTTTACGTCAATATATCCGTTTTTAAAACGGAAAAAATGTTGGATTAAATGTTACCAGACATTTATATGGTCAGTCTTTAGGGCATTGTCCTGCTTACTAGTGCAATGTCACTTACCCTTGCCTCTAGCATCCATGAGCGGCCTTTAAACCTTTAAACCAAGTTCAGAAAAGCAGATCTGTTTTAGAAATCATACGTATTCCTCTTTAGTTCATCCCGTCATCAGAGAATAAGATCTGCCATCACGAGAAAAGCAGGAAGAGACAAGAAAAACAAAAGGTTCGTTACGAAAGGCACATTCTCTCTCTCTCTCTCACTCTCTCTCTCTCTCTCTCTCTCTCTCTCTCTCTCTCTCTCTCTCTCTCTCTCTCTCTCTCTCTCTCTCAAACTCACACTGAAAAAAACTACCTAACTGGAATATAATAAATGTCTAAGAGGAAAAAATAATATTTTAAGAAAGAATTTAAACAAAAGAGAGAGAGAGAGAGAGAGAGAGAGAGAGAGAGAGAGAGAGAGAGAGGAGAGAGAGAGAGAGAGAGAATACTCGCAATTCCCCCCATGGGACGATATATAAAATGGGGGAAAAGGACTGTAACAAGGATAACAAATCATGAAGGGCGGGTAGAGGAGTGCCAAGGAGCGAAGTAAAGGAACCCCCTACACGCGAAAGGAAGTGTAGGAAGATATTGCCATCCTTAACGCCCCCCCCCCCCCCCCCCCCTTACACTAACATACACACCCTGCTCGCTGATTAGTCTGAAACCTTGCAGTGACGCACAGAATAACACAAGGATGATCTTAACATTACTAACATACTATACATGAAAATTCACTCACACATGCATTCATAATTGCATACATAAAGCAGTACCCAAATTTCGTTAGCTATCAAACCAGTAGTGAAATTTATATGAAATTAAAGGGTTTCACTTTAAAACTATGAGGAATACTGGTTTAATGATGAAGATGAATTGTTGACTGCAATAGACAGTTGTAGGGTCAACTTCTTGTTATTAAAAAAAAAAGTGTTGCTACGAATGAAATGCTGATATCGTAACATCATTAAACGGACTCTGATATTCTTAGTTTATAGGCTTGAACGTTTAAAGGCCGCTCATGAATGCCAGAGGCAAGGGACAGTGACAATGCCCTAGAGACAGACCATATAAACTTATGATCAGCGCCCAAGCTCCCTCTACACCCAAGCTAAGACAAAGGATGACCAGGCAATGACTGCAGATGACTCAGTAGATAGACCTACAGGCTCCCCCCAAACCCCTAATCCTGAGCTCACAAGGATGGTGAGGTTGCAGCGACCAAAGAAACCAACGAGTTTGAGAAGGACTCGAACCCCAGTCTGGCGATCATCAGCCAGGCACGTTCGTTGCCGCATCGGCCACCACAATGTAGTTACTCATGATATGATAGTACAGTAAGAACTTCTTAGAATATATAATGTTGTAAGGTCAACCCGGTATGAACATAACGTGTTACTAAAGGGATCAATGATAGACGAGAAGTATTGTATACTAAAAAGGTGGCGGTTGTGATTGTTAATATAGTTACAGTAAAGAAATACATACATAGGCTATAATTCTGATATTTATTGCCTTGTCAACCTCACTGCTAGACACAAGATTCCTGTGAAACATTTTGCTTTTAATTTTATAGTTCAAAACAGTTATATATTTTCCAAAACAGGTATACAGCAATACTTCGAGTGCATAAAATGTGTAAAAATAATTTCTGAAAATCTCTAAACAGAGGAATATACATACATACATACTATACTACTACTACTACTACAGTACAGTAACATGTTCAGAAACAGTAATGTAATTATCAAAATTAATGTAAAAAAAAATTCTATGAACACCAATATACCATCAATAAAAATATTTCCTCGAAGCGATGTTATCACCTCCCGCAAAAATTATGAAAACAGCTAATGAACCATGCCAGGATAATTACCACTGATTCTCTCTCTCTCTCTCTCTCTCTCTCTCTCTCTCTCTCTCTCTCTCTCTCTCGTCAGATTAGATTCGCATGAGGATAAAACCCCGTTCGAGTACCAATGTCCATCTTAATAGACTGGTGAATTAAGAGCACCACTTACTCGAAGTGCTTCGAACAGCTTCCTTCCTTTGCTGCCGACAGAGACGTCTTTCCTGAGAAGGTTTTATTTTGTCCGTTTCTTACAACACTGAATGAACTGCTTTTACTTGTATTACTTCTCGTGATGCTTGCTTTCTTTGCTTCTTTCAGCATTTGCGTTGTTTGTTAGCATTGCACAAATGAAACCTTTTGCTAAGTCCAAATGTAGCGTTTTAATAATCCTAGTTCTTATTGATTTTAATCAATTTAACAATTATAATGAAAATTTTAATAAACACACTAAACTTTGGAGGTACTGTTATTTACAAGTTTATAAATTTATGTCCACCCTTTTCGCAGGCAGCAGACCGGGAGGGATCTACCATGAAACCAGAATGTATCAATACAGAACCATATCTTCTTTATGCAATTGCACAAACCAGAGAGAAATTACAGACACAACTATTTAAGTAGTATAAGAGGTTTAATGAGTGATATAAAAATACATTAAATAATAAATATTCTGCACAGGTGAAAGAATAAACCCTTTTAGATGGCTTGGCATGTAGAAAGAATGGAAGAAATTGGGTAGGTGAAAAGGTGATCCAATGATTGAAGGAAGGAAGACCCAGAAAGTGTTGGATAAATGATGAAAAAGAAATAAAGGAAGGAAGAACCCCAATGTCCAAATAAGCTGAATTGTGCAATGTGCGTAGAAGTTGTCGACGTGCTAGTAATGAACTTATTGTAAATAAGAATATGCTACTCTTGAATTATGCAGATAAGCATTCATTCAAGAAAAGGAGCTGGTGGCCTGGGGGGTAGCGTCCTTGCCTGGTGATTCCCGGACTGGGGTTCGAATCCCGCTCACACTTGTTAGCTCCTCGCCATCCTTGTGAGCTAAGGATTGGGGGGGGGGGTTTGAGAAAGCGTATAGGTCTATCTACTGTGTCATCATCAGCCATTGCCTGGCTCTCCTTGGTCCTAGCTTGAGTGGAGAGGGTCTTGGCCGCTGATCATACATAATATGGTCAGTCTCTAGGGCATTATCCTGCCTGACAGGTCATTGTCACTGTCCCTTGCCTCTGCCATTCAAGAGTAGCCCTTAAAATCTTTAAAAGAAATAAAATGACAAGGTGAAACCAAACCAGTGAAAAACAGAAGGGAGCTGGGGAATAAGATGATAAGGATGTCACCTTTGTTCTAAAATAGAAAAATATAAACCAAAAGAATATCTTAGAAGACCAATTTCCTTGTAATTGACGAGGGTGAGCTCCTACTGAACAGGGGGATTTTGCCCCTAATGTCATACGAAAACGCCAATTTTCTTTTCATTAACTATTAAAAACCCTCCTATCAACGCTGCGGTTAATGTCCAGGAATGACAATCTCATCACCTCTTGAACCTTAACTTAGCTACACCCTCGGGAGGGGCAAATTGCATGCTTTCGCCTGTCATTACGACTTGCTTTTTTTTCTTCTTTTTTTTATTGGCGATGATCAAACAGCAGCGTATATCTATAAGTACATAATATAAATTTCTTTTTATACCAACGATCATGACTAACACGGTTGGGTCTTTCGATAATCATTATTACTGTTTACTATACTTAATTTTCTTTTAATGAGGCGCATTTGCAGACTCGCAGCGGCGCCCTTTTAGCTCGGAAAAATCTCCTGCTATCTGATTGGTTAGAATCTTCTCGTCCAACCAATCAGCGAACAGGAAACTTTTCAGAGCTAAATGGGCACTCCAGTGAGTCTATGCAAATCTTCCTCACTAAAAAGAATTGACTATAGTGTACGCAATAAGTCAAAGGCGGCGGCTAGATACTTAGATACATATGCCCACAAGACAAAAATTCAGCCATTCCAACCCACCCCTTTCCTAACTACAACCCATCTCACCAGGGTTTGAATACTCCTTTTCCCCCTATCTGAGGGCCGGAAAGACCGAGTAGTTATACGTCTGATAATCCTGCACGTGACCGGATGTATATATATAATATATATATATATATATATATATATATATATATATATATATATATATATATATTATATAAACATATACATAAATATATATATATATATATATATATATATATATATATATATATATATATATATATTATATAAACATATACATAAATATATATATATATATATATATATATATATATATATATATATATATATAGGCATATGCAATGTATACACACGAGTGTGTATCTTTCGTAAGCGTATGTGCGCGAGCGAGCCCACACCCAAAGAGCAATTAACCTTAGCTCATGTGTAATTCTATCAAATTCGCTATATCCCCCAGGAAAACGTCTTATAGATAAAGCGAGAGAAGCGAGACAGATGTGGTGTGTTTCATGTTATGCAACCCAAAGCCTTACAAATGAATGTGTCTTGTAACCTGACAGCGAAACGTGTAACCAAAGCACGACTTAATCCAGAATACATTATGAATCACAGATCTGCCATAGAAAGTACAAATAAATTTCTTTCCAAGAATATAAGAGAACACTACATCAAACCATTGTTCTCTGGTCTTGGACTGTCCCACTGCCTATGTACCATGGTCTTTCACAGTTTTGGGGTGGAGTTCTCTTGCTTGAGGGTACAATCGGGCACAATTCTATCTTATTTCTATTCATCTTGTTTTTTCTAAGTTTTCATTGTTTATATATTAAATATTTACTTTAATGCTTATCCCGTTCTTAAAATGTTTTATTCAAATTGTTAATTACTTTACTTGTAGTTTCCTTATTTCCTTTCCTCACTGGGCTATTTTCCCTGTTGTAGCCCTCGGGTTTACAGTATTCTGCTTTTTCCGATCAGGGTTGTAACTCGGTAAGTAATAATAATAATAATAATAATAATAATAATAATAATAATAACAAAAATAATTAGATTTGTAAAGAAACACATTTAAAATAAGAAATGTGAAAAAATACGTACACATTCTTATGAAGAACCTTTCGACACTTACACCGGGACATGTAATTAAATCTATGTTGATAATAAAGACGTTGCATCTAACCAATATTTACAGAAAACGGGGATTGAAAAGAGGGCCACATTATTGGAACTTGGAATCTTCCATGGGAGGAGATTTCTACAGATTTAGCACGGTCACCATTTCTCAAGATTGCCTGACACATCATCTTATGAGAAGCGTAAATACTAAAAGCCAGTTGATTGTGGCCATTACTTCGTAGCTATGTAAATTTTTTCATAAATACATAAAATGTGAGGTTTAATATTACAGGTCGATACTGCGCCTTGGGCACTTGTCTAAAATAATAATTATAATAATACTATGGAAAACGTACCTTTATATAATTAAAATTACGATCAAACAATACTTTACACTACTCTTACTAATATATGACTTCCGAAACTATTCCCTACCATGGTTATTATCATTACTTACTAAACCCCAACCCTAATTGGAAAATCATGATGCTATAAGCCCGAGAGCTCCAACAGAAAAAATAGCCCAGTGAGGAAAGGAAACAAGGGTAAAAAACTGGCTAAATGTCCTCACTTTTCTTCAAACCACCTTTCCCATCACCTAAAACAAAATCTAAAACTACACATGGAAGCTTTCACGATTGTTATCAATATATGGCTTCATAGTTCTACATAAGATGATGATCTTTAAGACCCTATGGTATATTAATATGATAATTATTTCCCCCTTTCAAAGAGGGAGTAGGTCACATCTGAAGATGGTTGAATCCACAATACCACAGAGGGATGTAGGTCAGTTTGACTGACTCTGACCTACAGGTTTTGGAAAGGAAAAAGAAAATGGGAAACGATTACCCCATATATGGATGCATTCACATTCAAACATGAGAGAGAGAGAGAGAGAGAGAGAGAGAGAGAGAGATTTAAAGTTTTCAGGCATCCTGACATCTAAGGTCATTGACGCCGAGAGAGAGAGAGAGAGATTGATTAAAAGTTTTCAGGCATCCTGACATCTAAGGTCATTGACGCCGAGAGAGAGAGAGAGAGAGAGAGAGAGAGAGAGAGAGAGAGACTAATGAAGACAATGAAACCATTAAGGAAGACAGTGGTTGTAACTTCTCGATATTTTTTTACATCTCCATTCTCTCCCTCCCCAAATGCTCAAAGCGTAGCATATAAAAACGAGGGTCTGTCAACGTCATGCATCTGCCATGGTTTTTCCGGGATGAAACGCTCGCTATAATAAACAGCTGGCCTCCTCCTCCTCCGGAGGTAAAAGAAATGAAAATTATTCACAGTAAAGAATGACGGAAAGATTATTCCGGCGGGTAGGAAAGGGGGGGAGGGGAAGGCGGTGGCTCTTAAGTACCACAGAGAGAGAGAGAGAGAGAGAGAGAGAGAGAGAGAGAGAGAGAGAGAGAGAGAGAGTATTTACGGCCACCCGCTAAAAGTTCAGGACGTCTAGAAACAATTTATGACCTTGATCGTTTAGCACGTCAAAAAGAAAGAAAGAAAAAAAAGTGTTAGAATGGATGACATAAGGCATGTTCACGCCCATTAGCTACCTGTTCAGTGTCGATTAAGCCTAACACAAAATACCAAGTTGCCAAAATTTCTTGAAACACACATCCCTAACCTGCGCCAAATATTTAAATCTTAACAATAAGATAACCTCAGATAGGCAAAAGGAACTATTTTATTTTATTGGGTACCAATAACGCATTAGCCAAAATGAATCAAGCCATATGATGAATCGCGTAATCTACAAATTAACATAACGTATACTATTCTATCTTATTTCTCTTCCTCTTGTTTCGTTAATGTTTATATAGGATATATTTATTCTAATGTTGTTACTGTTCTTAAAATACTTTATTTTCCCTTTCCACACTGGGCTATTTTCCCTGTTGGAGCCCACGGGCTTATAGCATCCTGCTTTTCCAACTAGGGTTGTGGCTTAGTAATTAAGTAATAATAACATTAATAACTTGTAGCATGTGCAATATAAAGACCAATCATGTGGTATCAAGCTCTTAGATTACGTCAGCTTATCATTAGAAATACAAGACTCGTACAAGGGATTAAGTGAAAACAAATGTCCACAAAAATTGACCACCTAGCCAAGCCTATTGAGTACAGATATGTACTCCTATCAAATTCCATGTGTCTCTTATTTAAAAGGACCATTTAGCAAATTCAGAAAACAAGAGAACATAAATCTGGTGGCTTTCATCTTCCCATATGGCAGATACGTAGATCGTTTGTGGCCTGGTTAAAGTCTTGAATTAATGATAGGCTACTCTAGTCTGGAACCACAGACATGGAAAAATGCAAGATTTATATTCATATAAAAACGTACTATAAAAATAGCTCTTTGGGCAATGTTTTAAGACTTTTCCCGTTGTTGTGGCCTGATTGGTAAAGTCTCTGTAAGGTGTTTGCCAGATTGGGGTTCGAGTCCTGCTCAGATTCGTTAGTTCTATTAGTGTCTGCAACCTTACCATCATTGTGCGCTAAGTTTGGGGGGTTTTGGGGAGCCTATAGGTCTATCTGCTGAGTCAACAGCAGCCACTGCCTGGCCCTCCCTGGTCCTAGCTTGGGTGGAGAGGAGGCTTGGGCGCTGATCATATAATATATGGTCAGTTTCTAGGGCATTGTCCTCATTGCTAGGGCAAGGTCACTGTCCCTTGCCTATGCCATTCATGCGCGACCTTTAAGCCTTTAAATGACCATGCTGAAAACGGACAGCATCTTGCAGAAGTATTTGGAGAACATTTTAAAAATACAGAACAATGGCTAGCTATTCGATATTAATAAAAAAAAATAAAAAAAAAACTGATTCACAATACATGCAAAGGAATAGATATGCTAAGCATATTAATTCTTTAATTTTGATATCTGGTTAGAAAAGCTCTTATATACATAATATATACAGTAGGACTTCTCCATCATGAGGCTCGATACTACACAGTATTCAAGAAGTTTTATTACAGCTGTGACCAAGTTGTTGAATGATCGGTTAGTTGAATCAGTAGAACTTCAAAAATTCAAACTTGCAGCAAATGTTTTTATGTTGAACAGGCTGACATACGTCTTTTCATAGTTTATACATGAAATATCTGCTTTAATGCTGTTAATGTTTTTAAAATATTTTATTTTAATTGTTCATTACTTCTCATATCATTTATTCATTTCCTTTCCTCACTAAGCTATTTTTCCCTGGAGCCCTTGGGCTTATAACATCTTGCTTTTCCAACTAGGGTTGTAGCTTAGTTATAATAATAATTAAGTCCATCTCAGTCAATTGATGCAATCCCAGCTTCGGCTTCTTTTAGTATTAAAATGCCCTTTTTTTTCGTAGAGACTGGAACATTCGTTTCCTAAACTTAATAAAAACCAAATTTTCAGTATCACAAGCAAAAAAGGCCATTATTCTCCAAATTATACTTTAAAAAGAAAATAACATCCAGCAAACATAAAATCATTATAGTTTGTATTATACAATATCCTTGGAGCAATGCAAAAAAAAACATTAAAAAATACATATAGTAATATTAATACTAATACTTGCTAAGCTACAACCCTAGTGGGAAAACCAGGATGATATAAGCCTAGGGGCTCCAACAGGTAAGATAGCACAGCGAGGAGAGGAAACAAGGAAAAAATAAACTTTTTAAGAGGAGTAACAACATTGAAATAAATTTCTATATAAATTATATAAACTAACAAATCAACAGGAAGAGAAACAAGACAGAACAGCGTGCCCGAGTGTACCCTCAAGCAAGAGAACTCTAAACCAAGAGTGTCCATAATATGTTGTCAACAAAATTTAAATTTCCAATAAAGCCAATTCATATTTGACAACAGTGCAAAACTGCAATAAAAAGATATACGGAATAAAAAGGTTCTTTTGGAAATACAAAGGAGCAAATATCCTCGCCCCTGGGCTATAAAACCTTTATGGTTGAATTTTGTTGAGAGGGTTAAACCACATGACCCTGGCTAACCCAATAATATAATCGCCCTGCTTTGAGAGACGACGACTTCACAAATACATTCATCCTGATATAAACGTTTATTTACTTTAATACATACACGCACATTGATGATGGTGGGGGAATTAGTCTGATTGCTTACAGCAAACCAACCTAGTATAGTTGGCCCTAATTAGTAGGCCTACAGCTTAACTGATCATGTGATCACTAAACCCTTTTAACCACATTAAGGTACCAACACTCAGAGAGGGATATATATATATATATATATATATAATTATATATATATATATATATATATAATATATATATATATATATATATATATATATAATTTATATATATATATATATATATATAATTTATATATATATATATATATTTACATATATAGGCCTATATATAAAAAATAACAACACAACAATAAAAAGCCACATAGTCCCAGCTGTAATATTGAATGACATATAACATTTTCTCTCTTTGACAGAGCTCCAACACAGGTTGCATAACAAACAGCCGTTAACTCCAGCTAAAATCCAACGTCCTGTTCAAATACAGATGATGAAAACACAAAAACAGAGTAACGAAGCTAAAATCATGGACACCAAGCAATGCAGCCTGTTTTGATCTCTACTACATGCATTTCCACGTAAACACACAGTGTGCATGTAAATATATGCACATAAACATGCAACATATGCTAATGCAAAAGTGACAGAATGAGGGCGATTGGGCAATGCATCATTACCAAAACGGTTGTTACAAAACAAAGCATATCAACATTAATGTCTTATTGGCGAAATTTTTTTTCGCAATCTTCTAAGTTGTAACAGCAGAATAAATCCTTCATAATTGAAATTGTTCGCAATTTCATAAGTTATTATTACTTGCTAAGCTACAACCCTAGTTGGAAAAGCAGAATGCTATAAGCCTAGTGAGGAAAGGAAAGAAGGAAAAAAAAATATTTTAAGATGAGTAACAACATTAAAATAAATATTTCCTATACAAAATATAAAAACTAACAAAACAAGAGGAAGAGAAATAGGATAGAATAGTGTGCCTGAGTGTACCCTCAAGCAGATTAAATCCTTATTACTGATTTTTTTTCGCAATTTCATAAGTTGTAACATCAAGCTAAATCGTCGAACAGTACACACACAAGAAAAAAAAGAAAGAAAAAAAAGACAGGAAACATAAAACTCAAGGACGAATGGGTCATAATCATCGGCTCCCTCTACAAGGTAACTAAGTCGTGATGCTATCAAACTAGAAGAATAGGGAATGATACGACACAAAAAAAAAGTAAATATATTTAACGTTGTGGTTTACATAGTTAGCCTACTGGGGGTGGGTTGGAAGTTTTGACCCGTATTTTTTAAAATATTTAATGTCTACCAAAGAAGCATTACAGATTGATGGTATATCAAAATACTGTATAGTTGACTATAATTTTAAATTAACATGCAAAATTACAGAACTATTTTATTTGTGTGTGTGAGAGAGAGAGAGAGAGAGAGAGAGAGAGAGAGAAGTTAAAGCTTGAAGATAAATCAAAATATAGTTCATTATAAATTAACTTGCAAAATAACATAATTTATTTGAGAGAGAGAGAGAGAGAGAGAGAGAGAGAGAGAGAGAGAGGTGCGTGTTACAACTAGAAGGTAAATCAAAATATAGTTGATTACAAATTAAAAACTTGCAAAATTATATAATGTATTAGAGAGAGAGAGAGAGAGAGAGAGAGAGAGAGAGAGAGAGTAGAAGCTTCATGGTAAATCAAAGCATAATTGATAACTAATAAAAATGTAACTTGCAAAATTAGACAAGTATAATAGAAGGAGAGATTTGCTATCCGACTTGCAGAGAAAAGCTTACGAGTATAATCCAACGAGAGACAATGAAAACTAAGGCCTTCTGTCAGGAGAGATCCAGTTATAACGAGAGAGAGAGAGAGAGAGAGAGAGAGAGAGAGAGAATTATCGAAAGCAATAAAACTCCTCACTTGAAGACGAAAGCAATCTAAATACTGGCCTAATAACAATTACTTCCACCACCCAGTTATAAGAAGTATTCCTGCCAGAAGGAACAATAGGCCTACTCTGCCCTTTTCGTTATCTCTCTCGGTTTAGGTTAGGCTAATGCAGCAGCTCTTCCGTGTTTGTTTGTCTACAGGGCCCAAGCACGCGCCAGGACTACATTTCAAGGCACACAGACGTAAACTTGTGGCGCCTAGGCCAACTGTAAAAGACTCTTCTTTAAAATTCTATACTATAACTTGGTCACACACAAATATGTATGTAGGCTATCTATCTATCTATCTATATATATATATATATATATATACAACTGGCACAGAAAGATCATACGCAGACGCAGGTGGAAGGACGTACGTCCGAGGACTTTGTCCTGCAGTGGACTAGTAACAAAGGTATATACACTATAGACCTTGCTAGTTACTGCTCATGATAGTTTATCATTATTTGCCAAGCTACAACCCTAGTTGCAAAAGTAGGATGCTATAAGTCAAAGGACCCCAACAGGGAAAATAGCTCAGTGAGGAAAGGAAATAAACGACTTGAGAAGTTTAAGAATAATAACATTAAAATAAATCGTTCATATATAAACTATAAAAACTTCAAAATAACAAGGTACCTATTTTGAAATATGCTGAAAGGGAAAAAATAAAGAGATGAAATAGTAATGTACCTAAATGTATGCTTGTGTAGATTATGTGAAGTGAAAAATAAGAAGCTGTTTTAAAAAGATATAATAGCGAGTCTTGTGGATGGCTTAACTGCGTGACGATGAATGCAAGGTTAGGCCAAAATTTGTATATTTCGAAAGTAATAAATAGAAGACATACAAATTGTGGACATGTTATTATTATCATTACTTGCTGAGCTACAACCCTAGTTGGAAAAGCAGGACGTTATAAGCCCAAGGGCACAACAGGGAAAATAGCCCAGAGAGGAGAGGAAATAAGAGAAATAATCAACACTTAAAATAAAATATTTTAAGAACAGTAACAATATTAGAATAAACCTTTCATACATAAATTATAAAAATCAAAATAAAAACAAGAGGAAGAGAAATAAAATAGAATAGTGAGCCCGAGTGTACGTTCAAGCAAGAGAACTCTAACCCAAGACAGTGGAAGGCCATGGTACAGAGGTTATGGCACTATCTAAAGAACAATGGTTAAATTTTGGAGTGTCCTTCTCCTAGAAGAGCTGCTTACCATACCTAAAGAGGGTCTTCTAATCTTACCCAGAGGAAAGTGACCACTGAACAATTACGCAGTAGTCAACCTCCTTTGTTTGATAATCTCAATGTTGTCAGGTGTATAGGAGACGAGAACATGTAAAGAATAAGCCAGGCTATTAGGTATGTCTGTAGACAAAAGGAAAATTAGCCGTATCCAGAGAGAAGGATCCAATGTAGTACTGTCTAGCCAGTCAAATGACCCATAACTCTCTAGCAGCTGTACCTCAACGGGTGGCTGGGACCCTGGCCAACCTTAAGGGGCACTGAAATAAATGGAAAATATCTTAAGAGAAGCTACATAGAGCTAATGAAATGGCGCAACTTGTTTCAGAGGTCAAGGGCGCTGACGAAGAGCATCTTGCACAGTAGTATGAAACAGTTCAGTGAATATTTTCTGCAAGAAGTTTCATTCTTGATTCATATGTCAAACTGATGAGTATGTTTGTGTTTACTCTTCACGTATGTGTGTACAAGTATAGGACAGACAGTACATCACAATTATATAATAATTAATATATGCGGTATCACAAGACAAAATTTCTTAGATGATGGAAAAATCTCTAGACACCAGCCTAGTCACCCAGAAACATGTAATTCTATCATATCAAACCTGGAAGAAAACATCTCCATGAGGGAACGATAAAGCAGAGAGAGAGAGAGAGAGAGAGAGAGAGAGAGAGAGAGAGATTCTTCTCCCTTTGAAGCTTCACTTGTAAATACATAAACCCAACATATAGGACTACCATTCATAAAGGCAATAAATTCCTACGAAGGATATCAAAGGAAGGATTATTTTTACATAAAGAACATCCTTGACAACAACAAATTCGAATAATACCTACTTTCAGCTGGGGAGGGATTTGGAATTGACCAAAACAGACACAAAAGAAAAATCATTGTCGATACCACTAGGATGAAGTCGAGCTACAAGTACCCCATAACAACCCTCCACAGGGCGGTATGGCTGAACACCATCTCCAAGAGAGAGAGAGAGAGAGAGAGACTGGCAACCTCAAAATACGTGGATGAAAATTTGATTTGGTGTTCGACTTAGAGAAAAGGTTATAATCCAACGTGACAGACGTATAGAAAAAATAAGGCCTTCTTTATGGGGAGATCGAGCTATAACGAGAGAGAGAGAGAGAGAGAGAGAGAGAGAGAGAGAGAGAGAAATTTACATACATAGCAGGTATAATGAAATCCAAAAGTTTAGGGCAATCTGGTTGGCAAGTTCACATGGAAACAGCAGCAATAATAGTTCTGGACTTGCATGTAATTACCCCTGATGACACGCATAACAACAATCTGAATATCTGGCATGACACAGTATTCACAAACTGAATTAATTAGGTGAAAGTGGATCAGACTAACCTTAACATCAACCACTGCAATAGAATTTTTGTTTGTCCTGCAACGCTGGTAAGGAAAGATTTAGCCCTATTCAGAAAAGGGTGATCAATTATCAGACAGTATTTTATCTAGCACTAGTGTAAGAAGTATTGTTATCTACGAGATAACAACCAGTTATATTTATGTGATTACTACGATTCTCCATTGATCAAAATATCTAGGGACTCACCAATATTGATAAAAAAAAAACATTCCATTGATCAAAATATCTAATATTGATTAAAAACCATTGACATAACTGCTCTTTAATGCCAAGTCATCCATGTGTATCAACACAATGATATATCAATCAATCAAAAATATTAAGAAAAAAATATGGTTTAACACCTGAAATACTTAACATATGTAACCAAATTAATTTTCTTCTTAAAATCCAACTTTTGTAAGCATGAAACATTATGATTATAACTATAATTCTATTCAAAACGTTTCAACAAGTTATAAAATAGACCCTTCGGTAAAGCATACAGCAAACCACGAGAGAAGCACTGACTGCACGACACCCTTCTTATGCGGGAAGAAATAATTGACTAAAATTATTTCAACCTTTTTTTAATTAATATCTACACATAAATTCGCCTCGGCCATCGCCCGCGCTATGCATAGAATTACAAGGCTCTGTGATGCCATCATCTACGTAGGAAATTCTCCATTGTTTGAGAGCTAAGAGCATTTTACGATGCAACTCATCTTCTCACGGCAAGGCAGCGATGGGAAAATGGCAATAAAGGCAACGAGATAGCCTATTTGAAGGAAAAACAAAGAAATAGAGGGAAAAAAATGTGGGGGGTTTAATTTATGAAAATATAAAATTTGTCTGAAACAAAGCTTTTGAGCCGTCCAGTCCATAAGCTTAACCATGAAAAATAAAACGAGCAGACATAAAAACTCTCTCTCTCTCTCTCTCTCTCTCTCTCTCTATATATATATATATATATATATATAAACCACAGATTGACAAAAAACTAACAAAACATTGAAGGGATAATGACAATACAAAAATTTCTGAGGAATATGGAAAACCTACGAAAAAGCAACCCCCCACAAAGATACCTACGGAAAAGCAGCCCTTCCCCCACCCCCACAAAGTTTGGAAAACCTATGAAAGGAAAAACGAAACCTACATTCATATACAAGTGGTAGGACTTGTCAGGCACAAAAGGAAACGAGAGGAAGGATGAATCGAACCAGCCAATCTCTAGGTACCGTGAGAAATCCTGCCCTTGAACAATAACATTGCCTATCCATTAGCGGGTCAATAGACCAGTAACGAGAGAAGACGTCGGTCAGGTCATATTATAAAACAGACAGTAGCCAATGAGAGACGCAGACCTCCCTTTTCCAAAGACTACTGGTAGGCCTATACAGACATTCAAGCAGATCGTTGAATGGGTTCCCCTGGCATTTAGACCTACTTGGGACATGAATAACTGGCGGTATTCACTAAAGCTAGGTTAATCATGACCCAAAACTACGCTATTGTAGTAACAGACACGATAAGCCGTGCCCACAAACCACAACTGTCCAATATACTTACGGAGTTTGTGGTTGTTAGTTCTGAAAGTTTGTGATTATAAATAATATATACATCTGTTGGTATACCGTACATCAATATTAAAACGTTTAAAGGATGAACTGTTGTGCAACTAACTTGAGATGCTTCATACACATATTTAGGTTCCATATAATACACACACATACAGTATATATATATATATATATATATATGTATAAAGCCCATGTATTATACTGCAAGCCTAGTTCTATATTAATATATATATTAGTAATACATATTGATCCTATAACTGCTCAGATGAGGCTGGATAAAGCATTACTTAACAAATACCAAGACATCGGAATACGTTAACCCTTACACACTTGAAATAGTTTTATTCTGACAAACAATTGAAGGACGAAAAACCTGCCTGATAAAAATTCATATGTAAAGAGCAACATAACGTACATCTCTAGACAGTGAAAACATTCCATAGAAATTTGGTGCAATACGTTAGGCTGCTTATTCAAATTCAGCAATGAAATGTCCTGAAACAAAACCATCTCCGTTGAAATAATAGCAAAACATGTACCGGAACTTCATACGTAAATATATTATGATTAATTCCTAAGCTACAACCCTAATTGGAAAAGCAGGATGCTATAAGTCCAGGGGCCCCCAACAGGGAAAATAGCCAGGTGAGGAAAGGAAACAAGGAAAAATAAAATATCTTAAGAACAGTAACATTAAAATAAATATTTCATATATAAACTTTAAATAATTTAACAAAACTAGAGGAAGAGAAATTAGATATAATAGTGTGCCAGTGTATATAAAAATACTCACATAGAGAGAGAGAGAGAGAGAGAGAGAGAGAGAGAGATCGACTGAGTAACTTCACTGAAACCTACCTTGTCCGAGAGTTCAAATTCGAAGATAGGATCTGATAACTTCAAGGAGGGTTTAGAAAACCCCTCCTTCAAACAACTCCGGCGGCTTTGTGTGTATAATCCACGTGTCCCGAAAAAAGCAAATGTTTGGTTATAACCTGCAATGACTTTCGTCAATAAAGTAAAGGGCGATTATACCTAAAATCACATAAAATCATTCCAATATATTTTGGCGTCGAGATTAGGGTACTTCAAACGTGACACTTCCCTTTTTAAACTTTTCTAAAAGCACTTACTGGGCAAGTTAACCTTTGGGTTAAAGCGTTAAAACACAGAATTCTTTATGCATCATAAAACTACCAATATTGGTCAAATTCACTGTTTGTTAGCAAAGGTTTGAAATGGTGAAGTTAGACATCGCACGGGCCCCTACGCGTGAACTCTTCGATGGTCACTCGCACACTGACGTTCGCTTTTGGAGGTGAAGCGTAGCCAGCTGCAGCCTGGCCGCGTTCATTCACCTCCAGTCCCCACAGCGCTACAGATAACTATTTCTGGCCGTACGGGGCGTTCGTTTGCGTTCTCACGATAATGCTGTGAAACGCATAATTTATAAAAGAATCCAAAAATGTATCTTCAACGTATGTTATATGACAGCAGAATCTTGTTTACATATAAAATTATTACCAAAGTTTGGTTGGTCTGGTGAAACTAGCTCAATCATCCTTTATAATGCTTATTATACACACAGTCTTAACGAGGAAACTATAATGAAATTTCGACCAACGAACATACATTGATAAAATTATCACAACATCTAAAGCTACAAATAAAATACAAAAAGTTTACACCCAAACGTTAAGGCCAAGAAGCGTTATGAAGACTCGAACAAACGTTTAATACGGATGGTGTTTAGAAAACGGAGTTTCCCTATATACTGAACGAGCTCCCCGACTCAGCCACAGCTAGGAGAATGATGCCAACAATCACAGCAAATAACAATATAATGTATAATTTTACTACAATTTGATACCTACTATAACTTCTATTTCATGAATATTACGGGTTTTATATTTATCTTACATAATACAAAATAGAACACATCGCCGCGACAATCAACCAGAGGTTAAAACCATCGCTTTAGCGTTGAAGTCCCTTGTCGTATATAACCTCAACCTCCCCCACCCCGTATCCATTAGCCCTGTGTACTCGACCCTAGCCATCCCATTATCCTTCCCATTCCACAGGTAAATCTGTCCTTTCGAAAATCCCTAGCTTCAGACAACGGGTTCGCGTAGTGGATAGGAAGCACATGCTTTCTCCCAATACGTTTAAAATTCGGTTATAAATTCATCGGTATACTGCCCAAGAGATTAAAGTTATCCCGGCTCCATCTAACCTCCCAACGTAGTAGTAGTAGTAATTATTCCCTCCCGCAGTTTTCCCTCCATCCCCCCTCCCTCCCCCCCTTATCACAACACCCTTTTCCCGCCAGCCAGGTGTTGCCTTGTATTTCGAAGGACGACTCCGGGTCCTTTCTTCTCCCTCCGCTCTCCAACACAACTATTGGGGGCTTTATCATAACAACAAAGTTGCAGTTCCAATGCGCCAATGCATTATTTTTCTCCTCTGACTTGGATCCCCCGAATTCTAAAAGTTGGTATTAGAACTTTTAAGTGGGTTGTTATTATTATTCATACGGTCGACGGTATAACACAAAGCAAATTAAATTATTAATAAATTGATACCATGAAACAAACAAATACAATAGTCGTAAACAATCAAGTTTCATGGCAGAATGAACGTGGAGAGATAACTTGCCTGCGAAATTGTTTTCAACATTTCAAAATATTTGCAGTTTTTTTATATTTTCAATATTATAAACAGATTTCGGTAGGCATTCACCACTTTTATAATTCATAAGCATATTAGAAATTATATTTTATGTCTCTGTATTTAACTTTACATAAAGCTACATTGAACTCATAATTGGTAATCAAATATTTGAAAAAAAATTTGATTCAAAGATTCTTTTACATCTATAGGCAGTAGTCTACCGATCATGCTCACGAACCTTAACAATTCAGAGTATGCTTTCTTAGAAAACATTTAAATCCGCAGAGGAAATCAATAGAGAGAGAGAGAGAGAGAGAGAGAGAGAGAGAGAGAGAGAGAGAAACTTGCTTTTTCTCATCAATGTCTTCGCTATGTTTTATAAAATGACTATTCTGGCAATCAAAATCGTGGATATCGAACTAAAGACTAGAGAGAGAGAGAGAGAGAGAGAGAGAGAGAGAGAGAGAGGCCTCTTTTTTCATGAATGTCTTCGCTGTTTTATAAAATGACAATTCTGGCAAATGAAAACATGCAGATATCGAATTTAAGTCGTGAGAGAGAGAGAGAGAGAGAGAGAGAGAGAGAGAGAGAGAGAAACTGGCTATAAAAAAGGTCGTCGAAAATTCCAAAATCGGCCACGTGGAATATCTTCTCTCACCAATTGGAGAGATACAAATGTAAGTTTATCAACTGCCAAAATATGGATCACAAAAGATTATCCGTTGAGTTCCCATTCTGGGAGAAATAAAGAAAACAAGATATCTCTATCTTGGCTGATTAAGCAAAGCCATCGGTGGGTTTTTCAATTCCATTTTTATTCTAAATATGACGAAAATCGTCATTTTTATTTCCAGCTTGTAAAATACTTTCATCAGAACTTTTTTTTTTTTTTTTAAAAAGGTTCGAGTCAACTTGGCTTTTGTTTTTACGATGCGCTGAAAGAAACAGATGAAAAAAAGATGAACGAAAAAGCCGGGAAGACCGGAAAAGCTTTCATCGGTGAGAAAAAAATTAGTCAATGAAACATTTTTATTTAGAGAGAGAGAGAGAGAGAGAGAGAGAGAGAGAGAGAATTAATAAATATACAAACATACATACATATTGTCTGTGTATATATATATATATATATATATAAAAATATATATATATATATATATATATAAAGACACAATATGTATGTATATCTATGAATCTCTCTCTCTCTCTCTCTCTCTCTCTCTCTCTCTCTATCATATATACAAACGACCTATAGTTTTCCAACCATAAAAGGAAAAACAACACGTGCAATAAAAGCATTTCTAACGAAATCGGCACAAAACCACAGTGGATTTGAGGTAAACCCTTAATCAGAGAAGATCCCTGCCACTACAGGGCTAAGACCTAATACACATTTCAGGATTAAAGAGGAAGTTTCGATTATCAGTATAATGCATTTCCGTATTCATGTGCTGGGCCTGTAATTTGGAAGTGTTCGAGTCCTGTATTTTTCGCAAAAAAAAAAAAAAAAAAAAATTGTAACGAAGCTGGCGACTAACAAAAAGAACAACAACAACAATAGCAACTAGAGAAGCACTCAGAGTGCAGATCTCCGCCATGGTAGCTTAATTTTCTAAACCAGCTTGCCTTTCCCAGAATCAGTTTAGACTGTAGGCATATTTGAAGTGTGTGTGACAACCATGTGCCAGACAGTCATAGCAAACTGCTATCTTGTATGACCCTTAGGGTGGAGGCAAGTTTGAAGTCTGTGTGGCAACCATGTGCGAACTTTGGGTAAAGG
>NC_090762.1:29339992-29340992 GCF_036898095.1 Palaemon carinicauda
ATACCCATCATAATAATGATACCAATTAGGGCAAGCACTGCAAGCAAGGAGAACCCCTACTTAGCTAACATAGCTTTCTGCTTATACTTAGAAGAAGAAGAAGAAGAAGAAGAAGAAGAAGAGAGAGAGAGAGAGAGAGAGAGAGAGAGAGAGAGAGAGAATGTCCTTATTCAACACTGTCATTATAGAGTATCTTGAGAGACCAATTATTTCTTTATCAGGACAAAAGATGGCGTGTGGTCTCCCCATTTAATAAGTTCTTTTGAGGTTTTAGGGAGATTCTGTGGCAATATTTAAGGTTACGGCCTATATATATATATATGTGTGTGTGTGTGTGTGTATATATATATATATATATAGAGCGTTCTTAGGTCAAAACATCTTTGCTGCAGGACATAAGAGAGAGAGAGAGAGAGAGAGAGAGAGAGAGAGAGAGAGAATTTTCCAAAAACTTGGTCTATGAAGATTGATGATATACAATCCTGAGAATATTTTTCTTATTTTTATAAAAGATAAGTTTTTTGAAATGGAATATTTGAATTTTGATTTAAACGCTGATTCCAAATTCTATGGGATCGTAAATTTTCTTGTCTGACAGATCCTACTCAGGAATAAACAAATATATCATATGAAAGCTGAGATAGTACGATAATTTCATTTCTTTTATCTAAATTTAGTATAAAAAAATTGTAGTAATTAAATTATCTGTCATTGAAATTTACAAATTTGTTCTTGATAATAATTTGGTAGCAAATTGCCAAATGATACTATACTCAATTTTTTTTTAATGAGGCGCGTTTGCACTGACTCGCCGTGGTGCCCTTTTAGCTTGTAAAAGTTTCCTGCTCTCTGATTGGTTAGAATTATCTTGTCCAACCAATCAGCGATCAGGAAGCTTTTCCAAGCTAATAGGGCATCGATGCAAGTCTGTGCAAATCTGCCCCACTAAAATGAATTGACTATAGTCTTGAGTAATACCATAGCTTCTGTACCATGATCT
>NC_090762.1:29341492-29346492 GCF_036898095.1 Palaemon carinicauda
ATATGCCGATATGGCAACGTTCCTGACTGGAATTAGAGTCCCCCTCAAACTCGTTAGTTTCTTTGGTCGCTGCAACATCACTATTCTTGTGAGATAAGGATGGGGCGTTTGGGGGAGCCTATAGGTTTATCTGCAGAGTCTCATCAGCAGCCACTGCATCCCCCTCTGGTCCTAGCTTGGGTGGAGAGGGGCCTTGGGCGCTGATCATATGTATATATCAGTCTCAAGGGCATTGTCCTACTCGATAGAGCAATGTCAATGTCCCTTGCCCCTGTCATTCATGAGCGGCATTTAAACCTTTAAACACGACTATCTGTTATAAGGAAAACATGTCCGGAAAATATAAGGAATCCAACGTTTATTTAGCTTGATATATTTATATGTAAATATATACTTTTTTATTCATTTCTTGCTCTGGGTCCTCGGGCTTATAGTTTAATATAGGATTACAGCTCTTTCGTATGAGAAAAGGCTAAGTAAATGGAGAAAAACAGATGCAAGATGAAAACTGCCTTAAAAAATATCCTTAAACTCATAAAATTACATCATAAAACCTTTTTTTAGAAAAATAACAATAAATATAAAGTCATGCAGAATACATCCTTTATACAGAGCAATTACGAAAACAATAAGACAACAACAATATTGCAAAAAAAAGAGAAGTAATTATTCTGGATATGACAATGCTACAAAGGGGACCTGATATCATATCACAATCCTCATCTAAATTTAACATTTGACAACGCTGCTAACAGTCCTGTTCACTTTGTCAATCGTAAGGGGCCGTATTATTAATTTTCATTACCTGTAAATTGTATTTTTATTATATACCTTTTCTCACATTTCAATAAAAAAAAAAATAAATTCCGGTAGGAGTCATCTGGCGTCTGGATGTATTCTAGTTAGAAATCACTAAATATAGGCGCTGAGAGAGAGAGAGAGAGAGAGAGAGAGAGAATCATCAGCCCTTCATTCCATATTTTATATGTGATACGATAGAGAGAGAGAGAATCATCAGCCCTTCATTCTATATTTTATATGTGATACGATCAAGACGTCCGTCTCTCTCTCTCTCTCTCTCTCTCTCTCTCTCTCCCCACGACGCCGGCATATATCCCATTTCTGTTGCTGCATCATAAAATTTTACTGAACATTACAAAAGCTTCTGGGGCACTCGTTTAAAACGCCTCTCTTTATTGCCCTTCGTCTCTCGTCTGCGGGAGTTTTCTCAAGACTTTTTGTCAGTCACTGCAGACAACAGGCGACTGTATTGATTCATTATCATCATTGTTATGACTGTCCGCAATCTCATTAATTATGTTTTTTTATCACCATTACCACTTATATTGTTGCTATTATTATTGATATTATCATCACCATCATCACAATAACGAGTAGTAAAACCCTGTAAGGTCTATAGAATACATCTTGTCTGTAAGGGTACGATGACTTTACGCCAGTGTCCTCCAACAACTATCATAATAAATATTATAATAATAATGATAATAATTATCATTATTATCATCATTATCATTATTATCGTAATATTATCAATATAATTATTATTACTATCACTATTATTATTATTATTATTATTATTATTATTATTATTATTATTATTATTATTATTATTTGCTAAGCTACAACCCTAGTTGGAATAGCAAGATGCTATAAACCCAAGGGATCCAATAGAGAAAAATAGCCCAGTGGGGAAAGGAAATAAGGAAATAAATAAATGATGAGAACAAATTAACAATAAATCATTCTAAAAACCGTAACACCGTCAAAACAGATATGTAATATATAGACTATAAGAAGACTTATGTCAGCCTGGTCAAAATAAAAACATTTGCTGCAACTTTGAACTTTTGAAGTTCTACAGATTCAACTACCTGATTAGGAAGATCATTCCAACATTTGGTCACAGCTGGAATAAAACTACTAAAATACTGTGTAGTATTGAGCCTCATGATAGAGAAGGCCTGGCTATTAGAATTAATTGCCTGCCTAATATTACGAACAGGATGGTGCTATTATTATTACTATTATCATCACCATCATCACAATACCGAGTAGTATAACAGAAGAGAAATATGTTACAAAAACCATCCACTCTCATCTAAAACCCTGTAAATAAGGTCTATAGAGTACCTTAAGCCAGTGTCATCTAACAACTACTATTATTATTATTATTATTATTATTATTATTATTATTATTATTATTATTATTATTGTTGTTATCCTTATTGTTGTTGTTGTTATTATTATTATTATTATTATTATTATTATTATTATTATCACTTGCCAAGCTACAACCCTGGTTGGAAAAGCAGCATGCTATAAGCCCAGGGGCCCCAACAGGGAAAATAGCCCAGTGAGGAAAAGAAACAAGGAAAAATAAAATATTTTAAGAAGAGTAACAACATTAAAATAAATATTTCCTATATAAACTATATAAACCTTTACAGGTCAAGTCTGAGCTTTTCATTATGGGATCACTTCCAACTAATAATTTGCTCAGTACCCAAAGACACAAAGATAAGGTTTTCACTATGATCTCCCAATCCATAAAAAAAATATTCCAGAGAAGACTCAAAATTAAATAAATTTGTAAAATATAAACTAGGAATTTTACAGTTAATATATCACTGAATATCATAGTGTTTGTCATTGCATTTCAAATTAATCATAAAGTTAGGGGTACATTATATCACTCATGATGAAAATGAGTTTCATTCACATATAATCTTGTAAAAAAGAGCCCGTGCTATCGAATAATCATGTTCCCCCAAAAGCAACTCACACTCTCTCTCTCTCTCTCTCTCTCTCTCTCTCTCTCAAATTAGTTTCATGGACATATACTCAGTTAAAAAGAAGCCCGTGCTATAAAACAATTATGCTGTTCCAAAAGCAACTCTCTCTCTCTCTCTCTCTCTCTCTCTCTCTCTCTCTCTCTCAAATAAAAGAAAAATCAAGAGCTTGCACCCGACGTGTATTAATAATAGCCGCTGGTCACCTTGCGATCGTATTACCAGCAGGACAAAGCTGAAAAAAGACTGGCCATGGAATCTGGTATTTGAAAAATGGCAAGAATGTCCCGCCTTGTTTTCTTTTCTTTCCCTTTCCCTTTCCCTCTTCCCACATTCCTAACGACCACCCCATTCTCTCTCTCTCTCTCTCTCTCTCTCTCTCTCTCTCTCTCGTTGCTTTCTTTAATTTTAATGGAAAGAATTCAGTTGGTTGAACAGCTTCGTTTTAATAAATCAAGAAGGTAAATTTAAAGCGTATATATATATATATATATATATATTATCATCATCCTCATCTCCTACGCCTATTGACGCAAAGGGCCTCAGTTAGATTCGCCAGTCGTCTGTATCTTGAGCTTTTAACCCTTATATGTATGTATGTATGTATGTATGTATGTATGTATGTGTGTATATATATATATATATATAGAGAGAGAGAGAGAGAGAGAGAGAGAGAGAGAGAGAGGTGACTTTGTGTATTTTCTTTTTTAATCTTCATCACTACATGAACTTGAATAATCTAAAAATTATTTACATCTCATAAAAAAAAACATCGGAACTAAGCTTTAGTATATAATTTCTACAAGGACGACCATAAAATCTTATCAGGCCATCCAGACAACTTTAATTGGAAGGGCATTTGACCTCACCCTAATTCCAGGGTCACGGACTTTGCCCTGAAGTGAACTGACATTTCAGCGTTTCTCGCAGACTATATCACTAATCTCACAGGATCATTTGATGGTTTCTAATTGTCCTTATTGTTATTGAATTAAGCTTTCCGAGTACTTTATACTCTTTCTCGATATCTTTAGGGTTGTGGTGGACTATTGGAAATGTCCCTTTTTGGTGATCTTCCGAACTGGAATTCAAGTCCCGCTCAAGCTCGATAGTTTCTTGTAGCATCTACAACCTCACCATCCTTGTGAGCTAGAGATGGAGTATTTTGGGGAGCCTGTAGGTCTACGTACCGAGTCATCAACAGCCATTACCTAGCGCATCCAGGTCCTAGCTTGGATGGAGAGGGGGCTTGGGTGCTTATCATATGTATATATGGTCAGCCTCTAGTGTATTGTCCCGCTAGCTAAGCATTGTCATTGGCCCTTGCCTCTCCCATTTATGAGTGGCATTTAAACCTTTAAACAGGCTTCACTAATCTTAAAGAATCTCATCAATTTTCTTCATGCTTTACCTGTACTACATTAGATCCTTCTCTTTGGTTACGGTTCACTTTCACTTTGCTGACATATACACCGAATAGTCTGGCATATTCTTTACAGATTCTCCCCAGTCCTCATACACCTGACAACAATGATTACCAAACAATTCTTCACCCAAGTGGTTAATTATTGTACTCTAATTGTTCAGTGGCTACTTTCCTCTTGGTAAGGGTATAGGAGACTCTTTAGCTATGGTAAGCAGCTCTTCTAGGAGAAGGACACCCCAAAATCAAATCATTGTTCTCTAGTCTTGGATAGTGCCATAGTCTCTGTACCATGGTCTTCCACTGTCTTGGGTTAGAGTTCTCTTCCTTGAGGGTACATTCGGGCAGTCTATCTTATTTCTCCTCCTCTTGTTTTGTTAAAGTTTTCATAGTTTATATATCAAATATCTATTTAGATGATGTTACTCTTCTTAAAATATTTAATTTTTCCTTTCCTCACTGGGCTTTTATCCCTGTCAGGGCCCCTGGGCTTTTAGCATCCTGCTTTTCCAACTAGGGTTGTAGCTTAGTAAGTAATAATAATAATAATAATAATAATAAAAACCTGCAATGTTTATATTGCCTCAAGAGACAGCATCAACAGAACACGCATGCTGTTTAAAATGAACTGTTAAGGTTAAAGGTAGCAACACAATTCTCTTTATAATTCATATACGAAAAATCTATTTAAATGTTGCTACAGTGCTTAAAACATTCTCTTTTATTTGTTCATTACTTTTGTTGTTGTTTAATTGTTTCCTAATCTT
>NC_090762.1:29351492-29366492 GCF_036898095.1 Palaemon carinicauda
TTAGTATAAAAATTGTAGTAATTAAATTATCTGTCATTGAAATTTACAAATTTGTTCTTGATAATAATTTGGCAGCAAATTGCCAAATGATACTATACTCAATTTTTTTTAATGAGGCGCGTTTGCACTGACTCGCAATAGTGCCCTTTTAGCTTGTAAAAGTTTCCTGCTCTCTGATTGGTTAGAATTATCTTGTCCAACCAATCAGCGATCAGGAAGCTTTTCCAAGCTAATAGGGCATCGATGCAAGTCTGTGCAAATCTGCCCCACTAAAATGAATTGACTATAGTCTTGAGTAATACCATAGCTTCTGTACCATGATCTTCCAATGTCTTGGGGTGGAGTTCTCTTACTTGAGGGTACACTCGGGGACACTATCTTATTTCTTTTACGCTGGTTTTTTAAGTTTTAGTAGTTTAATGATGAAATATCTACTTTAATGTTATTGTTCTTAAAGTATTTTTATTTTAATTGTTCATTACTTCTCTTATAGTTCATCTATTGCCTTATTTCCTTTCCTCACTAGGTTTTTTTCCCTGTTGGAGCCCTTGAGCTTATATCATACAGCTTTTCCAATAATAATAATAATAATGATAATAATAATAATAATAATAATAATAATAATAATAATAATGTTAATAGTAATAATAATAATAATAATAAAATAATAATAATTATAATAACGACAACAACAACAACAACATTAATAAAACAGCCGATTGCGTATCTTAAGAATCATTCGGTGAAAAAAAAGAAAGAAAAAAAAAAACAATCTGAACAAGCAGAGTGAAAAAAATACCTTTAATTTGCAAACGACGATTACAAATTTACAGACGAAATAAACCGAATCTTTCTCTATGAAATTTTATTCAGATAACGAAACAAGGAAAATAGAATGACTTAATCGTTATATCAATAGATACTCTTCTAAGTTTTTATAGTTTATATATGAAAGATTTATTTCAATGTTGTTACTGTTCTTAAAATATTGTATATGAAATGTTAATTACTTCTCTTGTAGTTTATATATTTCCTTTCCTTACTGGGCTGTTTTCCCTGTCGGAGCCCTTGGGCTTATAGCATCCTGCTTTTCAAGCTAGGGCTGTAGCGTAGCAAGAAGTAATAATAATAATAACAATAATAATAATCATCATCATAATAATAATATAATAATAATAATAATAATAATAATAATAATAATAATAATAATGATGGTGATAATAATAAAATAATAATAATAATAATAATATAATAATAATAATAATAATAATACAATAATAATAACAATATTATTAATAATAATGATAATAAAAATAATATCTGATATATTGAACTAAATTGATAAAATCCCTTGAAGGAAGACCATTAAGTAGAACTATTTTTTTAGCTTAACCCCAGAAATGATTATTTTATCATTTTGATTTAAATAAAAAAAGAAGAAAAAAAACAGAAAAAAGGTCAGCATCTGTTTCTAATCCACTGCAGGACAAAGACCTCAGACATGTCCCTAGTCATGTCTGGAGGTTAATCAGTTTCCATCACCACGGTAACCACTGCGGATTGGTAATAGTGGGAGACTTTAGTCTGATCTCTCGTAGCAAGCCAACCTAGTATGGGTGACTGTGACTAGTGCAGCTTTGCTGATCATGACGATTCACAAACCTTTTCACCACGTCAAGATATCCATCCGCATCCGGAAAAGGTAGATCTATATAAATATATGTATGTGTATATATATATATATATATATGTGTGTGTCCTAAGGCTTGTCCGTCAATATGGGATGGGTGTGTGTATATGTGTATGTATGTATGTATGTATGTGTGTATGTATATATATATATATATATACACATACGTCCTAAGCCTTGTCCGTCAACATGGGATACACACACATATATATTATATATATACTGTATATATATATATATATATGTCCTAAGCCTTGTCCGTCAACATGGGATACACACACATATGTATATATATATATATATATATACACCAACTTGTAATGACTATGCTGAGAGGCAGATCTTACGTATGTATTCTCTCTCTCTCTCTCTCTCTCTCTCTCTCTCTCTCTCAAAGCACAGCAAAGAATAATGCATCAAAATTCGCGGAGAGGAGTTTGTTCCGAAGGCACCTCGAGGCAAACGAATTACCGGGAAGTGGGAGCAACGAGTTGGAACTAATTTCCCAAGAATGAGTTTGCAGGGAGAGTGAGTGAGTGAGTGAGTGGGTGAGTGGGTGCGAGTGTGAGAGCAGTTGCTGCTGCTGCTGCTACCTGTTTCAGCGAATTGAGAAGCCACATGAGGAGATGCCTCTCATTTCACGTCATAATGAAATGCTGGTAAAATTTTCATTTTCTTCTGCCATAATTGCTTTTAACGTTAAGGTCCTCTTCACGGGAGAGAGAAGGTCGGACTTGAGTGGTAATGAAAGTGTTTTAATTTCTCAAGGATGACGTTACGTGACTATTAGCATATTGAATAAACTTTGCTTTATTCAAAATGAATGAACTTTGATTCATTCAAAGGATTAATCAATGATACATAGTAACAGAGCATGCAGTTATATAATATATTAGTGTCTTGAGCTTGATAATAATAATAATAATAATAATAATAATAATAATAATAATAATAATAATATTTTGGAAATGTTCATTAGGGCAATTTGTCACTTGGATGAGATATTAGAATGAAAAAAAAAAAACATTCCCGATTATATTGAACTATTAGCCAACCACCTGGTTATAAATCTCGTTGAGAGAGAGAGAGAGAGAGAGAGAGAGAGAGAGAGAGAGAGAGAGATCATTTGCATTTAATTCAGATGGGAAACAGCACGTAATTTTAAACTTAATCGAAACTAATTTGTGTTAATTTGATCAGATAAAATTTTATGTTTTTGTTGAATTAAGAGAAACTGGTTTCTCTCCTTTACATTATTATTATTATTATTATTACTATTCTTGTTTTCATTATAATCATTATTATTATTATCTTAATTATTATTATTATCATTATTATTATTATCATTACTACTACTATTATTATCTTAATTATAATAATAATAATTATTATTATTATTACAATCATCTTAATTATTATTATTATTATTATTATTATTATTATTATTATTATTATTATTATTATTATTATTATTAGGTAAGACATAAAACAAAGGTGCATGTTCCCGTCATAAAAGACACACCTATAATAGTTCATCTTTGTACAAAGCAAAGAAGAGTTCGCACGTCGATGACACCAAAAACAGCTTTCACCTTTTTATGCACGGATGTAATTTAAACTTCTCTCTCTCTCTCTCTCTCTCTCTCTCTCTCTCTATCGATGCACACACACACATAAATACATACATACATACATACATACATATATATATATATATATATGTACATATATAAATATATATATATAATATATATATATAAATATATATATACTGTATACATACACACATACATACACACACACACAAATATATATATATATATATATATATACACACACACACAGTGATAAAGTACGAGCCTAAATGTGTGTTGTGACCTATCGAACAATCTGTCAGCTTATATTTACATGAGTTTGAGTACCACCGCGCGTGTCTGTGTTTACAAACAAGGAGATTACCCTAGCTCACATCAAAAACCCAGTTCCACAGAGCAGCTCATAAAACCTACAGCCACATCCGGGCTCTCCTGATTTTCCCATAAGAAAAAGAACATCTGCTTTTGCTGTCTTCTGACTCTCTCACATTTTTTAATTATTACTTTTGATGTTATGCTACAAATGGAGTTTCCATCATTTACCTGCTCGCTTTTGTGATGTTTTCAATATAATAAATTAGTGTACTTAAGCCGTCGAAATGACGGCTAAATATTTAGATGGGCTCACACGCATAGGCATAGATTCAACCCTCTCTACCCTCCCCCCCTTTCATAACTACAACATGCTAGCTTGGGCAATTTGTGGGAGACATGTTTTCGAGTGATTCCCCGTCGGCGTGATACGATATATATATATATATATATATATATAAAAACATATATATATATATATATATATATATTTCAAATAAGCCATATATATTAATGCATTAAAGTCTGGATTCTCTTAACGACCTCGGATCAGAGCCCCAGGCGGAATAACCCAAAGAATATAATATCAGACCGGCCGGGATGACTTTAATGTATTAATATATATGGCTTACTTGAAATATGAAAAAAAACACGTTTAAATGTGCAAAAATTTATCATATATATACAGGATATATATATTTGTATATATATATATATATATATATATGTATATATATATATATTTTATATATATGAATAAATACACACACACACACACACACACACATATATATATATAATGTATATATATATACAGTATATATGCTATTTTCCCAGTTAAAGGCCCTGGTCTTATAGCATTCTGCTTTTCCATCTAGGGTTGTAGCTTAGCAATTATTATAAAGGGGAGAGTTTTTAATGAACTGATAAAATTGGAAACCTGTTGTCCTTCACTAGACCAGACCTGCAAGATGAATATGTTATCAGGCCAATGGCCATGGCACTGAAAGAGAGAGAGAGAGAGAGAGAGAGAGAGAGAGAGAGAGAGAGAGATCTGGATAAAAATAAGAATGGGATAAAATCGCCAATTGAAGAATAGTGATGTAAATCTTACGGAGAAAATGGAAGCAGAAATGTAGGAAAGAGTAACCTGATGGATGTAAAGAGAGAAAAGGAAAGGAACCTTCAGGTAAAGAAATTGCAATATTTCATTTTTCCAAAAGGAATATTGTCTATTTCGCAGAGTCATATTATCTAGGTTGGTATCCATACAAATATATATGTTACGGTCATTTTGAAAATTGGGCATTTAACAAAATGCCCGGCCATTATGCGAAAAGACCAAATTTGTAGTCACTTTGCAAAATGACCTAAATATCTTGACATTTTGCAAAAGGGCCAAGATTTTGGTCCATTTATAAAATCATCAGTATCATCGTTGCTAATGTTACAAAATGTCCGATCAGCAAGTAGCTTAACCCAACCTAACCTAACCTAGCCTACTTGCTGATTGGATATTTTTGTAACCTTACCAACGATGATACTGATGATTTTCCAAAATGACCGTAATATATACATATATATATATATATATATATATATTCATACACTAAAACACTCACACTTATATAATATATCATTATCATCAGCCGTTACTATTTCACTGCAGAACAAAGGCCCCGACATGTCCTTCCACTTGCGTTTGTTTGTGTTCTTGCTGAGCTAGTCCATACCTGCAAACTTTCTTAGTTCGTCTATCCATCGTTTTCTCTTCTTTCCCCTGCTTCTTTACAATCTCTAGGAATCCAGTCTGTTATTCTTAATGTCCATCTATTGTCTGTCAATCTCATTATATGTCCTGCTCATGTCCATTTCTTTTTCTTACATGTTGTTAGATTATCCTCTACTTTAGTTTGCTCTCGTATCCATGTTGCTTTTGGGAAAAAACACTAAGAGACAGAAAAAGAGCAATATAAATATATACATATATATTTATAGCTATCTATCTACCTATCTATCTATATTATACACATATATATATATATATATATATATATACACATAGATAGATAGATAGATAGATAGATATAAATATATATGTATGCATATATATGTATATAAATATATATCTATATATATAAATATATTATACATACATACACACACACACACACACACACACACATATATATATATATATATATATCTTCTTCTTCTTCTTTGCCTACATCTTTTCCCACTTCTATATGGGGTCGATGTGCCTCAGCCACCGAAAACAATCGTCGATGACATTATCCGAACTGACGTCCATTTCGGCTGCAATAAATTATCAGCATTTCCGGCCATGGCTGCAACAGTGTATTTCATCAAAGGAATATGACGACCCCCCTTTCAACGATGTGGCAATTATTCACTCAAAGGTAGAGTGCACTCTTTAATATAATAATGTTGTTTGGTCCCCGTGGGGGCATTTGCATCGAAAAACCTAAAAAAAGGGAAAGGAAAAATGAGGGGAAATGGAAACCTATCATATAATCATAACAGAAGCTTTCTTTTAGCCACACAATTTTATATGTCAAATGTAGAACAAACTATTTTTTAATATATTTAAAACATACATTGTATTTATGATGTACGTGGTTGAATTTCGAAATAGATGTTAAATAATCTCCTTATTAAGAATCGAATTTCTGTGGCATATACAACGATGAAGTAAGTCATAGAAATAAGAAATAATAATACATTTATATTATCTTACTGACTTAGGAGGAATTCTGACTTTCAATCTATTGTAGCGGACATAATACGCATTATTACCAATGGATATACTGTATATCTAGGTAAAAAAAAAAAACATAATAAACTCGTATTGAATTAAGAACTCAAATTAAAACAAAGAAAATAAAAATTACATTTCCTATATGAAATGAAAAGTACACTGCTCGAGTCTCTCTCTCTCTCTCTCTCTCTCTCTCTCAGATAGAGGCCTCTGGAAAAAAGAACTCCCTAAAGGAATTTTTCCTTTTGGGTTATTGTGTTTACCCCTAAAACAAGATCTCCCCTCACAATGAATTTGCCTTATTTGCCGAAGCGCCAATTTCATGTAGTCTTTTATTCTTCTGAATAATTTCAAGTTTTCATTAGTAAATGTAACATTTCTTTACTGCTCACACTCAACAGTTTTACAATGTCTCTGAAACATTTAGAATACATATAACCCAAATATATTCTACAAATATTTCCATAAGTAATGATACTACTAAAAAAGAATTATAATGATAACCATGGTCAATTGAACTCTTGCATATGAATTCCAAATTTTTTAGTTAAACTTTCAGTCTATTGCATTTTTTCTTCGCTATCCCCAGGCATAAATTCTTAACATTAGTCTTTTCGTGCGAAAATAGAATAAAAAATAAAAACTGACATCTTCAAGAAAAATAAATAACATGATTTTACTATATATATATATATATATATAAATATACTATATATATATATATATATATATATATTCTTCCATATTAAGAAGCTTGAATGAAATTTACATTTTGCATAAAAAAATTTGAATTACTACAAATGACTTTAATCTAATACCCATTACAGAGACACACAAACATGCACACACACAACACACACATATATATATATATATATATATGTATGTATATATACATATATATATATATATATATATACATACATACATACATACAACTGAAAAAAGACAAATTTACATTTCCCTACGGAAAAACATTGTGAAAAGTCTCGAAAATCTTGAAAGTTGGAGCAGTTAGCCTATAAGATTTATGTTATCCTTCTCGAAAAGAAATAAAAAAAGAAAGAAAAAACTGTAACTTTAGAAACTTTGAAAGAGTCAATCACCATGAATTTATCAAACACTCTCTCTCTCTCTCTCTCTCTCTCTCTCTCTCTCTCTCTCTCTCTCTCTTTTATTTAGAAAATCGTAAATGTGTAAAATGATTTATTAACTATATACTAAGATACATGTCACGTCTAAATCGAGTTTTTCTATAAAAGGTATTTCAAGATATCAAAAATAGGATGTATATCTATACACTTAGGCTATACTAACATATTTATAAGTCTTTGATTGACGAAATAAGCATTATATATATATATATATATATATATATATATTCTTATTAGAAGATACTCAGCATTATTTGATATCTCACGATGAATGATTATATATATATATATACTATATATATATAATCATTCATCGTGAGATACTAAGTAATGCTGAGTATCTTCTAATAAGAATATATATATATATATATATACATATATATTTATATATATGTATATATATACATATATATATACACAAATACATATATATACATGTATATATTTATAAATACGTATATTATATATATATATATATATGTACATATATATATGTAAATATATATATATATATATATATATTATATATATATATATATATAATTTCTTCTTTCATTTCTGTGGTCCATTTTCTAAACAATAACTTTCAGGTTATGTACAGCTGGACACAGGCGTCGCTGGTACACTCTGCTCCGGATAAGTGCACCCATATCTCCCCCTAAATTCTCGGCGAGTAATCGAGCTGATAGAGTAGAGAGAGATGGCGGAGATGTTGGGAGGAATAAATCATTTAACACAGGAACTCGCCAAGCAGTAAGAGGGTGGCTAGGTGTCCTTCCTCAGAGCGAGGTGTACCAAAAAATACTGTGTGCAACTGTACATCATCTTTGGTTTTCCACCCTCTTTCAGCCTTTCCTTCTGACATGGACTTGATTATTTCCTTTCTTTTCAGGTAAATTATTATTAATTATTATTATTATTATTATTATTATTATTATTATTTATTATTATTATTATAATCATTATTATTACTTGCTAAAGTATAACTCTTATTTGGCAAAGCAGGATGCTATAAGCCCAAGGGCTCCCAACAGAGAAAATATCGCCTGATTGCTGGCTTTTTTAATTAAAACATCTTTCTGATTGATATCTGAAATCATTATCACTTATTCAATCAGTTTAAATTCTATACACATTTCATTATCAATATTCTAAGAAGAGAGAGAGAGAGAGAGAGAGAGAGAGAGAGAGAGAGATTCGAGGTTGTTAGTTAATGTTGTCATCGCAAATTTGACAGCACTTATATGAAGTGTCATCTAGCATTATTATTATTATTATTATTATTATTATTATTATTATTATTATTATTATTATTATTAATAGCTAAGCTACAACCCTAGTTGGAAAAGCAGGATGCTAAAAGCACAGGGGCTGCAAAAGGGAAAATACCCCAGTGAGGAAAGGATACAAGGAAAAATAAAATATTTCAAAGAACAGTAACATTAAAATAAATATCTTCTACATTAAGTACAAAAACTTTAACAAAACAAGAGGATGTGAAATAATATAGAATAGTGTGGCCGAGTGTACCTTCAAGCAAAGGAATGAATTTTACACTTATTCCAAATAGCCTGACGACTTAAAGCCTCCCATTACACAAACTAGAACACCTCCTACAATTAAATGAAATTTCTATTGACACAATCACAATCACGTAACTCATTTCAGATATCAAAAGCGCACTCATTAATTTCAGACTTCGCTTGCACAGCTGCACTTGATGTTTATAGCGGATCCTTATTCTTTGCAGACCTGCCATTTTTCCGACCAATGAGAGGCTCTCATTTACCTTTCGACCAATGGGGGGTTCTCATTTACATTAGATAAATACCAGGTGTGAGTTATTAAACATTACAATGGTTGTCCGGTGAACTTTTGGAAGAGACTGCATCTTGTAGAGAGAGAGAGAGAGAGAGAGAGAGAGAGAGAGAGAGAGAGATTATTTTGATGTTGGCGTGATGTGATAGCATAGTAACTTTAAAACAAAATATACGAAAAAAGATACCTTTAAAAAAAATTATGAAATATCACTCGTGTACAAGAATAGAAAGCATCTGAATAAATAAATTGCAACGGCAAAAATTACAAGTATTTTCCCTCAACCAAAGAACCAAAAGATATTTGCCAAGAATAAACATCTTTAATATTAACTGCAAAAATTCAAGCTTTTTCCCTCAACCAAAGAACCAAAAGATGTTTGCCAAGAATAAACTTTTTTTATATTAACGGCAAAAATTACAAGTTTTTTCTTACAACCAAAGAACCAAAAGATGTTTGCCAAGAATAAACATTTTTAATTGCAACGGCAAAAATTACAAGTTTTTTCTTACAACCAAAGAACCAAAAGATGTTTGCCAAGAATAAACATTTTTAATTGCAACGGCAAAAATTACAAGTTTTTTCTTACAACCAAAGAACCAAAAGATATTTGCAAGAATAAACATTTTAATTGCAACTGCAATAAATTACAAGTTTTTTCTTACAACCAAAGAACCAAAAGATATTTGCCAAGAATAAACATTTTTAATTGCAACTGCAAAAATTACAAGTCTTTTCTCACAACCAAAGAACCAAAAGATATTTGCCAAGATAAACATCTTTAATATTAACTGCAAAAATTCAAGTTTTTTCCCTCAACCAAAGAACCAAAAGATATTTGCCAAGAATAAACATTTTTAATTGCAACTGCAAAAATTACAAGTTTTTCTTACAACCAAAGAACCAAAAGATATTTGCCAAGAATAAACATTTTTAATTGCAACGGCAAAAATTGCAAGTTTTTTCTCTCAATCAAAGAACCCAAAAGATGTTTGCCAAGAATAAAAATTTTTTATATTAACGGCAAAAATTACAAGTTTTTTTCTCTCAACCAAAGAACCAAAAGATGTTTGCCAAGAATAACATTTTTGATATTAACGGCAAAAATTACAAGTTTTTTCTCTCAACCAAAGAACCAAAAGATCTTTGCAAAGAACATGATCCCAAGGCGTCTCCCCCCCCCCCCCCACCCCTCCCCCGCATTACCAAATGCGGGCGAAATAAGGAAGTTCCCTCCCTTCTTCCCTCACTCGCCCCGCTTCGTTCGTCCGACAGCATCCTGGTTCTCAATCAAGAGATTTACATAATCGTCGGGGGGGTAATTAATAGGAGTTTTAACGCAAGGAGTCCCAACAGCACAATTTCCTCGCCAAGTTTGAGGATTGCATATGCGGCAAAGCTTTCGTGGAATTCAAAATCTTTGTGTGGATCGTGATAATTAATTTCTCCTTTGATACGAAAAAGTGAAGGTGTGACTCATATCTATTAGGAGCTATGAACACTAAGATTGCGAGCATGATGCATAAGCAAATATGCACATTATCAGACGTAACTCCATAAGTTCAAACTTGCAGCAAATGTTATTAATGTTGGACAGGCTGACGTAAGTCTCTTTTTATAGTTTATATATGAAAGATCTGTTCTAAGGTTGTTACTGTTTTTGAAAATATTTCATTCCAATCGTTCGTTTCTTCTTATATAGTTTATTTGTCCTCTTATTTCTATTCCCTCACTGGGCTATTTTATCCTAGTTGAAGCCCTTGGGGTTATACATCTTGCTTTTCCAACTAGGGGTTTTAGCTTAGCTAGTAAAAAATAAAAATAATAATATTGAAAACTAGTTCACTGCAGGACAAAAGGCCTCACATAGGTCCTTCCAATCACGTCTGTTTATGGTCCTTCTATACCAGTGTACAGTCACAAATTTTCTTAGTTCGTCATTCCGTCGTCTCCTCGTCCTTCCCCTGCTTCTTTTGCAATCTCAAGGGACCCAGTCTGTTATTCTTAATGTCCATCTAATGTTTGTCATTATCTTAATAGTGTCCTGCCCATGTCCCATTTCTATTTCTAACATGCTGTTAGAATATCCTCTGCTTCAGCTTGCTCTTGCAATTATGCACATACATACAAGGACATTCTTTATGAAATAATATAGACTATACCTACAATATCTGAACATTTTTGTTTTGTCGACGATATTTGTATGAGGCTTGGAGAGAGAGAGAGAGAGAGAGAGAGAGAGAGAGAGAGAGAGAGAATGCTTTTAGGACTGAGGTCATGTGATAAAAATAGATGTATAAAGTTTTTTATCATATGCTCTCTTAATATACCAACTTCACGAGGACATCCAGAGCTTACCCAGCTCAGAGCTGCCACATAAATCTGGAATTAAAGAATAATAAGAATAGGCTTACCTAAAAAACAGGTTTTTTGAACAAACTGGTAGTTATTTTCTAACGTTCTGAAATCTCAGTCGATGACGCATATGAGAGAGAGAGAGAGAGAGAGAGAGGAGAGAGAGAGAGAGAGAGTAAACGCCGAATGAAACTAGGAGACAGTACGATACTGGGTAAAAAGGTTGTAAAAAATGGTAAACAAAAGTAGAAAAAGTAAAAAAGATATCTGGAATATTCCAGAGAGGAGAGAGAGAGAGAGAGAGAGAGAGGAGAGAGGAGAGAGAGAGAGAGAATAAACTCCCAATGAAACTAGGGGGACAGTACGATACTGGGTAAAAAAGGTTGTAAAAATTGTAAGAAAAAGTAGAAAAAGTAAAAAAGATATCTAGAATGTTCCTGAGAGAGAGAGAGAGAGAGAGAGGAGAGAGAGAGAGAGAGAGTAAATGCTCAATGAAACTAGGGGACAATACAATATTGGGAAAAAAAGTTGTAAAAATGGTGAAAAAAAAAGTAGAAAAAGTAAAAATGATATCTGGAATGTTCCCTGAGAGAGAGAGAGAGAGAGAGAGAGAGAGAGAGAGAGAGGGACAGAGAGAGAGAGAGGAGAGGAGAGAGAGAGAGAGAGAGTAAACGCCCAATGAAACTAGGGGACAATACGATATTGGGAAAAAAAGTTGTAAAAATGGTGAAAAAAAAGTAGAAAAAATATAAAAATTATATCTGGAATGTTCCTGAGAGAGAGAGAGAGAGAGAGAGAGAGAGAGAGAGTAAATGCTCAATGAAACTAGGGGACAATACGATATTGGGAAAAAAAAGTTGTAAAAATGGTGAAAAAAAAGTAGAAAAGAGTAAAAAATATATCTGGAATGTTCCTGAGAGAGAGAGAGAGAGAGAGAGAGAGAGAGAGAGAGAAATGACCCATTTAATTCTAAACTTCTGAATATCACAAGACTGATAACTCCATTTACGCAACAAGTGTCAGTCACAATGCAACCTGTAATGCACGCGATTATTATTATTATTATTATTATTATTATTATTATTATTATTATTATTATTATTATTAGCTAAGCTACAACCCTAGTAGGAAAAGCAAGATGCTATAAGCCCAAGGGCTCCAACAGGAAAAATAGCCCAGTGAGGAAAGGAAACATGGAAATTGTTTCCAAATCTCAGGAACTCATGAATCTTGAAAGACTGAAATAATCTTCATTTGAAGCAGAATCTTAATCAAATTTAAAATTTAAAAAAATAACAAGTATTGCTGGTGGCACTATTGGAAACATCCATGCCTGGTGATCGCTGAAGCTCGATAGTTTCTTTAGTGTCTGCAACCTCAGACATCGGCAGTCATTGCCTGGCCTTCCCTGATCCTAGCTTGGATGAAGGGAGGGGGGGGGGATTGGGCGATGATCATATGTATATATGGTTAGTCTCTAGGGCAGTGTTTCCCAACCCTGGGGTAAATCACCCCAGTGGGGTAATGGACCCGTATTTTTGGGGTAATTCAAGATGTTCTGAAATTGAGTTATTCACATTCCCATAATTATTGCCATAATTCATACACAAAATCTGCAATAATTATTTTATAGGAAAACTCAATAATTTCAACATTGCTGTACAGCCACTACATGATCCATACAGTTCATCAGGTGGCTGCAAAAAAACATACGATGTTACCGGGTATATGTTCAATGAGGTAATTGATTAGTTGGAAATAAAATTTTGGGGTAATCAGTTAAAAAAAAGTTGGGAAACACTGCTCTAGGGCATTGTCCCTGCTCGATAGGGCAATGTCACTGTCACTTCCCTCTGCCATTCATGAGCGGCCTTTAAACCTTTAAGTGCATTTTAAAGATGCAACACCCATCCTTTCGGCAAGGTAAAAGTGATTTCACCGCCACACAACACAAAATATTTATTCCGTAAAATTAAATTGTCTTTTTTTCATCACTCGCTACCTATAACGTAGGTTTAGTTGAGTGAAAATCATACAACATGAGTTTGAAGAAATTAATTAAATAGCCGATTTCAATATTTGAATCAAATATACATACATATATAAATAAATAAACAAATAAATAATAATAATAATAATAATAATAATAATAATAATAATAATAATAATAATAATAATAATAATAATAATAATAATAATAATAATAATAACGCTTCAGGATCTACGTCCCTTAAAATATTTACTTCGAATATCATAAAGTGCATCATACGATTAAATACACGATTTAAACCATTAATCATACAGATAAAAAATAACAATAAATTGTAATGATTAACTATATCATATTATAGCCTAATACTTATAACCAAAAATACACAGGAAATGCATTAAAAAAAACACGACTAGCATAAAATCGAACGAAAGAGATGCTGAATGCAGTCAGTTTTTCGATTAGTTTCACGCATCGTGGCGTCAAAGAGCAGCTATTTCAGCTGCACAGAGGGACCCATTCACTGAATAGAGGGCCAAAAAAAAAAAAGAATCGGTTGTCCATTTGACACTTCCGCCGCACAGAACAGGCGTCTCTCTCTCTCTCTCTCTCTCTCTCTCTCTCTCTCAGGAATATTCCAAATATCTTTTTATTTTTTTTTTCTATTTTATACCATTTTTACAACCCCCTCTCTCTCTCTCTCTCTCTCATGAACATTCTAAATATCTTTTTTTTTACCATTTTTACAACTCTCTCTCTCTCTCTCTCTCTCTCTCTCTCTCTCTCTCAGGAACATTCCAAATATCTTCTTTACTCTTTTTATTTTTTACCATTTTTAGAACCTTCTCTCTCTCTCTCTCTCTCTCTCTCTCTCTCTCTCAGGAACATTCCAAATATTTTCTTTACTCTTTTTATTTTTTACCATTTTTAGAACCTTCTCTCTCTCTCTCTCTCTCTCTCTCTCTCTCTCTCTCTCTCATTAGTTAATTGAATTATAGGCGCCACTCATACGAACTAATAATTAGGTGACACCATTTACCGTTGTGTCAAAGGCCCCGGTGTCTTTGATAAATTGGGCCGAATTTAAAAGCAATGAAACAGTGGCTTCCATTTTCAGTATCATTCAACGTTGATAATATCAATATCGAATAAGCAGAAAAAAAATAATGCTAATAACAATGTAAATTTAAACTTTACTTGACCTTAATCTTCATTCACATGACTCGTCGATAATTAAATTTCCCTTTGAATATCAGTATTACAATTCACTATTTCATTAATGAAACTAGAAGGGGACTCAGTAGAGC
>NC_090762.1:29373992-29376492 GCF_036898095.1 Palaemon carinicauda
ACATGTATGCAAACATAATACATACATACACACACGAACACACAGCATTCCAACAAGAAAACCAAAACATGACAACTTTTGGACGTATACCTGACATTATGCGTTAATATTTATGGTACATTAGATTTGAGTTTCTTTAATATTCATTTAAAATCTTCTGAGCAATGTCACATTAATCCGGTAAGAAATTAAGAATAAAGTAAAAAAAAATAGGAAAATAACAGCATTCTTGAATGACAAGAGAGTGGAAACTTGAATGAAGAGATAAAATTAAAAGAAAGGGAGAATAGAAAGAAGAAAAGCCATGATAATAAAGAACAAGAAAAAGGAGAAGGAAACATAAGAAGGAAAGGATTATTTTCTGACATCAGCTCTAACCAGACATGAGAAAAAAAAAAGTAAGAAAACCGACTGAAGTTCATCCAAGATGATGATTGACATTTCTCGGGGGAGTTTCCCAGCTGTCAACCTGAGATTCCACTTCAGTATCAAATTCGTCCAGGGGAAATTCGTTCTTCTGCTTTCAACTTTATTTTTCATAAGGTTATTTCCACACATTGAGTCATGGTATGTGCTCGGGAATGGATAGGGAACTTGCCAGTTTATTTTCTATGGTTATTTCCGACAGTGCTTCACTCAGGGGTTTAATTACTGCAATGCCCTGGTGATTCCTTTGGTCGCTGCAACCTTTATTTGACGGGAAGAGGTGAGATGCGGAGTGAGGTAATTGGGGGTACCACAGGAGTTAGAGAACTATCAGATAAGATGCAAGAAAGTAGACTGAGGTGGTATGGTCATGTAATGAGAAGAGATGAACAGTACACTGGGAGGAGAGTGATGGAAATGGAGGCACAGGGAAGGAGAGGGAGACCTAAGCGAAAGTGGATGGACTGTATCAAGGATGACCTTCGATCAAAGGGATTAACCGGTGATGAGGTGTGGGACAGAGGTAGATGGAAAACGCTGGCCAAAAACATCGAACCCACATAGAAGTGGGAAAAGATGCGGACAAAGAAGTAGAAGAATCTCACCATCATTGTGAGCTAAGGAAGAGGGGGGGGGGGGGCGGTTTAGGGGAGCCTATAGGTCTATCTGCTGAGTCATCAGCAGCCATTGGCACTGATCATATGTAATATGATCAGTCTCTAGGGCATTGTCCTGCTTGGTAGGGCAATATCACTGTCCCTTGCCTTTGCCATTCATAAGCAGCCTTTAAACCTTTAAACTGCACTTGTTTAGTGTCTATTTCCACTTGGTAAGAGTAAAAGAGGCTCTTTATCTATGGAAAACTGCTCTTCTAAGACACTAAAAAATCAAACCATTGTTCTCTAGTCTTGGGTAGTACCATAGCCTTTGTACCATAGTCTTGCACTATCTTGGGTTGCAGCTCTCAAGCTTGAGGGTACACTCAGACACACTATCATGTCTGTTTCCTTTCCTCACTGGGATATTTTCCTTGATGGAACCCTTGGGCTTACAGCATATGCTTTTCCAACTAGGCTAGCAGCTTACCTAATAATAATAATAATAATAATAATAATAAAAATAATAATAATATACAGGAGTACAGTCCTCATTACGGTACGTATGATAACCGTTTTAGAACATTTATATATTTAAAAAGTCATACTTCTGAAAACTTTTGAATTTTCGATGAACGCTAAGGCTAATAATATCTTTTCAAAGAAAGTTAATTAAACATTCAAAAGCAGGTGTGTGGGAAAAGTAATTCCTAGAAGAAATTAAAATCCATTTTAATCTCTATCTTATCATTGCATCGTTTCTTAAATTTTTTTGCCCATTTTAGAATTTTTATGAAAGGAACTATACAATTTTTTTTTTTCACTTTTTTGACAAGTTATCGAGAAACAAGATATCTCATGCTACAGTTTCAGCTACCAAGACGATTTTTTTCTTAAAAATGCATTTTTCCTACAATTTAATTACGACTTTCTTCATTCTATCCGGGATTACACAGTGATCATAAAACACATTTAATTACTAACCTATTTATTTTCTAAGCTAGATGAGTGTTTCGCTATATCGCTGCGTAGTAAGAAAGATTTAAATTTAAAACCTATTTCTGACTCGCAAAAGAAGAAGAAGATCGAGAACAAATATTCAATTATTGGGTCAATAATTAAATCTTACCCTCATTTCTCGGCTGTAACTTATGTCTACACATGTATTAGGTAGAGAAAATATGTAAATTTCATATTACATTTGGATTCTGCTTCATATTACTACTAAAAGAAAGGTTCACCAGCAGTCTTCCAACCCGACTAGTTGAGATATTACCGCTAGAGAGGTATGGGGGTCACTTGACTGGCCAGACAGTACTACATTGGATCCTTCTCTCTGGTTACGGTTCATTGACTGGCCAGGCAGTACTACATTGGATCCTTCTCTCTGGTTACGGTTCATTGACTGGCCAGGCAGTACTACATTGGATCCTTCTCTCTGGTTACGGTTCATTGACTGGCCAGACAGTACTACATTG
>NC_090762.1:29386492-29391492 GCF_036898095.1 Palaemon carinicauda
TAAGATTTTTATAGTTTATATAGGGGATATTTATTTCAATTTTGTTACTCTTCCTAAAATATTCTATTTTCTTTTTTTCCTTTCCTCACTGGGCTATTTTCCCTGTTGGAGCCCCTGGCCTTATAGCATCGTGCTTTTCCAACTAGGGTTGTAGCTTAGCAGGTAATAATATTAATAATAATAATAATAATAATAATAATAATAATAATAATAATAACAAATAAAAGATAGGACAGTCCCAATAACATGTATTCCCCTGAAGAGCCAAGTATAACATTACTTTGCATCAATATTATCAGCGGTAACTAGTCTACTGCAGGACAAAGGCCTCAGACATGTCCTTCCACTCGCGTCTCTTTATGGAATTTCTATGATAGTCTTTACCCGCAAATTTTCTTAGCTCGTCAATCCATCGACTTCCTTCCCCTGCTTCTTTTGCAATCTCTAAGGACCCATTCTGTTATCCTCAGTGTTCTTCTATTATCTCTCATTCTCGTTGTAGCATACAACAACGCAAATATATGTAGGCGGGACCACAAATATAAGTAGATATACGTTAGGGACAAAAATATACGAAATATAAGTAAGAGGGACAAAAATATACGTAAATATACATAAGAGGGACCACAAACATACGTAAGAGGTGCAACAAATATGCGTAAATATACAGAAATTTTACGTAAGCGGGACCACAAATATACGTAAATATACCGCTATTATACGTGAGAGGGACAACAAATATACCGCTAATATACGCAAGATGGGCCACAGTCTTGAGCAGAGACCACGCTGGAAGGCCTCTCCCCCAAGGGGAAGTAATATGACTTCCTTTTATGGATGTCAAAACCTACTATTAAAGAGTACATCTACACATCCGGGTGAAGGGGCCGGTGAATATAATAACGAAGGGGGAAATGAGCTACGCCGTGAAAATAATAAGGAGGAAGGGATGAGTTACCTCGTAAGAGACAATTTGCGTAGTCCGAGTGGCAATTCAGATAGAAGCTGCTCATTATTTTGTCTTTAAACCAGAACAAAATGGTGATCATGGCATTCATTCTCCTCATTTTCCAGTTACGATTTCACGCTTCTTATCGGAACATTTCTCGGGGAAACACTGCAATATTAACATCTGTGGTGGCTTATTGGAAAAGTTCCGTGCCTGGCGATCGCCGGACAGGGGTTCGAGTCCCGTTCAAATTTGATAGTTTCTTTAGTATCTGCAGTTTCACCATCCTTGTGAGCTAAGGAATGGGAGGTTTGGGGGGACCCATATACTGTGTGGGATGTAAGACATAATATCGGAGTAAATGCGCAAGGGTATAATACAGTATAGAGATCTTAGAAGTGTACTTGGTTAGTAATGTGAACCTCAAACCAAAGACACATGCTAGAACTATATATATATATATATATATATATATAAATATATAAAGAATAAGTGAAGCAGTTTCTAGTCCACAACAGGAAAGGCCTCACACGTCCTTCTTCATGCCTGGGGTTTGGCCTGTTTTCATCACCATGCTGGCCAATTGCGGATTGGTGGTGGTGGGAGATTTTTGTCTGATTGCTCACAGCAAATTAACCTAATATGGGTGGCCTTAACTGGTACAGCTTTACTGATCATGGGGATACACAAACTTTTTCACAACGCTAAGGTATACCCACTCAGAAAGGGAGTATATATATATATATATATATATATTCATTCTGAAGCAAATGTTCAAGAACCGAAATTAAGTCAAGCGAGTCAAAAGAAGATCTAAATTAATCTTTTCACCAAAATCTCTCTCTCTCTCTCTCTCTCTCTCTCTCTCTTTAGGTTCCATAGACCCCCCATAGAGACGCCCTTGTCCCTTTAATCTTCACCACCAAATGGGATATTATATCTCCATCTGAGCATTAATTTTCTCTTGTCGTCTTCATCAATCTTCAATAGAGTAAGAAAGATTTACTCATACGAGAAAATGGGGAGAGAGAGAGAGAGAGAGAGAGAGAGAGAGAGAGAGACTGGCTACATGAAAGTAAATGGAAAAATTTCAGCCTTCCTTCTCAAGTGTGAGCTTAAGCAGAGACAAGATGGCCCAGAAGAGTATAATAAACTACTCGAGTTAGTTTAGCTCTCCAAGTTCAATCACCGAGAAGGGAAGAAATGAGAAAACTCCCTCTCTCAGAGAGAGAGAGAGAGAGAGAGAGAGAGAGAGAGAGAGAGAGTCTTCCAATCATGAAAGGAGAGCTGAGCAGGTTTCAATGCATACTTACACCTTCCTGGTGTGTTTTTGCGCGCGTGCAATCGTAAAATGATTCTCTATACGATAAAAAATCTAATAAAGTTATTTATGAATACACAATATGTACCTTTAATACTTAATTGAAGTCACTTGAACTTAAATATGTGTACAAATATCTATCCATATTAAGTTGGTACTTGTAAATTGAGATGGTTTGATCAATCATAAGATTGCAAACTTGAAGATGTACTGAGAGAGAGAGAGAGAGAGAGAGAGAGAGAGAGAGAGAGCAGGAAGGCCATGATGGGGCCAAATATTGATAGGGCCATTAGTTTGGAAAGGGCGGCTCTGTGGTCATTAGCGTAAAAGGAAATGTGTTTTGACAGGCTCTCAATGCAAGCGGACACAAATCCCACATTTAATAACAAGACGTTGCTTTCTTCAAAACCACAATGCTTCTATTATGTCGGCTTTTCTTAAGCTATAAAAAGGAAAGGCGAAGACTGCGTGAAATTTTTGTATGTTTCACTTCTTTTAAGCAGATTTTTTATATATTCTTCTTTCCAAATGTTGTAAGTAACATTTAAATTTCAAATCTCAAAATATAAAAAGGGATGAGAACTACAGGGAAAGGTATCTTAGGTCTGGCCAAGGCACCAGCCCCCCGTTGAAATATTACCGCTACAGAGTTACTGGGTCCTTTGACTGAACAGAGAGTACTACACTGGAGGGATCTCTGGTTACGGCTCATTTTTTTTATTTGCCTACAGATACACCGAAGAGTGATGACTATTATTATTATTATTATTATTATTATTAGATAGGCTACAACCCTAGTTGGAAAAACAAGATGCTATAGGCCCAAGGGCTACAACAGGGAAAAATAGCCCAGTGAGGAAAGGAAATAAATAAACTATATAAGAAGTAATGAACAATTAAAAAATATTTCAAAAACATTAACAACATTAGAACAGATATTTCATATATAAACTAAAACAAGACTTATGTCAGCCTGTTCAACATAAAAACATTTGCTGCAAGTTGGAACTTTTGAGGTTGTAATAATTCAACTACCCGATTAGGAAGTTCATTCCACAACTTGCTCACAGCTGGAATAAAACTTCAAGGGTACTGTGTAGTATTGGACCTCATGATGCAGAAGGTCTGACAATTCTCCTCTTTTGTCTTACACCTGATATAGCAGGAAAATTCTTCTTCAACCAAGGAGTTAACTACTGCACTGTAATTGTTGGCTACTTTCCTCTTGGTAAGGGTAGAAGAGGCTCTTTAGCTATGGTAAGCAGCTCTTCTAGGTGAAGGAAACTCCATAATCAAATCATTACTATCGTTTCCAGAGGCCGTGTAATAGTGTTTTTCCCAAATATCTAACAAACCGGCTTATGAATTTCCATGAAACTACAGCAATGAATGTTTCGAACATTGGCCTAATTTTTTGGTGGTACAATGAATTGACAGATGTGCTTAATTAACCCGTTTACTCTTAGAAAAAATAGGAACTTCTTCCCTTCCTTCAGAGCGTTTCGAAGAAGTGTTACTTAATCACGTAACTGTGACGCAGAGGTTCCCCCAATCCTCCTTCTGTGTTTACACCTATGGCTATCCTAGTACTCCCCCCCCCCCCTTCCTTCTTGCATTCTTTCCTTCATTCCCATTGTTATTAGGCTCGAGTAAATCCCTGTTAGGAAAGACTGTACTGCACATATAAAATGAGCCGGAAGAGCAATAAAATGTTTTATGGTAGTAGATAATGATTAGATGGTTAACACAAATTATCAAACATAATAGAAGAGGTTTAAAACAGGGGTGTGGAATCGCACTGAGAGATTTCTACTTGGACTCCTACAAATTTTAGATTTGCGACTAAAAAATAAAATAAAATAAAAAAAATAAAACAAAAACATTAGTAGAAATAGAAAACATTTTTTTTTTTCTTGAGAGTGATGATGGGTAAAATGTACAAGTGTCTATTTCTTGTTTGTTTTTCATCCCTCATAAATCTATGGTTTTCAACAATTGGTGATAACATTATTGTGGAAAAGCAAAGCTAATGAATACTTTGATACGAGTATATCAGCTTGGCATGAAGACAATGTCAATGGATTTCTCAAAGTAAGGTTGATTGGTTCATTAATTGAAGTCTGGTATAATTCCAGTGACAAAGTCGCAATGATATCTGTCACATACTTTTTAAGTAAAAAAAAAATAGGTACTGGTACTTATAACGTAAATAAATATATAAGACTATAGGTTGAAATATAATAAATCTTAAGTATGTATGAACACACACACATTATATATATATATATATATATATATATATAAATATATATATATGAGTTCAAAATTTATAAAATGGCCGATGTCAATGCCCTTATATGAAACATCTTTTAGAAGTCTACCTTCTAAGGAATTCAAGCTACTCTCTCTGGTGAAATTGATATGATAAATTATATCAAACAATGCCCTCTGTCATTTTCTTCCTGGCAATTGATGTATCGAGTAATCTGTGTTGTATAGAAGAATGAGTCCTACGGCTTAACTATATTTCTATTGCTTTACCAACACTCGCTTGAAATGCGAAGTGTCGGGTTAGCATGGCTTCTTTCGTCTCCTGTCATAAGTTTCATTCTTGATCTTCAATGCAATTGAGTGGGTAAGATATAAAACGTTGGTCTTGTGTTTAGGTAAAGTCTAAAGTCACGAATCACATTACCAGGTATGCTGAACTTTTACTGACAAAGAATTTCG
>NC_090762.1:29398992-29401492 GCF_036898095.1 Palaemon carinicauda
ATAATAATAATAATAATAATAATAATATATATATATATATATATATATATATATATGCGTGTGTGTGAATCCAATAAATTTATATCTTGAAAAAAAAAGTAATTTTTGGTCTTGAACTTTGAAACATACTGGAACCTAGAATATATCATTGTCCTTTCAAATGCAATATTTTGCTTGAGGTATCATAGTTTTCAATATTTCATCAATACATCATTTTAGCCATAGCACTTCTTTATAACCAAATAAAAACATTTCCATTATGTCAAAATATATTTCCCAAAGCTGTAATTCATGCATGTACATATCCTCTGATTAGGATTACAGATACATAAAGACATTTGACTAGATAATATATGTATGTATGTATGAATGATCCAGTTTGGATTTTAAACACGAATACAGATTATACAACGTTCATAGTATATGTACTTTTTGATAAAACTATAACTGTTGATAACAAATGTAAATTAATCCACGAGATTTTGATGCTGTACAGTATTCATCTTTTGTTTTCTTATTTGTATATTTTGTCTGTTCTTTTATATATTGTTCTCTAATCTTGGGTGGTGCCATACCCTCTGTACCTTAATCTTCCACTGTCTTAGGTTAGATTTCTCTTGCTTGAGGGTACACGCGGGCACACTGTTCTATCTCATATCTTATTTCTCTTCCTCTTGTTATGCTAAAGTTTTTATAGTTTTTAAAGTGATGTTTATTTTAATATTGTTGCTCTTCTTAAGATATTTTATTTTTCCTTGTTCCCTTTCGTCACTGAGCTATTTTCCCTGTTGGAGCCCCTGGGCTAATAGCATCCTACATTTCCAACTAGAGTCGTAGCTCAGCAAGTGATGTTAATAATAATAATAATAATAATAATAATAATAATAATAATAATAATAATAATAATATTGCGGACTATAGCTGTTTGATAAAGAATAATTATAAACGCGTAACTTTGAAGGCATTTGGTTGTTAGTTATCCATATATCGTAAAACTTTGTAGCTGTGGTCAATAAATTATCTATCTATCTATCTATCTATTTACCTATCTACCTACGTACAGCATGAGCTGTAAGAACAGAACGCAATGTGTACCGCCATGTATATAAAAATGCATGCAATAACATCATGCATGAATAGACTGCAGACCCAGATAAATACAAACAAATATCTCCCTTTATGAGTATGCATATGAAATTCATCACACATGCATATATGTACATTCAAACCCAGTCTGGGAATAAAAATAAACATTCAAGGGGGGGGGGGGGGGCAAATTCAATTTTTCCATTAGTTTGGAAGTGGCAAGCGTAACAGTCGAAAGGCAGAAAAGCACGTGTAAAACAATATTTGCTATTGCCTGCACTTTGAAGTATCCATTCGAAAAAGCACAGATCGTGCGCTATCGAATGAATCTATAAACATTTATATCGGTCAAAATGCTGCGCGTGCAGGAACTGAAACCATGGGCATTTAGGTCAACGTGCCTGCATGAATGTATGCACAAAATACAACATCAACGTTTCTCTTTTATTTTTCTCGTCAGGAACATTACTGTTCAGATTTTGAGGAACTGGTGTCCTAAAATTATGTTCACAGAAGGTCACCCATCCAAGATCTCTCCACATCTAAATTTCATTTCCTAACACTAGGGTTGTGATGTCATATTGGAAACGTCCCGGCCGGGTGATCACTAGGCTGAGATCGAGTTCCGCTCAAACTCAATAGTTTCTTGTAGTGTCTGCAACCTCATCATCCTTGTGAGTTAAGGACGAGGGATTTGGGAGGAGCCTAAAGTCTACCTGCTGCTGAGTCATCAGTAGCCATTCCTTGGCCCTTCCTGGTCCTGGCTTGGGTGGAGAGGGGGCTTGGGCACTGATCGCATCTATACTGTATATGGTCAGTCTCTAGGGCTCTGTCCTACTTGCTATGGCACTGTCACTCTCCCTCTCCTCTGTCATTCATGAGCTGCCTTTAGATATTTAATCTACCGACTTCAACATCATAGTTTCAGAGTTCAGAGCCCCGTTCGCGGTATGAAAGATCTCATTAACAACACAACCTTGCTATCCCTGAGAGAGAGCTTAGGATAGGATGGCTTGATAGAGAAAAAGTAGAGGTCTACCTATTGAGTTCTCATCAAAAATTGCCTTCTTCCCCCCCCCCCCCCCCAGGTCATATTCCGTTTTTCCTACGTTGTGTGACAGAACAGAGACCTATCCATTGCCTCTGCCAAACATGAAGGACCTTCAGATGACCAGCCATATTGGTGGCAGATGTGGTAACGTCCCAGACTGGTGATCGCCAGACTGGGGTTCGAGTCCCGTTCAAACTCGTTGGTTCCTTTGGTCGCTGCAACCTCACCATCCTTGCAAGCTAAGGATATAGGGTTTGGGGGAGCCTATAAGTCTATCTTCTAAGTCATCAGCAACCATTGCCTGGCCTTCACTGGTGCTAGCTTGTGGTGGAGAGGGGGCTTGGCCGCTGATCATATGTATAA
>NC_090762.1:29410210-29415210 GCF_036898095.1 Palaemon carinicauda
GGAGAAATTTGGAGTTTTTGGCCCGAAAAAGGCCAACCTGGTAACCCCAGACTCCGGGTGACTTGGGATGGAAGTAATAATGGAACGAAAAATGGTTGAAATCTCTATAGGCACTTTGCTGGTTTACTATTGCAAATGAGAAAGAAAGACATTGATAATTATTATTCTAAATCTTGTTCTCGGACGAAACAAACTAATTGATTTCCTTGTGCTTTGGTCTTAATACAGCCTTATAATATACGCAAAGATAATTTTCCCATTGTCTAGGTGGCTACATCTACCCTATCAAGTCCTGTTTTTCTGAACAACTGATTGGTGATAGTCTTCCTTGTAGGTAGTAGGTTGGCCAAGACACCAGCCACTCGTTGAGGTACAACCGCTAGAGAGTTATTGGATCCTTAATTAAGCTAAACCCCTAATTCGTAAAGCAGGATGCTATAAGCCCTAGGTCTCCAACAATGGGAGACAGCCCAGTGATGAAACGAAACAAGGAAATAAATAAACAATAAGAGGAGCAATGAACAATTAAAATATAATATTCTGAGAACAGTAACAACACTAAAATAGATCTTTCATAATTAAACTATATAAAGATTTATGCCAACCTGTTCCCACTAAAAAACAATCCATGCCATTTTGAACTTTATTCAAATTGAATTGTATAATCAAGTACGTACAAGCGAAAATTGCAAATTTTCTAATAAACATGAATGCATCTGAATAGTTCAGTTAATATAATGCATAAAATGTATATACTCTATCTGGATATGGTCATTCTAAATACTATGCCCAAAATACCCGAGATAATGACGACATTCTAGAGAGAGAGAGAGAGAGAGAGAGAGAGAGAGAGAGAGAGAGAGAGAGAGGATGTTTTGATAGACATGCTTACAAAATATTCAGCGGTATTGTGTATCCATACACACGCATTTATAGGCGTCAATAGGCGTAGGAGATGATGATGATGATAAAAAGATAAAATATCAATAGAACTGATGTACCAAAAAGGAAAAAAAAGCTTAAAATAAACTAAAGCTTGGGATTTCTTCCGAAATAAATTCTGCTCGCACCACAATCTGGCTTTGATAAGATGATCCAAAATGAATTATATAATAAATCTGTATTGGATCCGATCCCCCGCCCCACCCCGCCTCCGTTATCTGATGATCTGATATGCGAAATAAACTCTATACTCTTCTGCAGTTGGCAATCCTGGATTCTTCTTTTGATTTCGGCAATACTGCCAGGGACTTTCATTTGGCAATCCAGGGGGAGTTTTTAATCTAAAGGTTTTAAAGGTCACTCATGAATGGCAGAGGCAAGGGGCCGTAACAGTGCCCTAGAGTCAATTCTTTTTAGTCAGGCAGATTTGCACGAACTCGCAGGGATGCCCTTTTAGCTCGAAACAGTTTCCTGCTCGCTGATTGGTTGGACAAGATAATTCTAACCAATCAGATAGAAAGAAACCTTCGGAGCTAAAAGGACACCGCTGCGAGTCAGTGGAAATGCGCCTCATTAAAAAAAAAAAATTGAGTACAGGGACTGACCATATATACATATGATCAGCGTCCAAGCCCCTTCTCTACTCAGACTAGGACCAGGGGATGGCAAGGCAATGGCTGCTGACGACTTAACAGGTAAACCTAAAGCCTTCCCCTTGGCTCACAAGGATAGTGAGGTTGCAGACACTTCAAGAAACTATCGAGCTTGAGCGGGACTCGAACCCAAGTCCAACAGATCACCAGGTAAGGACGTTTCCAATAGGCTACCACAACGGTATTGCAATGCACCTGATTAATGCTAGAGAAATAAAAAGTTCTTTTTTCTCCAGGGAATTAATTGACACTGATTTGGATCTCAGATAAGCCCCTGCCACCCATCAACGCTATGTCCCCCAAAACCACACCAACAAAAAGGGGGTTCAACATAGTCTACAACAGCGGGAGGACGAAAGACTAGTAACACGCTATCAAAGAAAATTTCACCATTTAATTTTCTTGGTAGATATTGCAAATGACGTTTAGCCACAGTACAGCACAAAGGCTATGAATCTTTATTTTGGTTATTGTAAAAGGTCGCAATTGGAATTTGATTGGAATAATTTTGCTTCTACACGTCATGCACGTCATGTTTAAATATAAACTACAATTTTGGCTATTTCTGGAGTCTTTGCATATTCGTTACCCATCTATCGTTTAGAGAGAGAGAGAGAGAGAGAGAGAGAGAGAGAGAGAGAGAGAGAGAGAGAGAAATTCACCTTTAAAATTACAATTAAAGTATTTGCTTGTTAACAAAAAATTTTCCAATAATAGAAACTTCATCTAGAGTTTAAATCAATTTTATGCAAAAAGGAAACCTGAGAATGTATTGCAAATTTTTCATTTTTATCCAGTCAAGCCTAAACATTATTCTATGAAAGTTAAGCATATTTAACACCTACATGACCACATAGGGAGAAAATAAATCCATAAACTTAATCAATTCATTATTCATACTGTAGTAGGTTGTAAGATGTAGTAGGGGTGACCAGGGCACCACCCACCCATTGAGATACTACCATTATAGAGTTATGGCGTCTTTTGACTGGCCAGATATTACTACATTGGACCCTTCTCTATGGTTACAGTTCACCTCCTTTTGCCTACACATACGCTGAATAGTCTGGTATATTCTTTACATATTCTCCTGTGTCCTCATACACCTGACAGCACTAAGATTACTAAACAATTCTTCTTCATCCATGGGGTTAACTACTGCACTGTAATAGTTCAGTAGCCACTTTCCCCTAGGTGAGGGTAGAAGAGACTTTTTAGCTATGGTAAGCAGCTCTTCAAGGAGAAGGACACTCCAAAATCAAACCATTGTTCTCTAGTCTTGTGTAGTGCCATAGCCTCTGTACCATGGTCTTCCACTGTCTTGGGTTAGAGTTCTATTGCTTGAGGGTACACTCGGGCACACAACTCTATCTTATTTCTCTTCCTCTTGTTGTGTTAAAGTTTATATAGGAGATTTCCATTTCCATGTTACTCTTCGTTATTCTTCTTAAAATATTTTATTTTTCCTTGTTTCCTTACCTCACTGGGCTATTTTCCCTCTTGGAGCCCCCTTGGCTTATAGCATCCTGCTTTTCCAACTAGAGTTGTAGCTTAGCAAGTAATAATAATAATAGTTGTCCCCTCTGCCTTGAACCTAGGATCACAGATACAAACTCAGTAGAGCGCAGACCTCCGCCGCAGTAGCTCATTTCTCGATCGTTTGCTCGACCTTGACCTTGACTTTGGACCTTAACATGTATTAATTGGCGTGGATTTCCATACTCTCAAAAAATGAACCAAATTTGAAATCTCTATGACTATGGTGTACAAAGTTATGGCTGATTACGTAAATTGGACCTTTTGCTTGAGCGTGTCCTTGACCTTCCCAAAGTTTATTCATTTCCAACTTTTTACATAACAGTTAATCCCTGCAAGTTTCATTACTGTACGATTAAAATTGTGGGCAGGAAGCTGTTCATTAACAAACACACAAAATCAGGGGGTTAAACATAACCTCCTTCCAACTTCGTTGGCGGAGGTAACTAAGGACCAATTCCTCTTCTTCTTCTTCTTTGTCTGCATTCTTTCCCACTTCTATGTGGGGTCGATGTTTTTGGTCAGCGTTTTCCATCTACCTCTGTCCCACACTTCATCACCGGTTAATCCCTTTGCTCGAAGGTCATCCTAGATACAGTCCATCCACCTTCGCTTTGGTCTCCCTCTCCTTCTCGTTCCCTGTACATCCATTTGCCTCACTCTCCCTCCCAATACACTGTTCATCTCTTCTCCTAACATGACCATACCACCTCAGTCTACTTTCTTGGATCTAATCTGATAGTTTTCTAACTCCTGTGGTACCCCTAATTACCTCATTCCGTAACTAAGGACCAATGATGTATTCAAAGCAAGAAATCTTTGATAAATACCACTGGATTACAAAACCACAATATTTACGCCAATATCACGAAAATGAAAAGAGATAACTTTGGCAAAAAGTAAGGTTTCAGAGCTATGTGATTATTGATTGTTTTTTGGTTTTCTGGCATTGTCGCCGATATTTTTTTATAAATAAATCATATAAGTGAATTCAACGTAAAACCATAAACCCAAATATATCCTTATAAAAGTTAAATAGCTTTCAGAAGACCTACTTCCTAAATAAATGTCAAAATAAAAAAACAGCTAAAATTACATAAAATTTTCGACTGGGCTAGAAAAAAAAAAACAGCTTCAAAGAAAATAATTTAGGACAATTTCCATGACATCTTTCAATTGATTTTTTACAATTTGCAACTCAATTTTTTTTTATTCTATAGGGCTACTTCAGCTAAAAAGACTTGAGGCTAGGTGATTAGAGCTGTTGTCATATTTCATTACAGTAATTAATTACTTTCCATAGAAAAATTTGATAATCTGTAACGCACGACATTCTTGTATTATTTTTGAGTAGCCCGACCTGCTACGTGGAATCAGGCCGTGCCACTATTACTATTATATTATTATTATGATCATCATCATCATTATTATTACTTGCTAAGGTACAACCCTACTTGGAAAAGCAGGATGCTATAAGCCCAGGGGCCCTAACAGGGAAAATAGCCCAGTGAGGAAAGGAAACAAGGAAAAATAAAATATTTTAAGCACTAACATCAAAATAAATATTTCTTATATGAACTACAAAAACTTTAACAAAACAAGAGGAAGAGAAATTAGATGGAATGGTGTGCCTGAGTGTACCCTCAAGCAAGAGAACTCCAATCCAAGACAGTGGATTCATGTACAAATCCTAGATCTTTGAAGTGAAACAAACAAACGAGCGGGAACTTTACAATACATATAAGTGGAGTAGAAACATGATTAGCTACATACTGAATGAGATTCAGAGCTTAAGCCCCATTTACATGGGTCAAGTAGAGAGGCAAGTCAAGTGAGCAAGAGGACTGCTTTTTTTTTATCACAACGTTG
>NC_090762.1:29417710-29420210 GCF_036898095.1 Palaemon carinicauda
ATGAAGAAGTGCGTGTTTGTATACAAATGACGGGTCTGGCAAGAAAAGAGCAAATGTCGAAAAATTATGCATATTTATGTACACAAATTGCGAGATAATGTTATAATCCCCTCCGCCCAAAAATATAGAAAAAATTTCAAAGAAAATCTGCCGCTAACAATAGTCTTGCTACAAGGTCATTTTAAATGGTTTTAAAGGCAGTTCATAAATGGCTTAAGCAATGAACCGTGACAATGCCATAGCTGCAGGACAATGCCCTAGAGACTGACCATACATACATATGACAAGCGACCAAGCCCCTCTCCATTCAAGCTAGAATCAGGGAGTGTCAGGCAATGGCTCATAATGACTTAGCAGGTAGATCTATAGGTTCCCCCCAAACCCCACTTCCTTCGCTCACAAGGATGGTGAGGTTACAGACACTATAAAAAACTATAGAGCTTGAGCGGGGTTCGTCTACAAGTCCACCACAAGCCTAAGGTTATGGTAAGTTATTCGACCTTAAGTTTGACTTATCATCAAGGGGACAGGCTCAGCTATGCTAGGTTATGCTTGTCTGTCTGTCTCCTCTAAAGAAAAATCCCTCCTCTTTTATCCGGTTTTAAGAGGGGTATGAAAAGTTTAAATTTCAAAGGTAAACAGCAATTCTCAGTCAATTAAAATATTTTTGAAATGTATGATAAAAAAGGACTAAAAGGTGACATAAATCCAAGGTAATTCAGTATTCCCGAGCAAAATCAACTTCGATACAAACCTTATCAAATTTTTCAAAAAGACCTTCCGACTATCACAAGGCAGTCCCGACTCGCAGGAACTCATCAGAAAAAAATTGATCCAATCTACAGTATATTACAGTAAGAGTTCACTGAGGTTTACCTCAAAGTGCCTCCTGGAACCACGAGTAATAAGTTAGCCCTGAGGACCGGTTGATTAGCACATTAAGTGTCCTCGATCCTCGAAAATTTTTATCGAAAGAGGATGTCGTGAGTCGAGCTTCTCCCTCAGAGGAGCCACGTCTTGATTTACTTGATTACATCGAGTCCCACGATCTCTCTGAACCGTGGCCACTTCGCTCCGTTTTTCTCCTTTGAGGGAAAGGTGCGGTTTCACCAAGACCCTATTCTGTGGGTCCTTGGGTTTAACGAAGCAGCCACTTGTGTGGTGTTGCAATATTTCTCAAGGTGGCGGTGTGCCACTGAGCTTCTGAAAGCGGAAATATCTGTCAAGATATAAAGAATGTCAATGATTGATTATAACAGGTATGAATCTTCATTGAACGTTGTCTTGAATTTTTCGTTTTTCTTTTTATTGTTTTTTTTTTTCTTTTTTTTTTATAGTACTGTTAATTCTATTTTATCTGCCATGGATTTTACCATAATTTTCAACCTTTTCTTAGATGATGCTTTGAGATGTATGGTACTTTAAAATCATCTTTTATTAGGACGGGGAGAGGTAAAGCAATTTGGATAAAGGAAAATTTGTAAATTGTTCTTCATGAAAATCTGATGTATGATACAAAATTACCAAAGATTGATCAACATAAAAGATAATAATTAATGTAAAAATTATCTCTGGTGTTGTTTTGTGACTATTGGACCTTTCTGAATAGTGAGTTGGCGATAAAATATGACAAATGATCAAATAGAATCTGCATAAGGTTAGCATAACCCCCCCCTCCACCCCAAAAAAAAATGTTTTAAGTAAATAAAATAATGGTTTATATAAAAAGTACCCGTTTTGGTTTCTAAAAAAAACTGTTAAAACATAATCAACTATTTAACCTAAACCATTTCTGAGTGGGGTGAAAGGGTTTGCGTATCGCCATGATCAGCAAAGTTGCACTAGTCAAGGCCACCCATACTAGGTTGGTTTGCTTTGAGCGAACAGTTGAAAGTCTCCAACCATCACCAACCCGCAGTGGCCAACATGACGACGAAAACTGTCCAAACTTCCGACATCAATAAGGACATGTCTGAGATCTTTGTCCTGCAGTGGACTAGAAACCGTTGCATTTGTTAATGTTGTTGTTGTTGTTATGTATCAAGGCGAAGCCAGTCGATAATTAATAATTTCTAGTATAATTTTGTAAGTGAAAAAAGGGACGAATCACATAAGTTTTTTATATGTATTAACAACTCGCATCACAGAGGATGGTAAAACCCATAATCTCGAATATGCGTTTGAAGTGCCACTTGAAGGGTGACTTCCGAGCTTCAAGTAGAGGAGGAGGAGGAGGAGGAGGAGGAGCCAGGAAAGATACGGACATGTGGTTTAGAAGTGACACAGAAAGGCAACGGAATGCAAGAAGACGCCAGACAGAGTTGAGAAGATTATTAGAAAATTGTATATTGTACACATGGAACGCTGACCTTACCAAAATAGAGATAATAAGGGACATATTCCTAGGAAGAAAGACAAGGAATAATGACTTTCATATATGGTTAAAATGACCTGTGCATACATACTCGAAAAATACAATAGATGGAAAATGAAGATGAAT
>NC_090762.1:29425210-29448480 GCF_036898095.1 Palaemon carinicauda
TGTTAATGAAATACACGTATAACGAGAATTAATGTCAGCGCATTTGCTGGCAAACAAGAGGCAATTGATCTTCCGAGAGAGAGAGAGAGAGAGAGAGAGAGAGAGAGAGAGAGAGAGAGATTACTTTTTATAATAAATGGCCAGTATACCATCAACCACTATTTAGGAATTCGGCAAAAATAATAATAAAAAGTTGATTTTTAAAGGATTTAAGAAAGCCCTTGCCAGCCTCTTTAGTAACACTTGTCAAAAAAAAAAAAAACCTTATTACATATCATATTTAGTAAACGACAAGTATACATAGAAGTTTAAGCTGATTACAATGACATCTAACGTTCATAAAATTTCATTAAAAAAAAGAAGACTGTTTACTACCACCACACTGAAGTATTGCCACATCTGTTGAAAAAACTCTAAGCCGCACACCTGTGAAACATCTGCGCTGTCAATGAAACATTTGTGTGTCGATTTTCCTCCGGCTGCTTCCAATCGATATGATGGTTTAGATTTTAGAATCTTCTTTGAATTAAAAGCAGGTTTTTAGCATTTAATCACCTTAATCACCCGGAGTAATCCCTTAGGAGAGATAAAAAAATAAGAGATTTAGTGGAATTAGGTTGATAATAGGATAAGAATTAGAATTGAATTTGTTGATATTCGTTTTCCTGCCCCTCCCCTACCTCCACAATTTATGAATATGTAAAGAGAATATATCTGGCGTGTTATTCTACGACCCCCCACCCCCAAATTGGCAAAGCCGCCTACAAATTGCCCAATTCAATTTAAAAACATCCGCTGGGGCTTGATTACAGCGATTCATATCTCCTCGTTTTGCCATTTAGCTTAGAAAAAAAAGTGGCAGCTATTATACCTAGTTTGTTACATGGATACTCTATTCCGAGAGAGGAATCATCAGTGAACGGCGAGTTGGAACTCTGATGAATGGTGGAAATTTCCGGTGCACGGTTAGACGTGTTTGCTCGAGCGCTATCAATCATTTTCTTGAATCTCATCCAATTTGTTTGGTACTCTGCCATTAAAACTGCTGCGTCCGTACCCCGTCCCTATTACCAGCCTTATGCGTTACACGAAATGCGTGTGGCAATCTTAACAGGACAGAGCAGAACAAAATTACTAAGGGGGGGGGGGGGGCAATCATACCAGAACCAGCCTTACCAAGGTGGGGCAACCGACAGGACAGAACCAGGGGCAACCAGTCTTATCAAGGTGGGGCAATCATAAAAGAACAGAACCAGCCATACCGAGATGGGGCAATAGTAACAGAACAGAACCAGGTTCAAGGTGGGGCAATCGACAGAACAGAACCAGCCTCACCGAAGTGGGGCAATCGTAAAAGAACAGAACCAGCCTTTAAAACTTACATAAAGATTGTTGAAGATCGATGTAGTCCAGTTGGCTTCATAATTCCAGAAGCCTACATTTCATGGGAGGCCAAGGAGAAATCTTACAGCTCTTACTTCATAGCAGATACCGCTGTGCTTAGCACAAGAGAAACTATTGACAACGCTTCTTTGTATAACAAAGTCGATGAGCTTGAAAAAATGTACTCAAAAGCATTTTTATTCAATTTATTAAGTGCTTTTAACTGTTTTCAATACAGCATTTCATAGAATTAATAAAAATGATTTGATTACGTTCGGCTACAATGTACAACAGCCAGACATCTCCTTTGTTTCTAGTGAAATGTACCATAATCAATGAAGCCAACTGTACCGTTACCTACAATGGTGAGTAAACAGGTAAATGGGAGCCACCGTAAGAGCCCATTCTAACATAAGGTAGAACAATATAAGAACGACAGGTAAATCTTCTTTCCACACCGTTATCCTTACATTAAGGGGTCGGTTGCCGGATGTGCCCTCTTCAATGCCTTTGATCGAAGGCATCCTCTTCCATCAAACTTCTCTCCATATCTTCCTTCACCTTATCTCGCCATCTAATTATCTGCCTCCCTCTTGATCTTCTCCCCCTATCAGGTTCCCCCCAATCCCTCCTCATTCCCTCCCCACCTTCCATCCTTAACAGGTGTCCACACCATCTCAGTCGTGACCCTCTTATCTTCACTACACCTGCCATTCTTTTTATTTCATTATTTTTAACAACAACAGGTATATGGGAGGATACAAATGTCTACGCTTATTCCGCATCACAGATAAGAATTCGAACATCTTTTCTTTGAGATTAGGAACTCCCCAATCACTGCTCGCGTTTCTAACGCAATGACGCAAAAATTCGTTATATCACGTATGGTTTCTATTGCTCTCTCTTGTATTTAACTTTATAAATGGTTTTACTAAGTATCTAAAACACGAGTGTTCATGTTAAAGGTGTCTGGTTTCAGTTTCATTTTCATCGGAATAGAAGCTCACCAAAACGACAGCAGGGCAAGTCCAAACCCCCACTGTGGTGCCACACCACAGCGGTGGCCTCCCTCCTTGTCGGGGATCGATCTGCTACCACGCGAATGCTAGGCGAACACGTTACCAATGTAATTTGTTCTCATCAATATTCCTGACGACTGAATAGGTCTAATATTGAATCAATAACCACAGCGTATGGGAATAGAGCCTTTCCCTGTATTGAACATCAACTTTGATCACGAGAGAGAGAGAGAGAGAGAGAGAGAGAAAGAGAGAGAGAGTAAGGGAGAGAATCAAATAAACTACATGAAATGCAAAACCCATGAAATGAAATAATTTAAAAACAACAAGCACTGTTTATAAACAAAATGAAAGGCATAAAAGAAACAAAATATTAGAGAGAGGAAATATATGAAAGCGATTCAAAGCTGAACCCAAAAGACCACAAATGCTCATGTATTGGAAGAAAAGCTTTTCACAAATACAAAGGGAAAAGGGACTGTGTTCTCTGCCTCTCTCTTTTTTTTTTTTTTTTTTTTAATTTCGAGTTTACTAAATAAACAAGGCTACAAAGCGGCGACCCAATTTCTCCCGTTCAAAAATTAATGCGATGTCAGATGTCATGAAAGAATGGACATCAATTATCTCACAAGAACACTGGATATTATTATTATTATTATTATTATTATTATTATTATTATTACTTGCTACGCTACAACCCTAGTTGGAAAAGCAGGATGCTATAACCCCAAGGGCTCCAACAGGGAAAACGGCCCAGTGAGAAAAGGAAAAAATGAAATATTTTAAGAGTAACATCATCAAAATATATATATTTCCTACATAAACTATAAAAACTTCAACAAAACAAGAGGCAGAGAAATTAGATAGAATAGTGTGCCCGAGTGTACCCTCAAGCAAGGGAACTCTGCCCCAAGACAGTGGAAGACCATGGTACATCGGTTATGGCACTACCTAACACAAGAGAACATTGGTTTGATTTTGGAGTGTCCTTCTCCTAGAAGAGCTGCTTACCATAGATCAAGAGTCTCTTTTGTCCTTACCAAGAGGAAAGTGGCCGCTGAACAATTACAGTGTAGTAACCCCTTGGGTGAAGAAGAATTGTTTGGTAATCTCAGTGTTGTCAGGTGTATGAGGAGAGAGGAGAATATGTAAAAACTAGGCCAGACTATTCGGTGTGTGTGTGTGTGTGTGTGTGTGTGTGTGCGCAAGCAGGCAAAAAGAAAATCAACTGTAACCAGAGAGAAGGATCCAATGCTGTACTGTCTGGCCAGTCAAAAGACCCCATAACTCCCTAGCGGTAGTATCTTTCCTTTTAGGTCATCTTCCCCATACAACCTCATAACCAACTTTCAGCTAACTTCTCCTTTCCCTTAAAACACTCTTTGTTTGTAGTTGTAGTAACGTAAGCATCCCTTTGTTGAGGATGGATGGTGGGAAGGGTGGGAGGAGGGCTTGGGAAAAACCTGATAGTGGGAGAGGATCAAGAGGGAGGCAGAGAATTAGATGGCGAGATAAGGTGCAAGATATGGAAAGAAGAAGTTTGGTGGAGGAGGATGCCTTTGATAGAAGACATTGGAAAGGGCAAATAAGGCAACCGACCCCTTAATGTAGGAATAACGGTTGGGAAGAAGAAGAATAAGATGAAAAGGGAGAATTCTATGGCGAGATAAGGTGAAGGATGATATGGAGAGAAGAGGTTTGGTGGAAGAGGATGCCTTTGATAGAAGGCATTGGGGAGCGCGCTTCAGGCAACCGACCCCTTAATGTAAGGATAATGGTGTGGAAGAAGATGATTTCGTTCATTCGTGCGTTTTATAACGACCTGCACTGACACTGCAGGTCACGGGTTCTTGCCAAGGAAGCCCGAAAGAATAAGATTGGAAACATCCTTGTCTCGCAATATTTCTGCAACCTCATCGACCTTTTGAGCTATGGATACGGAACAGGAGTATAAGGAACACACTGAAAGAGGTACACTATCTTATTTTTCTTCCTGTTTTTTATTTTTCAAGTTTTTATAGTTTAAATATGAAAGATCTATTTTAATGTTGTTACTGTTCTTCTCTTGTGGTTTATTTATTTGCTTGGTCCTTTTCCTCACTGGGCTACTTTTCCCTGTTGAAGTTATTGGACTTGCTTTTCCAACTAGAGTTTTAACTTACCTAACAACAACAACAACAACAACAACAATAATAATAATAATAATAATAATAATAATAATAATAATAATAATGAAAAGCGATTTATTTCTCTAATAGTGGCCCATTCTTGGCTTTTGTATAAGGCATCTGTATAAAAACTAAACCATATAAAAATGTATTCTGAAAGAGGTATATTTAGCAAATAAAGCTTATATTGTCTATTGGGTTCGTACGTGACATACAGTCCGTTCAGTTGGACAAAGTTGACACTGATAAACAAGTTGATGACACTACCAATAGACATAGTGTATTATGAAAACAAATCATATTTACATATGAAAAAAAGGTACTCTTTAATCTACCCTTTGGTTTGTTTCAACTGACCCTTTAATGTTAATTTTTTTTTTTTAATTTAAAAGCTGACATCATAATTGATTCCAATTTTCTGTTTAAACATAATGCAGTTACATTTCAATTTAATTGACATTTTCACAATGTTAATAAAACGCAAATACAGATTCTATGCTGTTCATTTTTTTTCTTCAATCTTCGATTCATATAATTATCATTATTACTAGCCAAGCTACAGTCCTGGAAGGGAAAGCAGAATACTACAAGACCAGGGGCTCTAATAGAGAAAGTAGCCCTGTGAGGAAAGAAAATGAGGGAATCGCATTTGAACTATGAATGTCATGAATAAAATATAAATCATTTCAAGATCAGTAACAACGTTAAAATAAAGAAGATCAGGCATACATGTGGATATACCAGTTTAATTATCTAACAATCTATCTATTTATCTGTATATGCATATATATATATATATATATATGTGTGTGTGTATATGTATACATACAGTATATATATATATATATATATAATTATATATATTATATTAATTATATATATATATATATATATGTATATATATATATGTGTGTGTATGTGTGTATATGTATACATACAGTATATATATATGTATAATTATATATTATATTATATATATATTATATATATATATATATATATATCCGTATATATATGTATATGTATATATAGTGTATATATATGTATATATATATATATATATATGTGTGTGTGTGTGTGTATATAGACATACAGTATATATGTGCATCACATACATTTATGTAGACAGGTAAAAGATAAAAAAAATTAAAACTTGCAACAAAAGCATAATTTCAGTTTTCCAATGATATGTTGTACAATTTCCTATTGCCAACTGGGAATTGGATCTAAATGGAAATAGAACAGAACCACTGGTAAAACCTGCAATGTTTTTTTTTTCTTTTATTCATAAAATTCATGATATACCTTTAAAAGGGAGTACATTTCTTGCTACTGATATGAAATAGAAACCTTTTGTGCGTGTGTCAATACCATTCCTATTATTATGATTTACGATTTCATTTATGATTAATTTTTTATATAATTTTTTACTGAATAAAACTTACTCAAATTATTACTATAATTATCATCCTCAGTAGCACTTATAATAATCAACCATGTAGCTCAGACGTGGATTAACACGCTCCAGCATGCGAGTGAGCAAGTGAAAGGAGAGTAGCAATTATTATTATTATTATTATTATAATTATTATTATTATTACTTGCTAAGCTACAACCCTAGTTCGAAAAGCAGGATGCTATAAGGCCAGGAACTGTAACAGGGAAAATAGCCAGTGAGGAAAGGAAACAATGAAAAATAAAATATTCTAAGAACATTAAAGTAAATATCTCCTTTATAAACTATAAAAGCTTTAAAACAACCAGAGGAAGAGAAATAAGATGGAATTGTGTGCCCAAATGTACCCTCAAGCAAGAGAACTCTAACCCAAGACAGAGAAGGACCATGGGACAGAGGCTATGACACTACCCAAGACTAGAGAACAATGATTTGATTTTGGAATGTCTTTCTTCTAGAGGAGCTGCTTACCATAGCTAAAAAGTCTCTTCTACCCTTACCTAGATAGAAGTGGTCACAGATTAATGATAGTGCAGTAACCCCTTGGGTTAAGAAGAATTGTTTGGTAATCTTGGTATTGTCAGATGTAGGAGGGCAGAGGAGAATATATAAATAATAGGCCAGACTATTCGGCGTATTTGTAGGCTAAGGAAAAATTAACCATAACCAGAGAGAAGAATCCAATGTAGTACTGTCTAGCCAGTTAAAGGACTTCATAACTCTCTAGCGGTAGTATCGTAACGGGTGGCTGGTGCCCATTGAAGCAAGTGGTACAATACTTAATGATATAGCCATCAGTACTAGCGAAGATCAATATCCTGACAACAGTAACGAAGATAAGAAGAATTTTGATTCAATATAACTACTCATTATGAATACCATTAAAAAAAAAAAAATTCTTTATTTTCAAGGATCTTCTCAAAAAGAAAAAAAAATCCTAACTAGCACAATCAGGTCTTTCGATAAAACTTGGTTTAAAGATGGATTTTATTACCCGACAATCAGGCGTCAGCAAGTGGGTAAAGCCAGTGTATTTTCGTCTGTGGTTTGACTCGTAAAACTTCATTTCCGTTTGATGAGGTCGTTATTCGCATTTTGTCGCTGAACTGTCCGGTCTCTAGGGCACCGGAAACGCGAATAGCGGTATTTGTGAACCGAAGAGGAAGCAAAAAAGATTTCTCTAACCCTCAGCCTAAAGGGAAGATTAGGGTTAAGCTAAGAGTCCCCATCAAAAGCGAAAGCTCTGGGTAATCTCTGTGTGTGTGAGTGTGTGTGTGTGCCCAGTTGGAAAAGCAAGATGCTATAAGCCCAAAGGCTCCAATAGGTAAAAATAGCCCTATAAGGAAAGGAAATAAGGAAAAAAATAAATGGTGAGAACAAATTCACAATAAATCATTCCACAAACAGTAACAATGTCAAAACAGTTATGTCATATATAGACTATAAAAAGAGACTTATGTCAGCCTGTTCAACATAAAAACATTTGCTGCAACTTTGAACTTTTAAAGTTCTACTGATTCAACTACCCGATTAGGAAGATCATTAAGGAAGAAAGCGGTTGTATTTTCCACTACAACCTGTCTATAGGGACTTATCCAATCTCCTCTTTAGGAAAAATAAGAGATGGGGTCATTCCCCGTTTACCACTTTACACCAGAGAGTTTTCTTGTCCTTTCTCTGAGGAACAGAGAGAGAGAGAGAGAGAGAGAGAGAGAGAGAGAGAGAGAGAAAGCTATCTTAGAATATAAAGAAACTTTCATTATACCTTCTAAGAAACAAAATGAAAATTTCCAACAAGAGGGAAATCAGGTAGAAGTAAGAAAACATTTTCCTGAACTTTATTTTAACTTTATTTTAAGGAAAAGTAAAAGATAGCTAAACTTACTCAACATTTTTTCTTTAGGGGGTGGATGAAAGATGGCGAAAGCTTTTATTTTACTGGTAAAGAATCTATATATTAATACGATAGCGTGTGTTATTCACTTTGTGTCACGCTGCAAAGAAAAAGGAAATAATTTCATGGTATACTCTTACAAATTCACGCTTCAAAGAAAACGGGAATAATTTCATGGTATATTAAAAAAAATTCACATTAGACTTTGATTACTTAACCAAAGAACATATATAGTTTTCCCAATTTTGTCTTTAGCACCTGACTTTTTTTTTTAAATTAGACAAAAAATTTAGATCTATCAATTTCCATAACCTAGTCCTAGATTATAAAATTAATCTCGGGATATTTTATTCAAACATGTATAGGTTAGGAACAAGATAATTAGCATTAAAAATATCATTTCACGTAATTTACACGGGTTCCGCTAGTAAATGAGAAAAAGAATAAGTTTTCAAAAGATGCCGTGAAATAAAAAAAAAAAAAGGGAAATTTCTCATTGTTATTCTTTGAAATATTTCAACACTGGATACAAGGTGGGACAAGGACCCTCTTAGTGGGTCCTATAGTCAATCCTTTTTAGCGAGGCAGATATGCACCGACTCTCAGGGGTGCCCTTTTAGCTTGGAAAAGTTTCCTGACCGCTGATTGGTTGCACAAGATAATTCCAACCAATCAGATAGCAGGAAACCTTTCCGAGCTAAAAGGGCACCGGTGCGAGTCGGTGCAAATGCGCCTCATTAAAAAAAAAAATAGTATAGGTGAGACATTACTCAAGTTGGGTAGGTTACAGAAATAATAGTTCTCATAAAAGATTAAAAAAGGACAATTCTTCAAGAAATTGCGACCAACCGATAGATATCTGACCCAACTTGACCTGACTTAACATATACTACATCTGAGGGTAACTAACTGCGCTTCAATATACCAGAATCGTCCAGGCAAGAAAAGGTAACGTAAAATGGCATGTTCTTACTGAATATAGAATTCAAATATAAATCATAACTGTGTATTATATCGAAGCTGTAAACAAACATCTAGTTTATTCTAATTGTTTTGGAAACATTATTCAGTAGTTACTTCATTTGGATCAAAACATTTGAGGTTACACTCGGGCACACTATTCTATATTATTTATTTTCCTCTTGTTTTGCTGAAGTTTATATAGGAGATACTTATTCTAATGCTGTTACTGTTCTTAAAATCTTGTATTTTTCCTTGTTTCCTTTCCTCACTGGGCTATTTTCCCTGTTGGAGCCCCTGGGCTTATAGCATCCTGCTTTTCCAACTAGGGTTGTAGCCTAGCAATTAATAATAATAACCTTGAAACAAACCCCTAGTTTGTTCTTCTTTTTGGAAACGGAAGAAGCCTATTCAAGTAATTATCTTTTGTTTTTCGCTACTTAGACCTCTAAGAAATATTCCTACGTCTTCAAGAACTTCAAAGTTTTTTTCCGTTACACACACACAAAAAGAAAAACCGAATCGAATGTTAATTCCATTAAGTTTTAAGTCTCGTCGACACACGAAAGTGTAAAATCCAAAATCCAATAAAAAAAGAAAAAAAAAACCCTTCCAAAAAAAAAATACAATGAAACTCCATTCGAAGTTTAATCGTATCTGGGTCAAATATAGATTTTTTCTTTCGCCTCCACTTTTAGAGCAACCTACTCTAGCTATTTGGTTGTTGGATGTCACACAGGGGATGTGTATATACATTAAAACGGTGCGCCATACTATCTTTCGCGGTAGTAAAAACTATCGTTAAAACTAGTGTCATTCAGTAGGAGACTCAATTCCACTTCGCCTCCCCTCTATTACCCGGGTTATTGCCAATCTTACGGGTATAGGCTCACATCTGTCTACTCTATAGAGCTATGAATGTAAATAGAAATACACACTAGATATATATATATATATATATATACATATATATGTGTGTATATATATATATATATATATACATATATATATATATATATATGCATAAATATCAACACAACATTGTGTTCAAATAGAAATAAATTTCTACCTGGCCTTTCATTAGAAGGGGCTAGCGTTCGATCCCAAGTATGAGGTAGAAATTTATATATATATATATATATATATATATATATAATATATATATATATATATATATATATATATAAAGCATATACATAAGTAAAAATAAAATGGTCAATGCTGCTATCATCATTATTTTGAAGCTTTTGACTTAACTTCTGTCATTTTCAGCCTATCTGCAATTGTTATTATGCAAAATTCATAAAAATGATCATAAGTAGATAATTAGGAAGATATACTTCCAAGAACCACCCAACTCGCTTTAAAATCAAACCAATCAAAGAACATAAAACTATATAAAAGACCTTATTACTAATATACGTAGTCACCCATAGGAAACGATGAACACCCACCCAGAATAGCAACCCACAGACCAGAAAAGGATCAATGGGTCACCGGCAACTGAACAGGTATGCCCTAATTCAAGCTGGGTTTTGTCTTGAAAATGTATGAAGACTCCAAGAATTTCAGTTGGCTGACTCTACTATGTCTGTCATTGATTTTGAAATTTTCTTTTGAAATGACATGACCAGATTTAAATAAACGATCATAATTGGCCAAAATTGGTTTCTTAATTAAAGGTCTATTGGTTCGTACTGATCTGCCCATGTGCTCCGAAATCCTACAATGAAGCTGTCTCCTACAGTGAAGCTGTCTAGACGTGCTGCTAGTGTAGTACGCATTACAGAGTGCACATTGATAAATGTATATGACAACATTATCTTTTTTATAATCAGGTTGAGAAAGGTGTCGTCCACTATGACAGCTTTCCACACCCTTTCTCAACCCGATAATCCAGCGAGACCGACAGCCAGATATCTATCAAAGGCCAAGACCAAGGCCAATATAGAGGCTCTATATATTGGCCTTGGTCAAGACACTCTCCGATCGGCTCAAAGAATATGAAGACGCACCTGCAGGGAATTAATTTTGGCTAAACCTTCCACGCACTTAATACAGCCTTCTTAGAACAACTGGACACCCCCTTTTGCTTTCATGTGTAAACTGTCACTGTTCAATATTTTTCTCATTTTATTGTACCCCTTGGAGAGGACCATTGTGTATTGGTTGAAATTTAGTGACTTTTCCATTTCCTTCGTTTGTTTTATGGGCCTTCTTGAAGAAACATGTTAAGCTGATCGATTAGTCAGAATATATATATATATATATATATATATATACACACGAATCTAAGGAGGTGATAGTGTTCGATCTCCCGAAGGCCCAGGCTATGCTGGCCAACGCTTTTAAAAGTAGGGGTTTTACCTGCTCAAAGCTTCCGGCGCTGAGCAAGAAGCACCCTACCTACGTCGCACCTGATGATGCGATCCTCCCCTTCATGGAAAAGGCCTTCGCTGCGGTACACAAGGCAGTGGAAGAAGGGAAAACCTTGCCCCGCACTGGAAGAATGCAGACCCTTCTCCCTATATATATATATATATATATATAAAGTATATATATATATAAATATAAAGTATATATATATATATATATATACATACATACATACATACATACATACATATATATATATATATATATACATATATATATATATATATACGTGTGTGTGTGCGTTGTCTGTCTGGAAATCACGACAGCTGAATATCTCTTATAAACATCCCACCAAAGATGTATAACGCAGACGCAGCTGTCACAAGAACAATCGATAAAAATTTATCAGCTGGCCAACAGAATGGGATATTAACCCTCCCATAAGAACCTGAGACGTCCGATTCGGCCACCTGATGACCGCAGATAATCCGGAGTCCCCAAGGGGCAGCTTCCCTTCTCATTGACCCTTCCCCTCGGGCTATTTACAGACTTCAATGACCTTTGGTATTTATCGTTACTTATAGTCAAAACTCATCCGTTCCAAGAAACGTTAATTATAGTCAAAACTCATCCGTTCCAAGAAGTTCCATCAGAACAATTCCTCAACCAAACCATTGTTCTCTAGTCTTGGGTAGTGCCATAGCCTCTGTACCGTGGTCTTCCACTGTTTTGGGTTAGAGATCTCATGCTTGAAGGTATACTCTAGCACACTATTCTATCTTATTTCCCTTGTTTTGGTAAAGTTTTTAAAGTTTATAAATGACCTATTATTTTAATGTTGTTACAGTTCTCAAAATATTTTATTTTTCCTTGTTTCCTTTCCTCACTGGGATATTCTTCCCTGTTGGAGCCATTGGGCTTATGGCATCCTGCTTTTCCAACTAGGGCTGTAGCTTAGAAGGTAATAATAATGATAACCAAAAGATAACAGTCATAATTACAGCCAACAGCCACACATTGAAGCCTTTTTTCATTGACATTAACTGCCCCATCTGAACTCTTAAATCTGTTCAGGCCACTCCAGCTACAGCTCTGTAGAAGGCACAGCCTCATTAAGTAACAGTAAGAAAATGCGAGAGAAATTCCATAAACGAAAAGATGAAAACGTCCCATTTCTCATCCAGCTTTGAGATCTAAGAGGATTTTAAAATGTCACTTCTGCGAGGAGACTGCTTATTCTTTCGCGCTCTAAAACATCCCACGCAAATAATATTCCAGAAAAGCGAAGAAAATTAAGTCAGGGCCATAAAACGTCTTGAGGAAACGTTATTTCTCAATGTCAACTCGGTCAACGAATGAGGCAACCACAGAGATAACAATAGTAGTGGCATATATTATTATTATTATTATTATTATTATTATTATTATTATTATTATTATTTCATGATCATTATTATCATTATTATTACCATTAGTAGTAGTAGTAGTAGTAGTAGTAGTAGTAGTAGATAAGCTACAACCCTAGTTAGAAAAGCAGGATGCTATAAGCCCAAGAGCTCCAACAAGGGAAAATAACCAAGTGAGAGCATGAAATAAGGAAATAAATAAACCACAAGTGAAATAATGAACAATTATAAAATATTTTAACAATAAAGTTCTGCAGTGCAGCGATTTTTACCAACGATGCCCCTAAAATGCTAATATATAGACTACTACTGAAATTAGAATGCTATTTCTACTTCCACTAGTCGTATAAATTTTTTCCCACTAGCCATATTTTTATCATAAAATAAATGATTTAAATAATTATAATAAAAAAATCTCATGATTTTTTCCCCTTTGAACCGTCGCTGTGTATTTAGTTTCTGAAGTGTTTAATCAGAAGACAAAGACCATACAACGAAATAAAAGGAAAGGTAGTTAACGTCAATAAAGATCTAATTGGATAAGATAGTTATAATGTGACTTCAGTAACTCTTACTTCTCAAAGAAAGCCAAAAACATCACAAATTATGAAAGCTTATTTTCGGTTAAAATGAGTTCTATAAAAGAACATAAAACTCATAGCCTAATTCAGCATTAAGCAGATCAAGTTAATACTACGATAGTACAAATCAAAGTACTGAAAGAAATATCTATCCTGAAATATTCCACTGGGCAATTGTTCTAATCACTGGATATTAGACGTGTAAAGATTAAAGGTTTAAAGGATCCCCCCCCCCCCCATGAATAGCAGGGGCAAGGACAGTGATATTGCCCTATCGAGCATGACAATGCCATAGAGTGACCATATACATATGATCAGCGCCCAAGTCGCCCTCTCCACTCAAGCTAGGATCAAGGAGGACCAGGCAATGGCTGCTGATGAATCAGCAGATAGATCTATAGGCTCCCTCAAACCCCTATTATTAGCTTACAAGGATGGTGAGGTTACAGCGACCAAAGAAACTAGCGAGTTTGAGCGGGAATCGAACCCCAGTCTGGTGTTCACCAGTCAGAGACGTTACCACATCTGCCACTATAACCCTTACCCAGGATTTACTGCAATTCAATTATAATAGTTTGTTTCTACCCCTAACAACCCCACACGACCCACCCCACAAAAAAATACCTGGAATATATTTTGAGTTAACCCATTTTTGATATCATCCCACACCAATCTGCAGTTAGTTCCACGCTGCGGTAATTTCAAACGCGTGTTAACCACTAATAAACTCTTAATGAATCTCTCTTACGGCTGAAACTACGATTCGGCATAAAAGGGGGGCCATGGCTAAAATCCCGTACTATTTGATAAGAATTATGGGTGATTCATACCATCGACTTTTTTCCCACGCTATTTTCAGATCGATATTTATTAATTCACGTTTAATATATAATCTAGTTTCCATTATTTTAATTAACTTGAAATATTACTAAAAAGATGACCTCAGAAAAATATTGTCTAGGGTATAATTAATATATATATATATATATATATATATATATATGACAGATAATAGATGGATAAAAAATAGCAAAAGGGATCCCAAGAGATTACAAACGAAAAAGGGAAGGAGGACGATGGCTTGACGAGCTAAGAAAATTTGCGGGTATGGACTGGTATAGAAAGACCATAAACAAACACGAGTGGAAAGACAGGTCTGAGGTCTTTTCCATGCATTGGACAAGCAAAGAACGAAGAAGAAGAAGAAGAAGAAGAAGAAGAAGAAGAAGAGAGAGAGAGAGAGAGGAGAGATGAGAGAGAGAGAGAGAGAGATGAGAGAGAGAGAGAGAATTTCACGTCATTATATCTTCAGAGAAAGATCACACCTCCACTTTAAACTTTGCATCCTCACTACGCCGTGATAACTTCATGTCTTCGACGTGTCTGTCATGGATGAGTGTTTCCAACTCGTAGGGCCCGAGCGAAGCCTTATTTTGCCCTGCTAAGAATCTCTTGGGCTTCTTGAGATTTGCAAGCTTTCATAGGTATCCCGTGATGGTTATAATTATTATTATTATTATTATTATTATTATTATTATTATTATTATTTTCTTATTATCATTACTATTATTGTTACTTGCTAAGCTACAACCCTAGTAGGAAAAGCAGGATGCTATATGCCCAAGGGCTTCGACATGGAAATTACCCCAGTGAGGAAAGGAAATAAGGAAAAACTACAAGTGAAGTTAAGAACAATATTAAAAAAAAAATGCATATATATTCAGAATAACAGAATAGCGAGAGATCTCTAACCCAAGACAAAAAAGACCATTGTACAGAAGCTAAGGTACTACCCAAGACTAGAGAACAATGGTTTGATTTAGGAATGTCCTTCTCCTAGAGGAGATTCTTACCATAGCCATGCTTTAAAACAAAGTTGCTTGAGAAATTTACTTTCAAGAGAAATAATGAGTTACAAATCGCCTCTTTTTTTATTCTTCCTCTCTTTTTAAAAATCTAGGGGGAATTTACATGATCGTTAAAACCAGTCTTAAAAATCAACGTTTTTATTTTATTTTTTCTGAATTATGGATTCTTATGGACTTTCAACCTTAGGGAAAGCTCATATAGCATTCTGTCGTTACAAATTTTGTTTATATTTTTTCCATGTCGTAATAAACATTCATATGATGTAAAGCAAAACGTCGTAAAAAGCTGATCTCTCTCTCTCTCCTCTCCTCTCTCTCTCTCTCTCTCTCTTATTGCATTCGTTAGTGCTCTGTTCTGCGTTTTATTCTTGTGTTCATCATTACAATCCCTTTAACAGGGATCATTCGATCTCATGTAACTTCTTTGTCTATTACTATTATTACTGGCTAAGCTACAATCCTAGTTGGAAAAGCACGATGCTGTAAGCCCATGGTCTCCAACAGGGAAAAAATAGCCCAGTGAGGAAAGGAAATAAGGAAATAAATAAACTACAAGAGAAGTAATGAATAATTTAAATAAAATATTCTAAGAACATTAACATTAGAAAATATTTTTCATTTATAAACCATATATGCAAAGAAAACCAACTGAATTTGGTTTAAAAGTTAGAGACTGGATTCATTAAATAGATTCACCTAGTCTCTATCAATGAAGCTAGTCTCTAACTTGAAACTAAAATCCAACTATCTCTCTCTCTCTCTCTCTCTCTCTCTCTCTCTCTCTCTCTCAACATTAAGTCAAGCACATAGGTGTGCCATCACGGCCTGGCGCAGCGGGAGTCCTGTGTTTTCGGTGCATATTCCAGCAATTCCTGGCAGAGGAGAGGGATGGAAGCGCCAGACTATTTAGCCGCAATTTATGGACGGGGAAGGAATGAAATCATAGCACGGCACCCTTTTCATGAACGCTCCTCCTGCGGCACCGATACAACAAAAACTTTTGGATTGGAGAAGTTGGGGGAAGGGAGAAAGGGAGGGGAAGGGAGAGAGGGGGGGTTACCAGGAAGGGGTTAAAGTGGAGCAGAAGACCGCCTCCTCCTCCTCAAGTCTTTTTAAGGTTGCCTTTCCACGAAGGAAACAGACTTTGCTCGATATGAGAAGTCTTCGACAATGGAAATATCCTGCTCTCTCTCTCTCTCTCTCTCTCTCTCTCTCTCTCTCTCTCTCATACCAATTTATCCACGGAATCAAAGTAAACCAGCAAAATGTTGCTACTGCAAGTATTAGTAATAAACCTAATCAATGTTGTGCAAAGGAAACTTTTGAAAATATCACTATCACAACAACATAAGTGTCGGAGGAAAAGTCCACTATCACAACAACATCAGTGTCGGATGAAAGGTCCATTATCACAACAACATAAGTGTCGGAGGAAAAGTCCACTATCACAACAACATAAGTGTCGGATGAAAAGTCCACTATCACAACAACATAAGTGTCGGATGAAAAGTCCACTATCACAACAACATGAGTGTCGGATGAAAAGTCCACTATCACAACAACATAAGTGTCGGATGAAAAGTCCACTATCACAACAACATGAGTGTCGGATGAAAAGTCCACTATCACAACAACATAAGTGTCGGATGAAAAGTCCACTATCACAACAACATAAGTGTCGGATGAAAAGTCCAATATCACAACAACATAAGTGTCAGATGAAAAGTCCACTATCACAACAACATAAGTGTCGGATGAAAAGTCCATTATCACAACAACATAAGTGTCGGATGAAAAGTCCAATATCACAACAACATAAGTGTCGGATGAAAAGTCCACTATCACAACAACATAAGTGTCGGATGAAAAGTCCACTATCACAACAACATGAGTGTCGGATGAAAAGTCCACTATCACAACAACATAAGTGTCGGATGAAAAGTCCACTATCACAACAACATGAGTGTCGGATGAAAAGTCCATTATCACAACAACATCAGTGTCGGATGAAAGGTCCACTATCACAACAACATGAGTGTCGGATGAAAAGTCCACTATCACAACAACATAAGTGTCGGATGAAAGGTCCACTATCACAACAACATGAGTGATGGATGAAAAGTCCACTATCACAACAACATTAGTGTCAGATGAAAAGTCCACTATAACAACAACATTACTGTCAGATGAAAAGTCCACTATCACAACAACATCAGTATCAGATGAAAACTCCATTATCACAACAACATAGTGTCAGCTCAGACTAAGTATAGCCCTCAATAAAAATAATAATAATAATAATAATAATAATAATAATAATAATAATATTAATAATAATAATAAAAACCCACCGATCCTTATCAATATGCTACTCAACTCTCTACCTCTTATGACTTAACAACTGCATGTCATAATTTCATCAATACACCGTTTAGAGTTCCCTTAATTACTGTCATTACGTAGAAGCGACAATGAACCCCAAATCTTCGTGTCATTCACCTCTTAGAACAGTAAATGAGATAATATCATGGAGATGAAGGGGAGTAAAGGAAGATTCTAATTACATACTGTCAAACAAATTGACCGAATGATCGTTAACTTATTCATTAATATATATATATATATATATATGTATATATACATATATATATATATATATATATATGTATATATATATATATATATATATGACACGTAAAAAAATTACGGCTAAATCATTAGATAGATATACATGCAAACGCGCACCCCCCTTACCAGGGTATAACTACTCCCTTTCTCCCTCTCTCCACTACCCGAGGGTCGAGGAGAGCTCAGCGTGACCCAAAATTATATATATATATATTTATATATATATATATTCAGAAACTAGCTTTTTATAATATAGATCCTTTGGAAGGATCTTTAGGTGAAGGGTACACCAATCGACTCAAATCCGCTAGGTCCAAACCATTTGGATTGGGTATCAGCCTCTGTTCGCTTAACTGACCCTTGCTGGGAAACGGAATGAAGCATGAATACAGGTAATTGAAAAGGAATCCATATATTATGAACTTTTCTCTGATTCATTTCAATAAAATGAATAGATATCAATCACTAACTAGAAACAAAAACGTTCAGTGAAACACGATTAGTTATAACAACGTTAGATATAAAAGAACAAACAAAGGAAAAACGTTTCGTAAAACAAAGGGAGAAGCCCCAATTCCCCGTTCGGGGGAAAATAACACCTTTCTGTCTTTTTTCGGCTTTTTTCTTTCCCGACGGGGAACAGCAGGAAACGATGTTGCAAAACCCCGCCACGTTAATCAGCGTAATGTAACTAACCTGACTCGATTTGAACATATAACGCTCGGTTTTTCTCATTCAATGTTGCAGGGGTTTATCAGAGAGAGAGAGAGAGAGAGAGAGAGAGAGAGAGAGAGAGAGGGGTTATGTATTTGCGATGAGAAAGACAATGTAGATGTTTCGTATGGATTGACTACATTGTTTAACGTCATTATTATCATGGTCAGAGAGAGAGAGAGAGAGAGAGAGAGAGAGAGAGAGAGAGAGAGAGAGAACTACCATCTTCATAGCTTAGAAATATCTAAACGAAAGGTTCTTTTTCAGATCTAAAAGTTTTCTCACAAGGAAAGACTGAACCTAAACCTGGCTATGTTGGACAAACTAGAAAGTGTGACCGTGCAAAAGATGCCTACTCAGAAAAACAGGTTGCAGTCGTAATTATGGAGTTCATTTAACGTAACAGTAAGTCAGACTTGTGCATAAGACTTAAGGAAGTACATTCGAAAATCAATTGATTATAAAAATTATAAAAATTGCATCATAAGTATCCTCAAGAAGGAAAATTTCGATGAAAAGTTTGCTATCAGAAATGACTGATTTGTTTCATTTTAACACACTTGCGACACAACACAGAAGTTTTTCACCATTTAGATATTTTTGTTAAAACAAATTGAATATGTGAGTAAATAAAATATTAAGCAGTTAGATATGATATAAATGAAGATAAAAGTGATATATTTATATCAAATGTAGTTGCAAAATAAAAGAGACGATTCTTCAGAGATGATTAAAGTAGCCAAAGTAATAATTTTGAAGAGTTGATAGACCGTAAGGATAGGAAATATGGCACTTAAGCTAATTAGCGGTAAGTTTCAACCCTTAGTAGATGGACTAGAGCCAAATCAACTTCTAAGTAATAAATTCTAGGAAAACAGAATAGGGAACTGAAGTCTGACGTCATATTACCAAGTGCTGGTTCACAACAACTGCTTCAGGCGCTCACAGACCTGGGACTTGCCAGTGTTCTAATACAGCCATCATTTAATTTTTTTTTTATTATATTTTATTATGAAATACACATTTACAATCTTACAATAATTTATACATTATAGTATATTTACATAAATTATTTTTCTTTCATTTTACATATGCTGTATTTACAATTGAAATTTTTACTATTTATCTAAATATTTTTTAAAACAAAAATATATCGACTAGTGAAAACTTTTTTAACAGAAGTTTTAAATTCTATTTTATTTACATCAATCTAGAAAGTTATGAATATGTATATAAATGTGCAATAGTTGAGATATGAGACACTTAAATAAGAGCTGAAATATATGTCAAGAAAGGTTAAGGCACTTGTGATACATTAAAAAAAACAGTAATTAATAATACCCATTAACAAAAAATTGGACCGTAATCAGTAGAATAGAGCAGAAGGAATCATGTTTTTTTTCCTTTTTCTTTTTTTTTTGATTAATGAAAGTTAAAACTTTTTTCTTGTAAACAAAAAGACAAAAATAATTCGTTTCTGCAGGTACGCGAATTATTAATAAATATATATTTTCCAAGATTGTATTTCTAAAGACAAACTAAAAAACCAAATTGATAGAGTATTACAAATTGAAAAAAAACAAACAATAAAATTAGCAAAAAAAAAAAAAAGCAATAAAAATAGCAAACACGAAAAAAAAGATTACTAAAGAAAAGCGAAACACGAGAAATGATAAACAAAGTATTGTTGTTTCATAATAAAAAAAAATAGCAAACAAGAATAAAAAAGAAAAAAACATGAATTACAAACACCACGCACCAGGAATAAACATTGTAAAAGTATCTAAGAAGGAAAAAAAATGAAATAATACGAAACCATCATAATGATAAAATCCCAATCAATCAAGAAGCGTGAACTGTGATGAAGAGATTCTGTTATGACGTCATTATATTTTTTTCTCAAAAATCTAATCAAATGAAATGAACTTCCAATGATATGAGGTGAGAGAGAGAGAGAGAGAGAGAGAGAGAGAGAGAGAGAGAGAGAGAATTTCCGTTACACCCAAGGCACAATTTTCAAGTTTAAAATTTTTAAAAAATCATTTAAATTTTTCAATACACGCACGAGAGAGAGAGAGAGAGAGAGAGAGAGAGAGAGACCCAAGGCGCAATTTTTAACTTTAGATTTTATAACATTTACATTTTTCAATACACACGCACGAGAGAGAGAGAGAGAGAGAGAGAGAGAGAGAGAGAGAGAGTCCCATTAATGCTATAAAAACGAAGGCGGCCACACACCACTAGGATGCCACTTTTACACTCATTTCATTGATGCACACAAGGGCAGACATTAAAGGGAGGGGCCCTCCCCAAGAGAATAAAGAGGGGGGGGGGGGGGGGTAGAGGAGAAAAGGAGGGGCGGGGAGGGAAAGTTCCCCTCGCCATATGAAAATACAGCCGCATATCATCCAGCAATACACGTTATGTCGGGTGTGTTCTTTGCGGATGAAGTCAAGAAGTTAGGCATCTCCAAAAAATGGGCGGAGTTTCTAAGGACTAAATAATTTCAAACCAATTTTTTAAAGGATATAACCTAAAAGAAAGACTTTAAAAACCATGGTACTTTTAGGTAGAGTTCTGAAAGTTATATATTCCTCAGGCGGTTTGAAGAATGATAGTCTTCTGGCTAATTCATAATACCAAACATTAAATGAATGATCCTAGTTGTCTTCGAGACGATGATTCCCATAATAAATCAAAATAAGAAGACTGCTATAATACAGATTCACACTTAAGAAGACTACCATAATATAGATTCAGACACAAGAAGACTACCATAATATAGATTCAGACACAAGAAGACTACCATAATATAGATTCAGACTCAAGAAGACTGCCATAATATAGATTCAGACACAAGAAGACTACCATAATATAAATTCCGACTCAAGGAGACTGCCATAATACAGATTCTGACAAAAGACTGCCATAATACAGATTCTGACTCAAGAAGACTGCCATAATACAGATTCAGACTCAAGTAGACTACCATAATATAGATTCAGACTCAAGAAGACTGCCATAATATAGATTCAGACACAAAGAGACTGCCATAATATAGATTCAGACACAAGAAGACTGTTCATAATATAAATTCCGACACAAGAAGACTGTCATAATATAAATTCCGACACAAGAAGACTGCCATAATACAGATTCAGACAAAAGACTGCCATAATACAGATTCAGACTCAGGAAGCTATTCTTATAGTTATCCATCTAATAAGAATTACCTGATACAATAAGTCAAGAACCTTGTTACTACTTTAAAGGCTAGATAAAGAAATACTGTTATCAATAGCATAAAAACTTACGTATTGGGCGTTCCAACCTAGTCAGTAGCTAGGTTATTTAGTTTGTAGTAATCTGGAATGTAAAAACATTAATGATAATAACTATTGCTTTCTTTCTTACAAAATATAAATACAAAACAATTATGTCAAAAGTACAAACATATATATAAAATAAATAACATAGGCAAAGGGAAAGGGAAAGGCAAAGGCAACTTCTATTCTATCGACCCCCTTCCGGAGTATGAGAATTCCAAAATTACACAAATATATATATTTTACCACAAAAACTATAAACAGAGGAGACCAATACATTACAACTATATTTATGAACACATATATTTAGCAAGTACATATTCAAAGCATAAAAGGTATTCTGACAAAGGAAAGTACATACATTGAAAATAATACCAGAATAATGAAAATCCTAGAAAGTATTAAATCTAAAACAAAGACATTATAAGGTTAACAAACTATGCAAGTCTTCCTCAGTTCTCTAGCACTACTTGTTTTGTGGAGCAGATTGAATTTAAAAGTGGTAGGTCTTCTACAATAGTAGGGCTTTAAGTATCTCTCTATTTCTCTAATCACTGGACAAACTAAAACATAATGATATTCATCCCCAACTTCAATAGTCTGCAAGGGTGTTGATTCTCCTGCCCAGAATATCTTTCAGTTGCATACAGGGAGTTTGTGGGTACCACACCTAATTTATATAAGGGCAATTCTTTCTGGTATATCTAAATTTATAATATACTTTTCTTGGCCAAATTCAGTCTTAAAAAGTTTATAATTACTACACAATATATTTGTCTACTTCTGCATGCCACTGTTGTCTCTCCATATCTTTTAGTTTCATATATATATATATATATATAATATATATGTGTGAGTGTGTGTGTGTGTGTGTATATATATAAATTATACAACAATTGCATCCGTTTCAAGTCCACTGCAGGATGAAATCATCAGACATGTCCTTATTTCTGTCTAGGGTCTGGCCATTGGGGATTGGTGATGGTGGGAGACTTTAGTCTCATAACTCACAGGGATCCAACCTAGTACGGATGGCCCGGACTAATAGAGCTTTGCTGATCAGGGCTTATACACAAATCCTTTGATTTCACCGCGTTAAGGTATCCCCACTCCGATATACATATATATAAAAACAGGGTAAAAAGAGGCTGTTGCCTAAATGACGCTAATTCAAACCGAACTCCTCCCTTGGGTCTAATTACATATAGAAAAGATTTTATTAAAGCCTAATTCCTTCTGAATTATGCATCACTGTGAGATGTCTTCCTATCAAAGGCTAAAAATATGCCAGAATAATCCATGGGTAAAATTTCCTTTTGGGTACAAGACTTAATGTCCGCCTTTTGATGCTAATGCAATTAGTTCTTCGTGTCATTCTCCCTAACTTCTGCCACAGCATTCTCTTTGTAAGCCCAGAGAGAGAGAGAGAGAGAGAGAGAGAGAGAGAGAGAGAGAGGGGTTTTTAACTAGCCTTATATGTCACATATACTA
>NC_090762.1:29448980-29453980 GCF_036898095.1 Palaemon carinicauda
AAAAGCATATCCTGATAATCACATAAAAGTAAATGGTTATACATAAAGAAGACCCTTTACTTCATATAAAGAGCATATGCTTCGAAAAAGCCGAGTCTGGTCAGTAGCAGACTGCAGTTCCAAGAGAAAGGTTGTTCTGTCCGATTCTCAGCACGATGGCAGATTTTGTGGATGTGAGGCATGTTAAAAAATACATGCCCCGTTTACCCACACTTGATCGTGATTTCAAGATGTTATTCCGTTTGGAAGAACAAAATGTACAGTGGCTTGCGGACAGATATCTTGTCCACACCTGGAATCTCGATGAAATATCGAGGTTAAGCCATAACTTGATGATATGCATTTTACATTTGCTTTTGCATGTATAAACAGTTGGGAAAATACGAAGGCTGCTGTATTTAGGGATGTATGTATGTACAAACAGTATATATGTATGTATGTACAAACAGTATATATGTATGTATGTATGCATATATATATATATATATATATATATATATATATATATATATATATATATATATATATATATATATATGTGTGTGTGTGTGTGTGTGTGTGTGTGTATACAGTACATGCAAATATACTGTATTCATATAATATATAAATATAGTATGTATATATATACATATATATATATATATGTATATATGTGTATATATATATATGTATATGTATGTATATATATATATATATATATATATATATATATATATATATCGTATAAATATACATATATACACAGAATATTCATATACTGCAAAAGCTTATATACATGCATGTATATACACATATATAAACTATATATATATATATATATATATATATATATATATATATATATATATATGTATATACATATATATATATGTATATATATATATATATATATATATATATATATATACATATATATATATGTATATATATATATATATATATATATATATATGTGTGTGTGTGTGTGTGTGTATATATATCGATTCGTACCAGAAATAGATTATACTAAATCCCAAACCAGTAATAATTTAGCTGAAATCAACTATTTCAGTTCGGTTTGCTTTAAACCTCAATTACCCTTCGCCCTTCGCCCGGGTATCTTAAAGTTTCCTTCAAACTGCGTTTAGCGTCTTCAAAACTTTTCAACTCAAATCCATAAATCAAATCGCGTAGTTTATTATTATTATTATTATTATTATTATTATTATTATTATTATTATTATTATTATTATTATTATTATTATTATTATTTCATTATCATTATTATTATTGTTGTTGTTGTTGTTGTTGTTGTTATAAAACAAGAATAGAATTTTTCGCGAGTCCTAAAAGAATTCGGAAGAAAATCTCTGATTTCCAAATGGCTTCAGAAGAAATAGCCATTGACTTAGCATGGAATTCTGATGCCTCCAGAACGGTATCGGAAGAAAACTTTCCCGGATTTCCAAATGGCTTCAGAAAAAATAGCCATAGACTTAGCATGGAATTCTGAATGCCTCCAGAACGGAATCTCAGAACAGTTTCGGAAGAAAACTTTCCCGAATTTCTAAAGTCTTCAAAGGACATAGCCGTATACTTAACATGGATTTCTGAATGACTCCAGAACTGAAATTTCCAGGAGCAGTCCTGAACGACTCCTCCCCGAGCTTCAAATGACCTCTGAAGACCTGATCTTCATTTTTTCAAACGTTGCCTGCAACACCTCACATGATCTGTATGTAGCTGGCGAAATCTAACCAAGGAATTGCGCGTCAATAGGAGTAAGAGGAAATGAGTTGATGACTGGGAGAAGGATTTCACTTAATTCACAGAGATCGCGTTCTGGCGGAATAGAAGCTGCCGGTAAGAATTGTGTTACGTCTTCGGAACACCATCAACTACAGATGGTTTTGGTTGCTCTCGAAGTTGCCGATCCGTCGTTTTATATCGCCCGACCTATAGAAAGACACGGGATCTTCCGTTGGCAGCTGAGCTTTGAAGATCATAATGTATGGGCTTTAAAGAATCCTTTGCTTGGGCTTTTACGACGATGTCTTATTAAAGGAGACTCTTGGAAAAAGTACGAGGATTTGTATCGGTGCAAAAACGGATTGCGGGGAATGAGGATGGAGGAAGAATGGTTCAACTGAACGGTGAGTGACGTATAGTTCTTCAACAGGATTGTCCCAAAATTCGCCATTGAAGTAAGGACATATCCAAACGGCATTGGTAAATATATCATGTTGCTCGTCATTTACTTTGGCATGATAGTGTATGCGAAGAAATCGATAGTATTCATCTCTTTACTCATTCCCCAGATAGGTAGAGAATAAATGCCTTCGATTTCCCTGAGGAATCTGACGAAGTGAGGACTCGCGGCACTGAAATTTCTTTTGAAATCTAGAAGGAGCCTCTAATGCCAGAGGAAAGACACCTAAAAATAGAGAGCCTCTGATGCTAGAAGTAAGGCACCTTAAAATATAGATCGAAGACCCTCTAACGCTAAAATTATGGAACCTAGAAATATATGTCAAAGAACTTCTAATGCTAGAAGTGTGGGAGCTAAAGGGAGAGGTCAAAGAACTTCTAATGTTAGAGGTGTGGGAGCTATAAAGAGAGGTCAAATACTCCTAATGCTTGAGGTAAGGGAGCTGAAAAGAGGTCAAAGAACTTCTAATGCTAGAGGTGTCTGAGCTAAAAAGAAGTCAAAGAACTGCTACTGCTAGAGGTGTGGGAGCTTAAAAGAGGTCAAAGAACTTCTAGTGCTAGAGGTGTGGGAGCTAAAAGAGGTCAAAGAACTTCTAATGCAAGAGGTGTGGGAGCTAAAAAGAGGTCAAAGAACTTCTAATACTAGAGGTTTGGGAGCTAAAAAGAAGTCAAAGAACTTCTAATGCTAGAGGTGTGGGAGCTAAAAAGAGGTCAAAGAACTTCTAATGCTAGAGGTTTGGGAGCTAAAAGAAGTCAAAGAACTTCTAATGCTAGAGGTGTGGGAGCTAAAAAGAGGTCAAAGAACTTCTAATGATAGAGGTGTGGGAGCTAAAAAGAGGTCAAAGAACTTCTAATGCTAGAGGTGTGGGAGCTAAAAAGAGGTCAAAGAACTTCTAATGCAAGGGGTGGGGGAGCTAAAACAGGTCAAAGAACTTCTAATGCAAGGGGTGTGGGAGCTAAAAAGAGGACAAAGAACTTCTAATGCAAGGGGTAGGGGAGCTAAAAAGTCAAAGAACTTCTAATGCAACGGGTGGGGGAGCTAAAAACAGGTCAAAGAACTTCTAATGCAAGGGGTGGGGGAGCTAAAAAAGAGGTCAAAGAACTTCTAATGCAAGGGGTGGGGGAGCTAAAAAGAGATCAAAGAACTTCTAATGCAAGGGGTGGGGGAGCTAAAAAGAGGTCAAAGAACTTCTACTGCAAGGGGTGGGGGAGCTAAAAAGAGGTCAAAGAACTTCTACTGCAAGGGGTGGGGGAGCTAAAAAGAGGTCAAAGAACTTCTAGTGCAAGGGTTGGGGAAGCTAAAAAGAGGTCAAAGAACTTCTACTGCAAGGGGTGGGGGAGCTAAAAAGAGGTCAAAGAACTTCTAATGCAACGGGTGGCGGAGCTAAAAACAGGTCAAAGAACTTCTAATGCAAGGGGTGGGGGAGCTAAAAAGAGGTCAAAGAACTTCTTATGCAACGGGTGGGGGAGCTAAAAAGAGGTCAAAGAACTTCTAATGCACGGGGGGGGGGGGAAGCTAAAAAGAGGTCAAAGAACTTCTAATGCAAGGGGTGGGGGAGCTAAAAAGAGGTCAAAGAACCTTCTAATGCAACGGTTGGGGGAGCTAAAAAGAGGTCAAAGAACTTCTTATGCAACGGGTGGGGGAGCTAAAAAGAGGTCAAAGAACTTCTAATGCAACGGGTGGGGGAGCTAAAAGGAGGTCAAAGAACTTCTAATGCAACGGGTGGGGGAGCTAAAAAGAGGTTAAAGAACTTCTAATGCAAGGGGTGGGGGAGCTAAAAGGAGGTAAAAAAACTTCTAATGCAAGGGGTGGGGGAGCTAAAAAGAGGTCAAAGAACTTCTAATGCAACGGGTGGGGGAGCTAAAAAGAGGTCAAAGAACTTCTAATGCAAGGGGTGGGGGAGCTAAAAGGAGGTCAAAGAACTTCTAATGCAACGGGTGGGGGAGCTAAAAGGAGGTCAAAGAACTTCTAATGCAACGGGTGGGGGAGCTAAAAGGAGGTCAAAGAACTTCTAATGCAACGGTTGGCGGAGCTAAAAAGAGGTCAAAGAACTTCTAATGCAACGGGTGGGGGAGCTAAAAGGAGGTCAAAGAACTTCTAATGCAACAGGTGGGGGAGCTAAAAGGAGGTCAAAGAACTTCTAATGCAAGGGGTGGGGGAGCTAAAAGGAGGTCAAAGAACTTCTACTGCAAGGGTTGGGGGAGCTAACAAGAGGTCAAAGAACTTCTACTGCAAGGGGTGGGGGAGCTAAAAAGAGGTCAAAGAACTTCTAATGCAACGGGTGGGGGAGCTAAAAAGAGATCAAAGTACTTCTAATGCAAGGGGTGGGGGAGCTAAAAAGAGGTCAAAGAACTTCTAATGCAAGGGGTGGGGAGCTAAAAGAGGTCAAAGACTTCTAATGCAACGGGTGGGGGAGCTAAAAAGAGGTCAAAGAACTTCTAATGCAAGGGGTGGGGGAGCTAAAAGGAGGTCAAAGTACTTCTAATGCAACGGGGGGGGGGAGCTAAAAAGAGGTCAAAGAACTTCTAATGCAACGGGTGGGGGAGCTAAAAAGAGGTCAAAGAACTTCTAATGCAACGGGTGGGGGAGCTAAAAGAACTTCTAACGCAACGGGTGGGGGAGCTAAAAAGAGGTCAAAGAACTTCTAATGCAACGGGTGGCGGAGCTAAAAGGAGGTCAAAGAACTTCTAATGCAATGGGTGGGGGAGCTAAAAGAGGTCAAAGAACTTCTAATGCAAGGGGTGGGGGAGCTAAAAACAGGTCATAGAACTTCTAATGCAAGGGGTGGGGGAGCTAAAAAGAGGTCAAAGAA
>NC_090762.1:29458980-29483980 GCF_036898095.1 Palaemon carinicauda
CTGCTCCCCATCAGTGACGACCAGTTCCTTGCCTTCTTCTTGAAAGGACTCTGCAAGCATGGTGGAGAGGTAGCTGAAGAGCTCCACTTTGTTGCTATCAACTCGCAGGAAACTTTGCCAATTTCCTGGTATGACTGCTGAGTCGACAACACGCCGACGTACTCCCTTTCCACGCTGTTCTCTGGTTGATGCCTTCAGGGAATCTGCTCTGTAGCTGTCCCACACAAGGTCAAGACGTGATACATGTTGGAAACGTTGTACAACGTATGGGATGAACACTTGCTGTGCATATTCCTCGAACGTGTTGGCAGTACCCGGCTTCAACATCTGTACGATTACTGCTCCATCGAGGACAACAGCAGTGACAGTAGGAGCTTCAAACTGAGGCTTCAAACTGGTGTGCCTTCAAGGCACACCAGCAAGTCACTCTTGCTCCCTAGGTACAGTCTCCCTCCGTCAGATAAAGCTGGAGGGCATTGCTGATTTTCATGCCTGAAGAACTCTTCTAGATTCCCATCACGGGTCTGGCAGCCGATATATAATCGTGCGAAGAGCGCAACATCATTCTTCAGAGATTTGACCTGTTCTTTTCCTTTGGGTATATTGGGTCCTCTCTTGGTCGCAAACAGTGGTAGCTTGTTCCGGTGGATTGCCACCTCAATGGACTTGGTTCTGTCCACGATGCATTCCTTTGAGAATGCTTCAAACTGGTCTTGGCCAATCTGCTTGGCGTTACGGACTGTTTCTATGACTGCAGGGTCTGCGATCTCCTTTGTGTCGAGCACCAGCAAGTCCTGACTGTCTGTAACTGAACAGTTCTTGGCAGTTCTCCGAGTTCATCAAATTTGACAAAGTTTGCAGCCATTGTCGTGTATCCACTCCCAGGGTCTCGGCGTTTAGACAGTACTGGGCAGACAAGTGACTCTGTTGTCTCCTCTTGACATACAAGACACAGCTTCCAGTTTGTCTCAGGAGGTGTTGTGGGAGTACGTTGCTCAAAAGTATCGACCAGTTGGAACTTCTTTGCCATGGCTGCAGTCTGGAACAACGCGTCTCTGATGTCAGGTGGTGCTGCTGCTGCCTCACCTGCAAAGACACAAAACACCACCATGTTACCACAAGTTACTACTACAAGCACCATGACTATCAACACTATACTATTACTGCAGCCGCCGTCACTGCCACCAACGCTGCCGCTGCAAAGTAAAATTCATTTTCTTGTGAAATGGTAGCCAAATTATTTGGTAAGCACAGAAGTATGTGTAATTGTACAATACTTATCACCTCTAGCACACTTATCACCTTTAGCATCCACAAAAAGACAAATTATGGTACATATTCAATGACGCTAACGGTAAATAGCGGCCATTTTGAAAAATGGCCGCCAAATGTGCTACGGGGAGAATCTTGAATGCCTCCATATCCAAAATTGTTCAGAATGTATTAATCCACATGTGTGCCAATTTTGGTGCTTTTAGAACAATTTGAACAATTGGTTTCATATTTCTTACTATGCCGCTGGGCTATATATATATATATACAGTATATATATATATATATATATATATATATATATATATATATATATATATATATATATACACACACACACACACACACACACATATATATATATATATATATATATATATATATATATATATATATATATAAATTTTTCTTCTGTACTTTTTTCTTTCATTATCCTAACGTTGTTCATTTTTCTTGGCCTAAAATCTCTCTCTCTCTCTCTCTCTCTCTCTCTCTCTCTCTCTCTCTCTCTCTCTCTCTCTCTCTCTCTCGTGCCTGAATGTTAATGAAATACACGTATAACGAGAATTAATGTCAGCGCATTTGCTGGCAAACAAGAAGCAATTGATCTTCAGAGAGAGAGAGAGAGAGAGAGAGAGAGAGAGAGAGAGAGAGAGATTACTTTTTATAATAAATGGCCAGTATACCATCAGCCACTATTTAGGAATTGGCAAAAATAATAATAAAAAGTTGATTTTTAAGGATTTAAGAAAGCCCTTGCCAGCCTCTTTAGTAACACTTGTCAAAAAAAAACCTTATTACATATCATATTTCGTAAACGGCAAGTATACATAGAAGTTTAAGCTGATTACAATGACATCTAACGTTCATAAAATTTCATTAAAAAAAAAGAAGACTGTTTACTACCACCACACTGAAGTATTGCCACATCTGTTGAAAAAACTCTAAGCCGCACACCTGTGAAACATCTGCGCTGTCAATGAAACATTTGTGTGTCGATTTTCCTCCGGCTGCTTCCAATCGATATGATGGTTTAGATTTTAGAAGCTTCTTTGAATTAAAAGCAGGTTTTTAGCATTTAATCACCTTAATCACCTGGAGTAATCCCTTAGGAGAGATAAAAAAATAAGAGATTTAGTGGAATTAGGTTGATAATAAATTAGGATAAGAATTAAAATTGAATTTGCTCATATTCGTTTTCCTGCCCCTCCCCTACCACCACAATTTATGAATATGTAAAGAGAATATATCTGGCGTGTTATTCTACGACCCCCCACCCCCAAATTGGCAAAGCCGCCTACAAATTGCCCAATTCAATTTAAAAACATCCGCTGGGGCTTGATTACAGCGATTCATATCTCCTCGTTTTGCCATTTAGCTTAGAAAAAAAGTGGCAGCTATTATACCTAGTTTGTTACATGGATACTCTATTCCGAGAGAGGAATCATCAGTGAACGGCGAGTTGGAACTCTGATGAATGGTGGAAATTTCCGGTGCACGGTTAGACGTGTTTGCTCGAACGCTATCAATCATTTTCTTGAATCTCATCCAATTTGTTTGGTACTCCGCCGCTAAAACTGCTGCGTCCGTACCCCGTCTCTATTACCAGCCTTCCGCGTGACATGAAATGTGTGTGGCAATCTTAACAGAACAGAACAGAACTAAGGGGGTGGGGGGGGGGGCGGGCAATCATAACAGAAAATAACCAGCCTTACCGAGGTGGGGCCATAGTAACAGAACAGAACCAGCCTTACTAAGGTGGGGCAATGGACAGAACAGAACCAGGTTCAACCAGCCTTATCAAGGTGGGGCAATGGACAGAACAGAACCAGGTTCAACCAGCCTTATCAAGGTGGGGCAATCGACAGAACAGAACCAGCCTTACTGAGGTGGGGCAATCGTAAAAGATCAGAACCAGCCTTTAAAACTTACATAAAGATTGTTGAAGATCGATGTAGTCCAGTTGGCTTCATAATTCCAGTAGCCTACATTTCATGGGAGGCCAAGGAGAAATCTTACAGCTCTTACTTTATAGCAGATACCGTTGTGCTTAGCACAAGAGAAACTATTGACAACGTTTCTTTGTATAACAAAATCGCTGAGCTTGAAAAAATGTACTCAAAAGCATTTTTATTCAATTTATTAAGTACTTTTTAGCAGATAACAGTGTTTTCAATACAGCATTTCATAGAATTAATAAAAATGATTTGATTACGTTCGGCTACAATGTACAACAGCCAGACATCTCCTTTGTTTTTAGTGAAATGTACCATAATCAATGAAGCCAACTGTACCGTTACCTACTATGGTGAGTAATCAGGTAAATGGGAGGCAACGCAAGAGCTCATTCTAACATAAGGTAGGACACTATAACAACAACAGGTAAATCTTCTTCCCTACTGTTATCTCTACATTAAGGGGTCGGTTGCCTGATGTGCCCTCTCCAATACCTTCTATCAAAGGCATCCTCTTCTACCAAACTTCTTCTCTCCATATCATCCTTCACCTTATCTTGCCATCTAATTCTCCCTTTTTATAACCTTCTTCTTCCCCACCGTTATCCCTACATTAAGGGTCGGTTGCCTGATGTGCCCTCTCCAATGCCTTCGATGAAAGGCATCCTCTTCCACCAAACCTCTTCTCTCTGTATCATCCTTCACCTTATCTTGCCATCTAATTATCTGCCTCCTTCTTGATCTTCTCCCCCTATCAGGTTCCTCCTAATCCCTCCTCACTCCCTCCCCACCTTCCATCCTTAACAGGTGTCCACACCATCTCAGTCGTGACCCTCTTATCTTCACTACACCTGCCATTCTTTTTATTTTACTATTTTTAACAACAACAGGTATATGGGAGGATACAAATGTCTACGCTTCTTCCGCATCACAGATAAGAATTCGAACATCTTTTCTTTGATATCAGGAACTGCTGCGTTTCTAACGCAATGACGTAAAAATTCGTTATATCACGTATGGTTTTGCACGGCTCTCTCTCTCTCTCTCTCTCTCTCTCTCTCTCTCTCTCTCTCTCTCTCTCTCTCTCTCTCTCTCTCTTGTATCTAACTTTACAAATGGTTTTGCCAAGTTTCTAAAACACGAGTGTTCATGTTAAAGGTTAAAGGTGTCTGGTTTTAGTTCCATTTTCATGAGAATAGATGCTCACCAAAACGTCAGCAGGGCAAGTCTAACTCCCCACTGTGGTGCCCAACCACAGCAGTGGCCTCCCCAGTGAACAGCTCAAATTCACGGTCCTTGTAGGGGATCGATCTGCTACCATCAAAATGCTAGGCGAACACGTTACCAATTTACTTTGTTCTCATCAATATTCCTGACGACTGAATAGGTTTAATACTGAATCAATAATCACATAGCGTATGGGAATAGAGCCTTTCCTTATATTGAACATCAACCTTGATCGAGAGAGAGAGAGAGAGAGAGAGAGAGAGAGAGAGAGAGAGAGAGAGAGAGAGAGATTCAAATAAACTACATGAAATGAAAAACCCATGAAATGAAATAATTAAAAAACAACAAGCAATGTTTATAAACAAAATGAAAGCCATGAAAGAAACAAAATATTAGAGAGAGGAAATATATGAAAGCGATTCAAAGCTGAACCCAAAAGACCACAAATGCTCATGTATTGGAAGAAAAGTTTTTCACAAAAACAAATGGAAAAGGGACTGTGTTCTCTGTCACGTTTTTCTTTTTCCAAATATTAATTTCGAGTTTACTAAGCAAACAAGGCTACAAAGCGGCGACCCAATTTCTCCCGTTCAAAAATTAATGCGATGTCAGATGTCATGAAAGAATGGACATCAATTATCATCACAAGAACACTGCATATTATTATTATTATTATTATTATTATTATTATTATCATTATTATTATTATCATCATTACTTGCTAAGCTGCAACCCTAGTTGGAAAAGCAGGATGCTATAACCCCAAGGGCTCCAACAGGGAAAACGGCCCGGTGAGAAAAGGGAAAAAAAAGGAAAAAGGAAATATTTTAAGAGTAACAACATTAAAATATATATTTCCTGCATAAACTATAAAAATTAACAAAACAAGAGGAAGAGAAATTAGATAGAATATAGTGTGCCCGAGTGTACCCTAGCAAGAGAACTCTAACCCAAGACAGTGGAAGACCATGGTACAGTGGTTATGACACTAACTAACACAAGAGAACATTGGTTTGATTTTGGAGTGTCCTTCTCCTAGAAGAGCTGCTTACCATAGCTAAAGCCTCTCTTTTGCCCTTACCAAGAGGAAAGTGGCCACTGAACAATTACAGTGTAGTAACCCCTTGGGTGAAGAAGAATTGTTTGGTAATCTCAGTGTTGTCAGGTGTATGAGGAGAGAGGAGAATATGTAAAGAATAAGCCAGACTATTCAGTGTGTGTGTGTGTGTGTGTAGGCAAAGAGAAAATGAACTGTAACCAGAGAGAAGGATCCAATGTAGTACTGTCTGGCCAGTCAAAAGACCCCATAACTCCCTGGCGGTAGTATCTTTCCTTCTATGTCATCTTCCCCATACAACCTCATAACACACTTTCAGCTAACTTCTTTCCTTTAAAACACTTTTTGTTCGTAATTTTGGTAACATATTGAAAGCTTCCCTTTGTTGAGGATGGATGGTGGGGAGGGTGGGAGGAGGGCTTGGGAAAAACCTGTTAAGGGGAGAGGATCAAGAGGTAGGCAGAAAATTAGATGGCGAGATAAGGGGCAAGATATGGAAAGAAAAAGTTTGGTGGAAGAGGATGCCTTTGATAGAAGACATTGGAAAGGGCAAATACGGCAACCGACCCCTTAATGTAGGATTAACGGTTGGGAAGAAGAAGAATGAGATAAAAAGGGAGAATTAGATGGCGAGATAAGGTGAAGGATGATATGGAGAAGAAGTTTGGTGGAAGAGGATGCCTTTGATAGAAGGCATTGGAGAGGGCGCTTCAGGCAACCGACCTCTTAATGTAGGATTAACGGTTGGGAAGAAGAATGAGATAAAAAGGGAGAATTAGATGGCGAGATAAGGTGAAGGATGATATGGAGAAGAAGTTTGGTGGAAGAGGATGCCTTTGATAGAAGGCATTGGGGAGGGCACATCAGGCAACCGACCTCTTAATGTAGGATTAACGGTTGGGAAGAAGAAGAATGAGATAAAAAGGGAGAATTAGATGGCGAGATAAGGTGAAGGATGATATGGAGAAGAAGTTTGGTGGAAGAGGATGCCTTTGATAGAAGGCATTGGGGAGGGCACATCAGGCAACCGACCTCTTAATGTAGGATTAACGGTTGGGAAGAAGAAGAATGATATAAAAAGGGAGAATTAGATGGCGAGATAAGGTGAAGGATGATATGGAGAAGAAGTTTGGTGGAAGAGGATGCCTTTGATAGAAGGCATTGGGGAGGGCACATCAGGCAACCGACCTCTTAATGTAGGATTAACGGTTGGGAAGAAGAAGAATGAGATAAAAAGGGAGAATTAGATGGCGAGATAAGGTGAAAGATGATATGGAGAAGAAGTTTGGTGGAAGAGGATGCCTTTGATAGAAGACATTGGAGAGGGCGCTTCAGGCAACCGACCCCTTAATGTAAGGATAATGGTGGGGAAGAAGATGATTTCGTTCATTCGTGCGTTTTAGAACGACCTGCACTGACACTGCAGGTCACGGGTTCTTGCCAAGGCAGCACGGAAGAATAAGATTGGAAATATCCTTGTCTCGCAATGTTTCTGCAACCTCATCGACCTTTTGAGCTATGGATATGGAGCAGGAGTATAAGGAACACATTGAAAGAGGTACACTATCTTATTTTTCTTCCTCTGTTTTTTTACTTTATCAAGTTTTTAGTTTAAATATGAAAGACCTATTTTAATGTTTTTACTGTTCTTCTCTTGTGATTTATTTATTTCCTTGGTCCTTTTTCTCACTGGGCTACTTTTGCCTGTTGAAGTTCTTGGACTTGCGTTTCCAACTAGAGTTGTAGCTTACCTAATAACAACAACAACAACAACAACAAAAACAATAATAATAATAATAATAATAATAATAATGAAAAGCGATTTCTTTCTCTAATAGTGGCTCATTCTTGGCTTTTGTATAAGGCATCTGTATAAAAACTAAACCATATAAAAATGTATTCTGAAAGAGGTATATTTAGCAAATAAAGCTTATATTGTCTATTGGGTTCGTACGTGACATACAGTCCGTTTAGTTGAACAAAAGTTGACACTGATAAACAAGTTGATGACACTACCAAAAGACATACTGTATAATGAAAACAAATCATATTTACATATGAAAAAAGGTACTCTTTAATCTACAATTTGGTTTGTTTTCAACTGACCCTTTAATGTTAATTTTTTTTTAATTCAAAAGCTGACATCATAATTGATTCCCATTCTCTGTTTAAATATAATGCAGTTGCATTTCAATTTAATTGACATTTTCACAATGTTAATAAAACACTAATACAGATTTTATGCTGTTCATTGTTTTCTTCAATCTTCGATTTATATAATTATCATTATTACTAGCCAAGCTACAGTCCTGGATGGGAAAGCAGAATACTACAAGACCAGGGGCTCTAACAGAGAAAGTAGCCCTGTGAGGAAAGAAAATGAGGGAATCGCATATGAACTATGAATGTTATGAATAAAATATAAAACATTTCAAGATCAGTAACAACGTTAAAATAAAGAAGATCAGGCATATATGTGGATCTATCAGTTTAATTATCTAACAATCTATCTACTTATCTGTGTATGCATATATATATATATATGTATATATATATATATATATATATATATATATATATATATATATATATATATATATATATATATTATATATATCATATTATATATCATATATATATATATATATATATATATATATATATATATATATATATATATATGTGTGTGTATATACAGTATATATATATATGTATATGTATATATACAGTATATATATATATATATATATATATATATATATATATATATATATATATATATATATATGTATGTATATATATGTACATACAGTATATATGTACATTACATACATTTATGTAGACAGGTAAAAGATAAAAAAAAATTAAAACTTGCAACAAAAGCATAATTTCAGTTTTCCAATGATATGTTGTACAATTTCCTATTGCCAACTGGGAATTGGATCTAAATGGAAATAGAACAGAACCACTGGTAAAACCTGCAATGTTTTTTTTTATTCATAAAATTCGTGATATACCTTTAAAAGGGAGTACATTTCTTGCTACTGATATGAAATAGAAACCTTTTGTGCGTGTGTCAATACCATTCCTATTATTATGATTCACGATTTCATTTATGATTAATGCTTTATATAATTTTTTACTGAATAAAACTTACTCAAATTATTACTATAATTATCATCCTCAGTAGTACTTATAATAACCAACCATGTAGCTCAGACGTAGATTAACACACTTCAGCAGGCGCGTGAGCAAGTGAAAGTAGAGTAGCAATTATTATTATTATTATTATAATTATTATCATTATTACTTGCTAAGCTACAACCCTAGTTCGGAAAGCAGGATGCTATAAGCCCAGGAACTCCAACAGGGAAAATAGCCCAGTGAGGAAAGGAAACAAGGAAAAATAAAATATTCTAAGAACATTAAAATAAATATCTCCTTTATAAACTATAAAAACTTTAACACAACCAAAGGAAGAGAAAAAAGATGGAATTGTGTGCCCAAGTGAACCCTCAAGCAAGAGAACTCTAACCCAAGACAGAGAAAGACCATGGGACAGAGGCTATGATACTACCCAAGACTAGAGAACAATGATTTAATTTTGGAGTGTCCTTCTAGAAGAGTTGCTTACCATAGCTAAATAGTCCTTTCTACCCTTACCTAGATAGAAGTAGCCACATAATAACGATAGTGCAGTAACCCCTTGGGTTAAGAAGAATTGTTTGGTAATCTCGGTGTTGTCAGATGTAGGAGGACAGAGGAGAATATGTAAAGAATAGGCCAGACTATTCGGTGTATTTGTAGGCAAAGGGAAAATTAACCATAACCAGAGAGAAGAATCCAATATAGTACTGCCTGGCTAGTCAAAAAACTTCATAACTCTCTAGCGGTAGTATCTCAACGGGTGGCTGGTCCCCATTGAAGCAAGTGGTACAATACTTAATGATATAGCCATCAGTACTAGCGAAGATCAATATCCTGACAACAGTAACGAAGATAAGAAGGATCTTGATTCAAGATAACTACTCATTATGAATAACATTAAAAAAAAAAAAAATTCTTTACTTTCAAGGATCTTCTCAAAAAAAATAAAAAAATCCTAACTAGCACAATCAGGTCTTTCGATAAAACTTGGTTTAAAGATGGATTTTATTACCCGACAATCAGGCGTCAGCAAGTGGGTAAAGCCAGTGTATTTTCGTCTGTGGTTTGACTCGTAAAACTTCATTTCCGTTTGATGAGGTCGTTATTCGCCTTTTGTCGCTGAACTGTCCGGTCTCTAGGGCACCGGAAACGCGAATAGCGGTATTTGTGAACCGAAAAGGAAGCAAAAAAGATTTCTCTAACCCTCAGCCTAAAGGAAAGATTAGGGTTAAGCTAAGAGTCCCCATCAAAAGCGAAAGCTCTGGGCAATCTCTGTGTGTGTGTGAGTGTGTGTGTGTGCCCAGTTGGAAAAGCAAAATGCTATAATCCCAAAGGCTCCAATAGGGAAAAATAGCCCAATGAGGAAAGGAAATAAGGAAAAAAATAAATGATGAGAACAAATTAACAATAAATCATTCCACAAACAGTAACAATGTCATATATAAACTATAAAAAGACTCATGTCAGCCTGTTCAACATAAAAACATTTGCTGCAACTTTGAACTTTTGAAGTTCTACTGATTCAACTACCCGATTAGGAAGATCATTAAGGAAGAAAGCGGTTATATTTTCCACTACAACCTGTCTATAGGGACTTATCCAATCTCCTCTTTAGGAAAAAGAAGAGATGGGGTCATTCCCCGTTTACCACTTTACACCAGAGAGTTTTCTTGTCCTTTCTCTGAGGAACAGAGAGAGAGAGAGAGAGAGAGAGAGAGAGAGAGAGAGAGAGAGAGAGAGAGAGAGAGAGAGAGAGAGCTATCTTAGAATATAAAGAAACTTTCATTATACCTTCTAAGAAACGAAATGAAAATTTCCAACAAGAGGGAAATCAGGTAGAAGTAAGAAAACATTTTCCCGAACTTTATTTTAACTTTATTTTATGGAAAAGTAAAATATAGCTAAACTTACTCAACATTTTTTCTTTAGGGGGTGGATGAAAGATGGCGAAAGCTTTTATTTTACTGGTAAAGAGTCTATATATTAATACGATAGCGTGTGTTATTCATTTTGTCACGCTTCAAAGAAAACGGAAATAATTTCATGGTATACTCTTACAAATTCACGCTTCAAAAAAACGGGAATAATTTCATGGTATATTATCAAAAATTCACATTAGACTTTGATTACTTAACCAAAGGACATATATAGTTTTCCCAATTTTGTCTTTAGCCCTGACTTTTTTTTTTTTAAATTAGACAAAAAATTGAGATCTATCAATTTCCATAACCTAGATTATAAAATTGATCTCGGGATATTTTATTCAAACATATATAGGTTAGGAACAAGATAATTAGCATTAAAAATATCATTTCACGTAATTTACACGGGTTCCGCTAGTAGTAAATGAGAAAAAGAAAAAGTTTTCAAAAAATGCCGTGAAATAAAAAAAAGGGAAATTTCTCATTGGTATCTTTGAAATATTTCAACACTGGATACAAGGTGAGACAAGGATCCTCTTAGTGGGTCCTATAGTCAATCCTTTTTAGCGAGGCAGATATGCACCGACTCTCAGGGGTGCCCTTTTAGCTTGGAAAAGTTTCCTGACCGCTGATTGGTTGCACAAGATAATTCCAACCAATCAGATAGCAGGAAACTTTTCCGAGCTAAAAGAGCACCGATGCGAGTCGGTGCAAATGCGCCTCATTAAAAAAAATTAGTATAGGTGAGACATTACTCAAGTTGGGTAGGTTACAGAAATAAAAGTTCTCATAAAAGATTAAAAAAGGACAATTCTTCAAGAAATTGCGTCCAACCGATAGATATCTGACCTAACTTGACCTGACTTAACATATACTACATCTGAAGGTAACTCTAACTGCGCTTCAATATACCAGAATCGTCCACGCAAGAAAAGGTAACGTAAAATGGCATGTTCTTACTGAATATAGAATTCAAATATAAATCATAACTGTGTATTATATCGAAGCTGTAAACAAACATCTAGTTTATTCTAATTGTTTTGGAAACATTATTCAGTAGTTACTTCATTTGGATCAAAACATTTGAGGTTACACTCGGGCACACTATTCTATATTATTTATTTTCCTCTTGTTTTGCTGAAGTTTATATAGGAGATACTTATTCTAATGCTGTTACTGTTCTTAAAATCTTGTATTTTTCCTTGTTTCCTTTCCTCACTGGGCTATTTTCCCTGTTGGAGCCCCTGGGCTTATAGCATCCTGCTTTTCCAACTAGGGTTGTAGCCTAGCAATTAATAATAATAATATCAAACCTTGAAACAAACCCCTAGTTTGTTCTTCTTTTTGGAAACGGAAGAAGCCCATTCAAGTCATTATCTTTCGTTTTTCGCTACTTAGACCTCTAAGAAATATTCCTACGTCTTCAAGAACTACAAAGATTTTTTTCCGTCACACACGCACAAAAAGAAAAAAAACGAAAAAAAAAAAAAAAAAAAAAAAAAAAAACGGAATCGAATGTTAATTCCATTAAGTTTCAAGTCTCGTCGACACACGAAAGTGTAAAATCCAAAATCCAATAAAAAAGAAAAAAAAACCCCTTCCAAAAAAAAAAAATACAATGAAACTTCATTCGAAGTTTAATCGTATCTGGGTCAAATATAGATTTTTTTCTCTCGCTACCACTTTTAGAGCAACCTACTCTAGCTATTTGGTTGTTGGGTGTCACACCGGGGATGTGTATATACATTAAAACGGTGCGCCATACTATCTTTCGCGGTAGTAAAAACTATCGTTAAAACTAGTGTCATTCAGTAGCAGACCCAATTCCACTTCGCCTCCCTTCTATTACCAGGGTTATTGCCAATCTTACGGGTATAGGCTCACATCTGTCTACTCTATAGAGCTATGAGTGTAAATAGAAATACACACTAGATATATATATATATATATATATATATATATATATATATATATATACACATATATATGTGTGTATATATATATCTATAATATATATATATATATATATATATATATATATATATATATATATATATATATATATATATAAAAGCATATACATAAGTAAAAATAAAATGGTCAATGCTGCTATCATCATTATTTTGAAGCTTTCGACTTAACTTCTGTCATTTTCACCCTATCTGTAATTGTTATTAAGCAAAATTCATAAAAATTATCATAAGTAGATAATTAGGAAGATATACTTCCAGGAACCCCCCAACTAGCTTTAAAATCAAACCAATCAAAGAAGATAAAACTATATAAGAGACCTTATTACTATTATACGTAGTCACCCATAGGAAACGATGAACACCCATCCAGAACAGCAACCCACAGACCAGAAAAGGATGAATGGGTCACCGGCAACCGAACAGGTATGCCCTCATTCAAGCTGGTCTTGAAAATGTATAACGACTCCAAGAATTTCAGTTGGCTGACTCTACTATGTCTGCCATTGATTTTGAAATTTACTTTTGAAATGGCATGACCAGATTTAAATAAATGATCATAATTGGCTGAAATTGGTTTCTTCCTTAAAGGTCTATTGGTTCGTACTGATCTGCCCATGTGCTCCGAAATCCTACACTGAAGCTGTCTCCTACAGTAAAGCTGTCTAGACGTGCTGCTAGTGTAGTACTCATTACAGAGTGCAAATTGATAAATGTAAATGACAACATTATATTTTTTATAATCAGATTGAGAAAGGTGTTGTCCACTATGACAGCTTTCCACATCCTTTCTCAACCCGATAATCCAGCGAGACCGACAGCCAGATATCCATCAAAGGTCAAGACCAAGGCCAACCTCTATATTGGCCTTGGTCAAGACACTCCGATCGGCTCAAAGAATATGAAGACGCACCTGCAGGGAATTAATTTTGGCTAAACCTTCCACGCACTTAATACAGCCTTCTTAGAACAACTGGAAACACCCTTCTGCTTTCATGTGTAAACTGTCACTGTCCAATATTTTTCTCATTTTATTGTACCCCTTGGAGAGGACCCATGTGTATTGGTTGAAATTTAGTGACTTTTCCATTTCCTTCGTTTGTTTTATGGGCCTTCTTGAAGAAACGTGTTAAGCTGTTCGATTAGTCAGAATATATATATATATATATATATATATATATATATATATATATATATATATATATATAATATATATATATATATATATATATATATATATATATTTTTTTTTTTTTTTTTTTTCAAAAAGGCTCATAAAAGAAACACAGGAAATATGAATAAATCACACTATATTTCGGTCAATAAACATCGACCCTCTTCAGGATGTAAAGTAAAAGTAAGGAATACAGTGGAGAGTGACGGTTTATATATGAAAGCAAAAGGGTGTGTTCAATTGTTCTATAGTTGTTATAATTGCTGGAAGGATTAAATTTGGCTAATCCTTCCAGCAATTATAACAACTATAGAACAATTGAACACACCCTTTTGCTTTCATATATAAACCGTCACTCTCCACTGTATTCCTTACTTTTACTTTACATCCTGAAGAGGGTCGATGTTTATTGACCGAAATATAGTGTGATTTATTCATATTTCCTGTGTTTCTTTTATGGGCCTTTTTGAAAAAACATGTTAAACTGTTCGATTACAGTTATAAATAAGACATATATATATATATATATATATATATATATATATATATATATATATATATATATATATATATATATATATATATATATATATAATATATATTATATATGTATATATATATACATATATATATATAATATATATATATATATATATATATATATATATATATATATATATATATATATATATATATATATATATATATATATATATATACACGTGTGTGTGTGTGTGTGTGCGTTGTGTCTGTCTGGAAATCACGACAGCTGAATATCTCTTATAAACATCCCACCAAAGATGTATAACGCACACGCAGCTGTCACAAGAAAAATCGATAAAAATTTATCAGCTGGCCAACAGAATGGGATATTAACCCTCCCATGAGAACTTGAGACGTCCGATTCGGCCACCTGATGACCACAGATAATCCGGAGTCCCCAAGGGGCAGCTTCCCTTCTCAATGACCCTTCCCCTGAGGCTATTTACAGACTTCAATGACCTTTGGTATTTATCGTTAATTATAGTCAAAACTCATCCGTTCCAAGAAGTTCCATCAGAACAATTCCTCAACCAAACCATTGTTCTCTAGTCTTGGGTAGTGCCATAGCCTCTGTACCGTGGTCTTCCACTGTCTTGGGTTACAGATCTTTTGCTTGAGGGTATACTCAAGCACACTATTCTATCTTATTTCCCTTGTTTTGGTAAAGTTTTTAAAGTTTATAAATGACCTATTTATTTTAATGTTGTTACAGTTCTTAAAATATTTTATTTTTCCTTGTTTCCTTTCCTCATTGGGATATTCTTCCCTGTTGGAGCCATTGGGCTTATGGCATCCTGCTTTTCCAACTAGGGTTGTAGCTTAGCAGGTAATAATAATAATAACCAAAAGATAACAGTCATAATTACAGCCAACAGCCACACATTGAAGCCTTTTTTCACTGACATTAACTGCCTCATCTGAACTCTTAAATCTGTTCTGGCCACTCCAGCTACAACTCTGTAGAAAGCACAGCCTCATTAAGTAACAGTAAGAAAATGCGAGAGAAATTCCATAAACGAAAAGATGAAAACGTCCCATTTCTCATCCAGCTTTGAGATCTAAGAGGATTTTAAAATGTCACTTCTGCGAGGAGACTGCTTATTCTTTCGCGCTCTAAAACATCCCACGCAAATAATATTCCAGAAAAGCGAAGAAAATTAAGTCAGGGCCATAAAACGTCTTGAGGAAACGTTATTTCTCAATGTCAACTCGGTCAACGAATGAGGCAACCACAGAGATAACAATAGTAGTGGGATATATTATTATTATTATTATTATTATTATTATTATTATTACTTCATTATCATTATTATCATTATTATTACCATTAGTAGTAGTAGTAGTAGTAGTAGTAGTAGAAGATAAGCTACAACCCTAGTTAGAAAAGCAGGATGATATAAGCCCAAGGGCTCCAACAAGGAAAAATAATCAAGTGAGGCCATGAAATAAGGAAATAAATAAACTACAAGTGAAATATTGAACAATCATAAAATATTTTAACAGTAATGTTCTGCAGTGCAGCGATCTTTACCAACGATGCCCCTAAAAAGCTAATATATAGACTACTACTGAAATTAGAATGTTATTTCTACTTCCACTATTCGTATAATTCTTTCAAACTAGCCATATTTTTATCATAAAATAAATGATTTAAATAATTATAATAAAAAAATCTCATGATTTTTTTCCCCTTGAACCGTCGCTGTGTATTTAGTTTCTGAAGTGTTTAATCAGAAGACAAAGACCATACAAGGAAATAAAGGAAAGGTAGTTAACGTCAATAAAGATCTAATTGGATAAGATAGTTATAATGTGACTTCAGTAACTCTTACGACTTCACAAAGAAAGCCAAAAACATCACAAAATATGAAAGCTTATTTTCAGTTAAAATGAGTTCTATAAAAGAACATGAAAATCATAGCATAATTCAACATTAAGCTGATCAAGTTAATACTATGATCGTACAAATCAAAGTACTGAAAGAAATATCTATCCTGAAATATTCCACTGGGTAATTGTTCTAAACACTGGATATTAGACATGTAACGATTAAAGGTTTAACCCCCCCCCCCCTGAATGGCAGGGGCAAGGGACAGTAATATTGCCCTATCGAGCATGACAATGCCATAGAGAGTGACCATATACATATGATCAGCGCCCAAGTCGCCCTCTCCACTCAAGCTAGGATCAAGGAGGACCAGGCAATGGCTGCTGATGACTAAGCAGATAGATCTATAGGCTCCCCCAAATCCCTATTATTAGCTTACAAGGATGGTGAGGTTACAGCGACCAAAGAAACTAACGAGTTTGAGCGGGACTCGAACCCCAGTCTGGTGTTCACCAGTCAGAGACGTTACCACATCTGCCACTATAACCCTTACCCAGGATTTACTGCAATTCAATTATAATAGTTTGTTTCTACCCCTAACAACACCACACCGCCCGCCCCATAAAAAAATACCCGAAATATATTTTTGAGTTAACCCATTTTTGATATCATCCCACACCAATCTGCAGTTAGTTCCACGCTGCGGTAATTTCAAACGCGTGTTAACCACTAATAAACTCTTAATGAATCTCTCTTACGGCTGAAACTACGATTCGGCATAAAGGGGGCCATGGCTAAAACCCCTTACTATTTGATAAGAATTATGGGTGATTCATGCCATCGACTTTTTTCCCCACGCTATTTTCAGATCGATATTTTATTAATTCACGTTTAATATATAATCCAGTTTCCATCATTTCAATTAACTTGAAATATTACTAAAAAGATGACCTCAGAAAAAGATTGTCAGAGGGTATAATTAATTAATATATATATATATATATATATATATATGACAGATAATAGATGGATAAAAAAAAATAGCAAAAGGGATCCCAAGAGATTACAAACGAAGCAAGGGAAGGAGGACGATGGCTTGACGAGCTAAGAAAATTTGCGGGTATGGACTGGTATAGAAAGACCATAAACAAACACGAGTGGAAAGACAGGTCTGAGGTCTTTTCCCTGCAGTGGACTAGCAAAGAAGAGAAGAAGAACAGAGAGAGAGAGAGAGAGAGAGAGAGAGAGAGAGAGAGAGAGAGAGAGAGATTTCACGCCATTATATCTTCAGAGAAAGATCACACCTCCACTTTAAACTTTGCATCCTCACTACGCCGTGATAACTTCATGTCTTCGACGTGTCTGTCATGGATGAGTGTTTCCAACTCGTAGGGCCCAAGCGAAGCCTTATTTTGCCCTGCGAAGAATCTCTTGGGCTTCTTGAGATTTGCAAGTTTTCGTAGGTATCCCGTGATGGTTATAACTATTATTATTATTATTATTATTATTATTATTATTATTATTATTATTATTATCATTACTATTATTGTTACTTGCTAAGCTACAACCCTAGTTAGAAAAGCAGGATGCTATATGCCCAAGGGCTTCAACATGGAAATTACCCCTGTGAGGAAAGGAAATAAGGAAAAACTACAAGTGAAGTTAAGAACAATATTAAAAAAAAATGCAGATACATTCAGAATAACAGAATAGCGAGAGATCTCTAACCCAAGACAAAAAAGACCATTGTACAGAAGCTAAGGTACTACCCAAGACTAGAGAACAATGGTTTGATTTAGGAATGTCCTTCTACTAGAGGAGATACTTACCATAGCTATGCTTTAAAACAAAGTTGCTTGAGAAATTTACTTTCAAGAGAAATAATGAGTTACAAATCGCCTCTTTTTTTATTCTTCCTCTCTTTTTAAAAATCTAAGGGGAATTTACATGATCGTTAAAACGAGTCTTAAAAATCAACGTTTCTATTTTATTTTTCTGAATTGTGGATTCTTATGGACTTTCAACCTTAGGGAAAGCTCATATAGCATTCTGTCGTTACAAATTTTGTTTATATTTTTTCCATGGCGTAATAAACATTCATATGATGTAAAGCAAAACGTCGTAAAAGATGATCTCTCTCTCTCTCTCTCTCTCTCTCTCTCTCTCTCTCTCTCTATTGCTCTGTTCTGCGTTTTATTCTTGTGTTCATCATTACAATCCCTTTTACAGGGATCATTCGATCTCATGTAACTTCTTTGTCTATTACTATTATTACTAGCTAAGCTACAATCCTAGTTGGAAAAGCACGATGCTGTAAGCCCATGGTCTCGAACAGGGAAAAATAGCCCAGTGAGGGAAGGAAATAAGGAAATAAATAAACTACAAGAGAAGTAATGAATAATCTAAATAAAATATTCTAAGAACATTAACATTAGAAAATATCTTTCATTTGTAAACCATATATGCAAAGAAAACCAACTGATTTTGGATTCAAGTTAGAGACTGGATTCATTAAATAGAGATTCACCTAGTCTCTATTCAATGAAGCTAGTCTTTAACTTGAAACCAAAATCCAACTATCTCTCTCTCTCTCTCTCTCTCTCTCTCTCTCTCTCCCTCTCTCTCTCTCTCAACATTAAGTCAAGCACATAGGTGTGCCATCACGGCCTGGCACAGCGGGAGTCCTGTGTTTTCGGTGCATATTCCAGCAATTCCTGGCAGAGGAGAGGGATGGAAGCGCCAGACTATTTAGCCGCAATTTATGGACGGGGAAGGAATGAAATCATAGCACGGCACCCTTTTCATGAACGCTCCTCCTGCGGCACCGATACAACAAAAACTTTTGGATTGGAGAAGTTGGGGGAAGGGAGAAAGGGAGGGGAAGGGAGAGAGGGGGGGTTATCAGGAAGGGGTTAAAGTGGAGCAGAAGACCGCCTCCTCCTCCTCAAGTCTTTTTAAGGTTGCCTTTCCACGAAGGAAACAGACTTTGCTCGATATGAGAAGTCTTCGACAATGGAAATATCCTGCCCTTTGCTCTCTCTCTCTCTCTCTCTCTCTCTCTCTCTCTCTCTTATACCAATTTATCCACGGAATCAAAGTAAACCAGCGAAATGTTGCTACTGCAAGTATTAGTATTAAAACTAATCAATGTTGTGCAAAGGGAAACTTTTGAAAATTCCACTATCACAACAACATAAGTGTCGGAGGAAAAGTCCTCTATCACAACATCAGTGTCGGATGAAAAGTCCACTATCACAACAACATCAGTGTCGGATGAAAAGTCCATTATCACAACAACATCAGTGTCGGATGAAAGGTCCACTATCACAACAACATGAGTGATGGATGAAAAGTCCACTATCACAACAACATGATTGAAGGATGAAAAGTCCATTATCACAACAACATCAGTGTCGGATGAAAGGTCCACTATCACAACAACATGAGTGATGGATGAAAAGTCCACTATCACAACAACATGATTGAAGGATGAAAAGTCCATTATCACAACAACATCAGTGTCGGATGAAAGGTCCACTATCACAACAACATGAGTGATGGATGAAAAGTCCACTATCACAACAACATGATTGAAGGATGAAAAGTCCATTATCACAACAACAGCAGTGTCGGATGAAAACTTCACTATCACAATAACATAGTGTCAGCTCAGACTAAGTAAAAAAACACACCAATCTTTATCAATATGCTACTCACCTTCCTACCTCTTACGCGCAATCACCATGACTTAACAACTGCATGTCATAATTTCATCAATACACCGTTTAGAGTTCCCTTAATTACTATCATTACGTAGAAGCGACAATGAACCCCAAATCTTCGTGTCATTCACCTCTTAGAACAGAAAATGAGATAATATCATGGAGATGAAGGGTAGTAATGGAAGATTCTAATTGCATACTGTCATACAGATTGACCGAATGATCGTTAACTTATTCATTAATATACATGTATGAATGTATGTATGTATGTATGTATATATATATATATATATATATATGACACGTAAAAAATCATTAGATAGATATACATGCAAACGCGCACCCCCCTTACCAGGGTAAAACCACTCCCTCTCTCCACTACCCTAGGGTCGAGGAGAGCTCAGTGTGACCCAACATTATATATATATATATATATATATATGTATATATATATATATATATATATATTCAGAAACTAGCTTTTTTATAATATAGATCCTTTGGAAGGATCTTTAGATGAAGGGTACACCAATCGACTCAAGTCCGCTAGGTCCAAACCATTTGGATTGGGTATCAGCCTCTGTTCGCTTAACTGACCCTTGCTGGGAAACGGAATGAAGCATGAATACAGGTAATTGAAAAGGAATCCATATATTATGAACTTTTCTCTGATTCATTTCAATAAAATGAATAGATATCAATCAGTAACGAGAAACAAAAACGTTCATTAAAACACGATTAGTTATAACAACGTTAGATATAAAAGAACAAATAAAGGAAAAACGTTTCGTAAAACAAAGGAGAAGCCCCAATTCCCCGTTCGGGGGAAAATAACACCTTTCTGTCTTTTTTCGGCTTTTTCTTTCCCGACAGGGAACAGCAGGAAACGATGTTGCAAAACCCCGCCACGTTAATCAGCGTAATGTAACTAACCTGACTCGATTTGAACATATAACGCTCGGTTTTTCTCATTCAATGTAGCAGGGGTTTATCAGGGAGAGAGAGAGAGAGAGAGAGAGAGAGAGAGAGAGAGAGAGAGGTTATGTACTTGCGATGAGAAAGACAATGTAGATGTTTCGTATGGATTGACTACATTGTCTGACGTCATTATTATCATGGTCAGAGAGAGAGAGAGAGAGAGAGAGAGAGAGAGAGAGTTATGTACTTGCCATGAGAAAGAGAATGTACATGATTCGTATGGATTGACTACATTGTCTAACGTCATTATTATCATGGTCAGAGAGAGAGAGAGAGAGAGAGAGAGAGAGAGAGAGAGAGAGAGCTACCATCTTCATAACTTAGAAATATCTAAACGGAAGGTTCTATTTCAGATCTAAAAGTTTTCTCACAAGGAAAGACTGAACCTAAACCTGGCTATGTTGGACAAACTAGAAAGTGTGACCGTGCTAGGTGATCTATATGCAAAAGATGCCTACTCAGAAAAACAGGTTAATGTAACAGTGTGTCAGACTTGTGAATAAGACTTAAGTAAGCACATTCGAAAATCAATTGATTGTAAAAATTATAAAAATTGCATCATAAGTATCCCCAAGAAGGAAAATTTCGATGAAAAATTTACTATCAGAAATGACTAATTTTTTTTTTCATTTTAACCCACTTGCAACACAAAAGAAGCTTTTCACCATTTAGATATTTTTATTAAAACAAATTGAATATATGAGTAAATATATTGCAATATTAAGCAATTAGATATGATATAACTGAAGGTAAGAGTGATATATTTATGTCAACTGTAGTTGCAAAATAAAAGAGACGATTCTTCAGAGATGATTAAAGTAGCCTGAGTAATAATTTTGAAGAGTTGATAGACCGTAAGGATAGGAAATATGACACTTAAGCTAATTGGCGGTAAGTTTCAACCCTTAGTAGATGGACTAGAGCCAAATCAACTTCTAAGTAATAAATTCTAGGAAAACAGAATAGGGAACTGAAGTCTGACGTCAAATTACCAAGTGCTGGTTCACAACAACTGCTTTAGGCGCTCACAGACCTGGGACTTGCCAGTGTTCTAACACAGCCACCCTTTAATTTTTTTCTTTTTTATATTTAATAAAATACACATTTACAACCTTACATTTATAACATATATACATTATAGTATATTTACATAAATTAATTTTCTTTCATTTTACATATGCTGTATTTACAATTGAAAATCTTTACTATTTATCTAAACATGTTTTTAAACAAAATATATATAGACTATAGTCAATTCTTTTTAGTGAGGCAGATTTGCACTAACTCGCATGGGTGCCCTTTAAGCTCGGAAAAGTTTCCTGATCGCTGATTGTTGGGCAAGAATGATTCTGACAAATCAGATAGCAGGAAACTCTTCCGAGCTAAAAGGGCACCGCTGCGAGTCAGTGCAAATGCGCCTACTTAAAAAAAAAATGTGTATAGTGAATACTTTTTTAACAAAAGTTTTAAATTCTATTTCATTTACATCATTCTAGAAAGTTATGAATATGTATATAAATGTGCAATAGTCAAGATATATATTCAAATAAGAGATGAAATATATCACAAGAAATGTTAAAGCACTTGTGATACATTAAAAAAAAAACAGTAATAAATAATACCCATAAAAAAAAACTGTAATCAGTAGCATAGAGCAGGAATCATTTATTTATTTTTTGGGGGGATTAATAAAAGTTAAATTTTTTTTTTTTTAAACAAAACGACAAAAATAATACGTTTCTGCAGGTACACTAATTATTAATAAATATATATTTTCAAAGATTGTATTTTTAGAGACAAACTAAAAAACCAAATTAATAAATAGAGTAGTATTACAAAGTGAAAAAAACACACAATAAAAATAGCAAAAAAAAAAGCAATAAAAATAGCAAACACGAAAAAAAAAAAATTACTAAAGAAAAGCGAAACATGAGAAATGATAACCAAAGTATTGTTGTTTCATAATAAAAAAAAATAACAAACAAGAATAAAAAAGAAAAAAAACGTGAATTACAAACACCACGCACCAGGAATAAACATTGTAAAAGTATCTAAGAAGGAAAAAAAAATTCAATAATACGAAACCATCATAATGATAAAATCCCAATCAATCAAGAAGCGTGAACTGTGATGAAGAGATTCTGTTATGACGTCATTATATTTTTTTCTCAAAAATCTAATCAAATGAAATGAACTCCCAATGATATGAGGTCTTAACGAGAGAGAGAGAGAGAGAGAGAGAGAGAGAGAGAGAGAGAGAGAGAATTTCCGTTACACCCAAGGCACAATTTTCAAGTTTAAATTTTGAAAAAATCATTTAAATTTTTCAAAACACGCACGAGAGAGAGAGAGAGAGAGAGAGAGAGAGAGAGAGAGAGAGAGAGTCCCATTAATGCTATAAAAACGAAGGCGGCCACACCCACTAGGATGCCACTTTTACACTCATTTCATTGATGCACACAAGGGCAGACATTAAAGGGAGGGGCCCTCCCCAAGAGAATAAAGAGGGGAGGGGGAGAGGAGAAAAGGAGGGGCGGGGAGGGAAAGTTCCCCTCGCCATATGAAAATACAGCCGCATATCATCCAGCAATACACGTTATGTCGGGTGTGTTCTTTAAAGATGAACTCAAGGAGTTATAGGCATCTCCAAAAAAATGGGCGGAATTTCTAAGGACTAAATAAATTCATACCAATTTTTTAAAGGATATAACCTAAAAAAAAGACTTTAAAAACCATGGTACTTTTAAGTACAGTTCTGAAAGTTGAATATTCCTCAGGCGGTTTGAAGAATGATAGGCTTCGAGCTAATTCATAATACCGAATATTAAATGAATGATCCTAGTTGTCTTCGAGACCATGATTCCCATAATAAATCAAAATAAGAAGACTGCTATAATACAGATTCACACTTAAGAAGACTGCCATAATATAGATTCAGACAAAAAGACTGCCATAATATAGATTCAGACAAAAAGACTGCCATAATATAGATTCAGACACAAGAAGACTACCATAATATAAATTCCGACACAAGAAGACTGCCATAATACAGATTCAGACAAAAGACTGCCATAATACACATTCAGACAAAAGACTGCCATAATACAGATTCAGACTCAAGAAGACTGCCATAATACAGATTCACATTAAGAAGGCTGCCATAATATAGATTCAGACTCATGAAGACTGCCATAATATAGATTCAGACACAAAAAGACTGCCATAATATAGATTCAGACAAAAGACTGCCATAATACAGATTCAGACTCATGAAGACTATCGTAATATAAATTCTGACACAAGAAGACTACCATAATACAGATTCAGACAAAAGACTGCCATAATACAGATTCAGACAAAAGACTGCCATAATACAGATTCAGACAAAACACTGCCATAATACACATTCAGACAAAAGACTGCCATAATACACATTCAGAAAAAAGACTGCCATAATACAGATTCAGACAAAGACTGCCATAATACAGATTCAGACAAAAGACTGCCATAATACACATTCAGACAAAAGACTGCCATAATATAGATTCAGACAAAAGACTGCCATAATACAGATTCAAACAAAAGACTGCCATAATACAGATTCAGACAAAACACTGCCATAATACACATTCAGACAAAAGACTGCCATAATACAGATTCAGACTCATGAAGACTACCGTAATATAAATTCCGACACAAGAAGACTACCATAATACAGATTCAGACAAAACACTGCCATAATACAGATTCAGACAAAAGACTGCCATAATACAGATTCAGACAAAACACTGCCATAATACACATTCAGACAAAAGACTGCCATAATACAGATTCAGACAAAACACTGCCATAATACAGATTCAGACAAAAGACTGCCATAATACAGATTCAGACAAAACACTGCCATAATACATATTCAGACAAAAGACTGCCATAATACAGATTAAGACAAAACACTGCCATAATACATATTCAGACAAAACACTGCCATAATACAGATTCAGACAAAACACTGCCATAATACATATTCAGACAAAACACTGCCATAATACAGATTCAGACTCATGAAGACTACCGTAATATAAATTCCGACACAAGAAGACTACCATAATACAGATTCAGCAAAACACTGCCATAATACAGATTCAGACAAAACACTGCCATAATACATATTCAGACAAAAGACTGCCATAATACAGATTCAG
>NC_090762.1:29493980-29503980 GCF_036898095.1 Palaemon carinicauda
TATTATTATCATTATTACTACTACTACTATCATCAAAAATCAATTTCTATCTCCCTCCCCTTACAAAGGACCCCCATCCTCCTGACACAAACAATAACCTAGCACTAACTAACTTACAATTACCCAAGAATAAATCGAACAAAAGGGGTGAATACCAAGAGCCACTGAAGAGGGGGGCGTTTGCAGAAATGATTGGAAATTAATCCGTAGAAATGACTGTCACGCTTTTCCACAAAGGAATAAGTCGGCACAACCGTCTGTTGGAGACGTTACGACACCTTTTATAACACGCTACTTACATTGTTTACTCGTAAGAGGTTCGCTAGACGCTGACAAATAAGAAAGCTATATCGATGTTTACTTTCTCTATTTGGTTTATATCATCAGAAAACATATGCTTGTGAAACTGGGGGGATGCCGAAATATTATTATATAGAAGAGAGAGAGAGAGAGAGAGAGAGAGAGAGAGAGAGAGAGAGAGAGTATTTTCAACTATAGCATAATATATCAGTATTTTATCCAATTGTTATTTCTTGCCTTTCCGAGTACAGAGAGAGAGAGAGAGAGAGAGAGAGAGAGAGAGAGAGTATTTTTAACTATAACATAATATATCAGTATTTTATCTAATTGTCATTTCTTGCCTTTCCGAGTACAGAGAGAGAGAGAGAGAGAGAGAGAGAGAGAGAGAGAGAGTATTTTCAACTATAGCATAATATATCAGTATTTTATCCAATTGTTATTTCTTGCCTTTCCGAGTACAGAGAGAGAGAGAGAGAGAGAGAGAGAGAGAGAGAGAGAGCATCTGTTTAGCCAATAGAGTATCAAGCCTTTCTTGTTATTTAAGTTATTTCATATTTATTTAATTGTAGGCGATTCATTCCTATCTCCTTTTAGACTATCCTAGTATTCCTTTCTGTATGTGTCCATATATTATAAAATGGAGGAAATATAAGCACATTTGAAAATATATTTAACTTTTATAAGGACATCTTTGCTTTTATGGCTTTAGATTGAATATCATTTATATATAATAAACTATATCAGCGTGAATGACCGATTTCGGGATGCCAGAAAACTAAAATTCAACAAATCAATCCTTGCTTAAAAAATAGCATATTATTATTATTATTATTATTATTATTATTATTATTATTATTATTATTATTATTATTATTATTATTATTATTAGCTAAGCTACAACCCTAGTTGGTAAAGCAAGATGCTATAAGCCCAAGGGCTCCAACAGGGAAAAAATGGCCCAATGAGGAAAGTAAATAGGGAAATAAATAAACGGTATATAAGTAATGAAAAATAAAATAAAATATTCTAAAAACAATAACACCATTAAAACAGATATTTGATATATAAACTATAAAAGGACTCATGTAAGTTGATCATTTAGAATAACAAAATGTTTTTTGTGCGAAAAGTGTGAGATGACAAATAAGAAATAGATGGGATAAAATCATTTGGATGGATTCAACCAGAAAGAAAAATAAAACACAAAATCTTGGAATATTAATGAAATAACACCAGATTTCAAGAAATAAACAAAAAATTGGACATAAGAAAAGAGCAAAAAACAGAAAGGTCTCGGTTTTGCAAAACCGAGATTAGACATTGTTAAAAAATAGGAGAAAATATCTTGGAAGAAATAAGAGATAAAGAAAATGACAAAAAAAGTAATTGAAGGAAGACAAATAACACTGAATGAGAAAATCACAAAGAGAAGAGAATGAAGATCTCTAGAATACAAAATGTTTACTACAAGAAAAAAAAACGAAAATTGTCCTTGAATCAACTAATGGAAAATACAGATCGAAGAAGAAAGTTGAAAAAAAAAGCCTTTAGATAAAAATAGATGAATAGAAATCTTCTAACCCTGCAGCAAAAGCAAATAAGAGGAGACATCAAGTACAGCTGATTACCATGTCGTAATTCATTGTATATCTGGAGCCAGCGACAATAAATCCTTTCCAACACAAACGCGGAAGACCGACCGGAAAATGATTTGTAGTATGTTAGCCGTTCAGTTATTCGTGCTCCGATATATTAAGCTTGGGTGCCTACACTATAGCTTCCTCCATGCGACGGAAACTGATATGGGTGGCTGGGATACTTAATGCGAACAGATGAATATCACTGTTAAAAAAAAAAAAAAAAAAAAAAAAAAAAAATCCAAATGCGCATCAGTTCAAAATACTGTGAATTGGAAACAGATACAGAAGCATATATAAGAAAATTGTCTTGGTAATCTTTGCAGATGTTAATTTTCTAGCAACACACGCTGATGCTAAATGGGGTCCATTAAAAAAAAAAGTGAAAAATATGCCATTATTCAGCTACTATACTCAACGCAGCGAAAAATGACCCCGAGGGGAGGGCACTTTGTTTGTAATGGATTCTCCCACTGCACTGATCTCATGTCCACACATATCACCAGACTGCTCTCTGCTCTCTTTCTTTCTCTCTGTTTTTATATAAATTGGTGTATTTACGAAATTCTCTCTCTCTCTCTCTCTCTCTCTCTCTCTCTCTCTATATATATATATATATATATATACAAATATATATATATATATATATATATACATATGCCTTTTCTTCCGAGAAGTACATGTTCATGTTGTAGATAACTGCCATAGATTGGTTATGAAGGTGGCTACATGGCGAGATTGGAGTAGGGGAAAAGTCAATTATGAGATTGAGTGCGTGTCACAGTGCGTGTAGTGGTAAGGTTTGGCATACGAGGGCCCATGCTTAAAGTATATGACACGTTTAGAATTGGGGGAAACTTTTATATAGGAAATATACCTTAAATCTTACCTCAATAGTTAGAATAATTTCGGATACAATTTCGGACATATATCAATTTATACAGAAACAGAGAAAATAAGGAGACAGTGGTTAAGGAGGTGGAGCAAGGTCAGAGAAAGGTGATCTGTAGAGATGTGGCATCAGTTGAAGATCCGTTTAAAACAAGGTGCCCTCCCCTATCGGCCCTTTCTCGCTGCCTCTATTATAAAGCTACTAATACCCCTTTTCCTAGCTCATTCTTATTTTCAAGCGCTTTGATCAAATCTTATAAGAATATCTTCCTCTGGCGAGGTAAAAAAAACAAATATTTATATTAAATTGTACCAGATCAATTTATATTAGCATGGCAGGCGGTAAAAAATCCTGTTTGAATCATTACCTAAATTAATGCATCTTGTGATAATGAACTACAAAAATTGGTCCTTACATTCTTAGGTACTCTTTGGAAATTATTGCAAAGTACTGTCGACTGCGCTATCAAAATAACATTATTAACTGTTACTAAAATGAGCCCCATTTGTTAATAACAAAATGGCTAATACCACTATCAAAATCAATCACCAGACGACCACAATTCTTATAATAGCGATAGTTACGGTACGGATGTTACCATAAGAGATACAGAATGTAATCCTGAAATTGATTTATCTCTCTTTATCTCGATAGTATTCCACTTGTGTGTGTACACAGTATCTACCTACATTGATATTCATGTAAATGTTTGTTTTTACAATAAATGCCTTTACAGCAGGTCCCCAGCTTACTAACATTCAGATATAAACACAAATCCAACTGAAAATGATATAATTAACTGTGACGCAGTTCCGGTAGGCCCTGCTGCTTCCTCCGGTTCCTTAGAGGACCGCGGAGGTAGCAGCAGTAGGGGATTCAGCATTATGAAGCTTCATCTGTGGTGGATAACGGGGGAGGGTGGGTTGTGGCACCCTAGCAGTACCAGCTGAACTCGGTTGAGTCCCTTGTCAGGCTGGGAGGAACGTAGAGAGTAGAGGTCCCCTTTTTGTTTTGTTTCATTTGTTGATGTTGGCTATCCCCCAAAATTGGGGGAAGTGCCTATGTATGTATGTACTATAGTAAGCAAAACTATATTTACGATAACCTAATATATATTTCATATGAAACCAAACTATTTATTGACTTTTGTAGTTGGAAATCATGGGTATGACATTCAAGTCAGGCCTACCCTAGGCCAAAATGTAAAAAAAAAAAAAAAAAATGGACTTACAAACAGCTTCTTGGAACCCATGAAGTTTGAAAGCTGGGGACCTACCTGCACATTATTTTTCCTGATGGATATTAAGCAGGCTTGAAATGTACAAAATAGTATATTATTTACTTGACACATACAATACATGGAAAAACCAAGGTGACATTTTGCAAGAGTTCTTTCCTTACATCGTCTCTATTCAAATTCTGAAAATTACCTGAATGAATCTACGGAATTCGGAGCGGGGGAAATAAAAAGAAAAAAACTTATTTACAATAAACCAAAATACACATTTAAAGGTAAATGGTTTGGGATACGTTAGAACAAAATTAAATGTTAAAATACTGAAGCGAATGACAAAAATTCCGTTTCTTGACAGTAAGCAATGATAAAGAGGACATTTTCAGAGAGAGAGAGAGAGAGAGAGAGAGAGAGAGAGAGAGAGAGAGAGTGACTAATGGTCCAAGAATGGGGTACATTACTAATCTACTTAATGAAGGCGGCGATGAGGTTAACCACTCTTGCACAGTTTTACCAGCACTGTTAATGCCAAGCCAAGGTCCTCCTCATTTCTTAAAGATCTGTCATTATTTCATTTTCTCATTTAGTTCCTTCTCGTAATACTCCTCTCTCCAGTTTTTCATTATTATTATTATTATTATTATTATTATTATTATTATTATTATTGTTGTTGTTGTGGTTGTTGCTAAATATTTAGATAGATGTGCACATGCACACGTACAGTCACCAACCCTCTCACCAGGTTATGACTAATCCCCCTCCCCTTACCCGTAAGACGGGGAGAGCTGATCGTGACCGATATATATGTAGATATATATATATATATATATATACACATAAACATATATATCTCCTCTGCCTAGTGACGCAATGGGCCTCATATATAAATTATATATATATATATATATATACACACACATAAACATATATATCTCCTCTGCCTAGTGACGCAATGGGCCTCATATATATATATATATATATATAATGTAGATGTATATAATTGCATATATCTATATATATATATATATATCATATATATAAATATATATATATATATATACATATATACATATATATATATATATATGTATATATGTATATCCAGACATTTCTGCTCTTTATTATATAGGGACGACTACTATTACTTTTCAATTTTTTATTCACGATATTATGAAAGTGTAATCTTTCATTAAAACCTTTGATATGGTTCTATATCGCTTCGTGTTATTAATGATTAACTGCTTGACGCATAATTCAAAGTATGCTACCGTGATGCATTCTTTCCCAGGTAACTCCTCTTCCGTCATTATCATTATTAAGCTACAACACTAGTTGGAAAAGCCAGATGCTATAAGCCCAAGGGCTCCAGTAGGGAAAATAGCCCAGTGAGGAAGGAAACAAGGAAATAAGAGAATTAATAAACAATTAAGATAAAATATTCAAGAACAGTACCAACGATTAAAGTAAACATTTCCCATATAAATTATAAAAACTTTAACGAAATAAGAGGCGGAGGCAATGGAATTTAGACATATTTCCCCCCGTGCAAAAATAAATGCATTTTTTTTGGATCGAAGAATAAAACATTCGAGAGCTCGATTTTTTGTACCTCTGCCTTATAATATTAAAACCTACAGATATGCTTCCATTTGTCCTTTTACGTAAAATGACCTCTCTCTCTCTCTCTCTCTCTCTCTCTCTCTCTATATATATATATATGTATAAATATATATGTGTATATATATGTATATATATCTATATGTATATATATATATATATATATGTATGTATAAAAATGTATATATAAGTATGTATGTATATACATATACATACATACATACATACATACATATATATATATATATATATATTCACATACACATATCTATATATACACATATATATAATATATATACATATATATATATATATATATATAATATATATATAATATATATATAATATATATATATATATATATATGTGTGTGTGTGTGTGTGTGTGCGCGTGTATACATGAGTCAGAAAAGTTGAGGCAAGTTATATACAAAGACCTTCTGACATGATAAGAATAGTGTTAATAGTTGAATTTTACAGAAAGCCTTTTTTACATAATTCGTCAGTTACAATGAGACTGTACTACATAAGCAGAAACGAATTACTTCTCAAGCAAATAAAAGTAAACAGAGTCATACGCGCACGTCAATCAAAGCCATCTTTCGTATATCAAATAAATCTGCCATAAAAGGAAGACTGAGCGAGACCTATCAATTTCCCGAGGCCCTTTGATATCCCATACACCAGACAGACCTCATAAGAAGTGATCGCTATAGACACATCCATCAAAGCCATAAAAAAATTGTGATGGATTCTGTGTTGCAGCATCATCACAGCCTCTACTTACTATGGGCTTAAATTAATGCCATACACAGACGGAGCAGAAAATCAAAGAAAATTGGAAACATGGATTTCTTCGTATCCGTTCGCCTCGATTCACTACTACTACTACTACTACTACTACTACTACTACTACTACTACTACTGCTGGTACTACTGCTATTATTATCATTACTATTATTATTATTATTATTACTACTAGTGTTCGTTCGCCTGGATTCACTACTACTACTACTACTACTACTACTACTACTACTACTGCTATTATTATTATTATTATTATTATTATTATTATTACTACTACTGTTGCTGCTGGTATTACTACTACTACTACTACTACTTCTACTACTACTACTACTACAACAACCTGACCATAGATTGATTTAGATACCTGGTTTAAAGGCCGCTCATGAATGGAAGAGGAAAAAAGGAACAGTGGCAATGTCCTAGCAGGACAATGCCTTAGAGCCTGACCATATATACATATGATCAGCACCCAAACCCGCTCCCGACAAATGCTAGGACCTGGGAGGGCCAGACTATGGTTGCCGAAGACTTCCATAAAGCCACCTTCCTTAGCTCACAAGGATGGTGACATTGCGAATATTACAAGGAACTATCCAGCTTGAGCGAGACTCGAACTGCAGTCTGACAGATTGCCTGGCAGGGACGTTCCCAATAGGCCATGAGATGCTATGTTAAAAAGATTTCTAGAGTTTCACACGATGGGTTAATGCTGATCAATAGAATTTTTTTTTTTTTTTTGCAGTTTTACCTATCACAAAAAATACAAAAAATAGAATAAAAAATCCCCCTCATCAGTGAAAGTAAACTGCAAAAATAAAGTAGTTGAAAATAAACTGTAGAGATAAAGTAGTTGAAAATAAACTGTAGAGATAAAGTAGTTGAAAATAAACCGTAAAAATAAAGTAGTTCAAAATAAACTGTAAAGATATAGTAGTTCAAAATAAACTGTAAAAATAAACTAAAAATAAACTAGTTATGTTAATAATAATAATAATAATAATAATAATAATAATAATAATAATAATGATAATAATAAAAATAATATTAATAATAATTTTAATAATAATTACAATTATAATAATAATAAGTTATGTTCCAGGACCAATTCTGGAGTGTGTCCAAGAATAAAAAGACAAAGAAATATTTATACTACACTTTTAAAAATTTGCGGTAAAAAAACACAGTAAAAATACTGGAATAAATGTTTCCAGTTAAAAACTTGCTGTAAAAAACACGGTAAAAATCCTGGAATAAATGTTTCCAGTTAAAAATTTGCCGTAAAAAACCCGGTAAAAATCCTGGAATAAATGTTTCCAGTAAAAAACTTGCCGTAAAAACCCGGTAAAAATCCTGGAATAAATGTTTCCAGTTAAAAATTTGCCGTAAAAAAACACGGTAAAAATCCTGGAATAAGTGTTTCCAGTTAAAAACTTGCCGTAAAAAACACGGTAAAAATCCTGGAATAAATGATTCCAGTTAAAAATTTGCTGTAAAACACACGGTAAAAAATCCTGGAATAAATGTTTCCAATTAAAAATTTGCCGTAAAAAACACGGTAAAAATCCTGAAATAATTGTTTCCAGTTAAAAATTTACCGTAAAAACACGGTAAAAATTCTGGGAATAAATGTTTCCAGTTAAAAATTTGCCGTAAAAAAAACAGTAAAAATCGTGGAATAAATGTTTCTAGTTAAAAATTTGCGTGAAAAAATGGTAAAAATCCTTGGAATAAATGTTGCCAAGCATTTACCGTTTTGAAAACAGATATATTGACGTAAAGGAGTGATATTACAGTCACCAACCCGTAAAATATAATAACAAAATATGGTAAAATTACGGTTTCTGCATTTTATTGAAATACGGCTGAGAACAGTATATTTTCACGGAGAATTTCCGATTGAAATTACGAGTTTTTTTTTTTTAACAGTGTAGTTTAAAAAAAAATCTATCAAAAAAAGAAAGACGACGTTCGCTCACAACAACCACAGATGTATACCGAAACATCCAAAGATTAGAGTGAAATATATCCACATGGAAACTGCACTGGGCCGTGCTATACCTCACCCACTCGGTTGAAACACGAAAAAAAAAGAGGAAAATCTCGAAATTGGTGATATATGTTCGCCCATCACCACAATACTCCTTCTTTATGCCTCCGGAGGAGCAAGGGGGTTGGGTGGGGGGGGGGGGGGGGGGGTGATACCGAGAAAGACAGCGAACGTGAAGAATTGGTGAAAAAGACAGAGGATGAGGAATCAGGAAAAAAAGATCAAAAGAAATTCTTGGAAGCGAGACAATACCGGTGATTACGACATAGAAATATTGAGAAAACGTTGGTAGATTAAAAAGTTTTTAAAGAAATTAAATAAAAATATAACGAAAATATTCTAAACTTTCGATATATAAAAGTAAAAAAGAAGAAATAAACAAGTAAAAGGGATAAGCGAGAGAATTAATAAATACCAAGATATCAACAAGAAAATGAACTTCAAAAGAGATATCAGGTTAAACAAATATTCTGAGGGAAGATTCAAACAAAATATAAACTAAAAACAGGAAATAGAAAAAAGGCCGTTGAAAGGCCTTAATTATAGATGCGAACGAGGAAAGGGTGAAAGGGTAGATAGCTAGATGACATAAGAAAGGCTAAAGGGAGAAAAAATGACATAATAGAGGATAAAGAGATAGAAAAAAAATGGAAGGAAGATGCTGTAAATTACTTTTATGAGAGGTGTTAAAACATACCTGAGAGAGGAGAGAGAGAGAGAGAGAGAGAGAGAGAGAGAGAGTGTCCTTAAGGAATACGAAATTTATGAAAACAAAATTCAATTCGTTTTATTTATCAAAGAAAAAAAAATCAATTCGTTTTATCAACCAGATAACTTGTTTGAAATTCAGTTTCAATAAACTTCAAATTACAGATTTTTTATATCATTAAAAAAAAAAAAAACGAGGAAGCAAATAATGGCACTGCTTTGGCCTATTGCATGCACCGACACAACACGAACACAGTTTTGTTTGCATTCAATTGGCGTTGCATCGTAATAAAACAGCTCCAAGAACGGAATGCAAACAATCGTCAATTTCACGCCAATGCTTGAAAAACAATTTAACCTCCCTTCAAGGAATATGAAAACCAAGCACAAACATCTTAAACAAACAACTTAAACGAAGAAATTCGTATATGTTTGCAAGCGGCAAATCGTTGCATTACCCTTGGCGAGCCTTAAGAGAGGTGGAGTAAAACTTCAAGCGGAGCGCAAACAAACATAGCGAGGCGCTTAAGCAAGATGCGAGCGTAAACAAAAGGCGCCTCACTAACATACACACGCACACACAAACACACAAAATCCTCTCGACAAACGACGTTGCTCCTAACAGCCAGATATTTTTTTTTTTTCGGAAGAATGGAGCGCTATAATGAATCACGTATTTGCTCACAATAATGCATTGTGCTGGAATTCCCTACGCAAGCACAATATATTCCGCCTCTTTATGATCCTCCGCCACGATGC
>NC_090762.1:29508980-29517021 GCF_036898095.1 Palaemon carinicauda
CTTCTCTCTCTCTCTCTCTCTCTCTCTCTCTCTCTCTTTTACACGAAAACACACTCAGGGAAACATGGCTAAGTCGGACCCTGCGTCTGGATGAATCGCGAATTAAATGATCCTAAATCGAGCTGTGAAAGTGCTGCTAAAGTAATCTGTTCTGTTTCCCCCGTTTTTATGCGATCCTTTGGTGGAAGTAATTAGGCGAACATAAAGTAAATACAGTTTAATTAGTGATTTTATAATGGGTCTTTACAGCAAACGCTTTCAAACAGGATTGCTCGCAAACTCGGTTTGATGGGTCTGGCTCTTATTTAGTGTCTGGTGGTTCGACACGACGGTGTATTATCCACATCCTAAGAAGAGCGTTGAATCTGCAATTGCTTCTTCGTTTTTACTTGTAAAACCTAATATTCCATTTTAAGAGTTTTTTAATAGGAGGAGAAATTGTACGTTGGGGTGTTATAGCATAAAATATAAACCAGACATACTATGGGTAAGTCAATAAATGAAATCAAACTTGGAGGTTGGATATTAGTTCTCTCTCTCTCTCTCTCTCTCTCTCTCTCTCTCTCTCTCTCTCCAAAAAAATGAATTTTTCTAATGGTTTTCATTTTATTTCTAAACTTGCAGTCTAACAAAACCACTACAATAAATATGAAATTAAAACGGAATAAGCTTTAAGTCTACAAGGCACTAGAAGATTTGGAAGATTCAGGCCTACATGGCTGAGAACTATGAAGCGCGAAGTAGGAGATGATGAATGGAGAAGTATTGAATTAAAAGCTCAAGATAGAGACGACAGGCGAAATCTAACCGAGGCCCTTTGGGCCAAATATTTACTGCAAAAAAGGTAACAGTTCAATTTACCTAGTGGATTACAAGCGTTTCATGTACTTATAAAAGGCTACTCTCATTAAAACAGGAAAAAGGACAGAACGAAATAAAGCAGGCAATAAACAAGGTAAAATTAAAAATAGGGAAATATAACCAATAATAGATAAGAGTCTTGAGCAGATGAAATCTCATTCAAGGTAGTCATTGTGTGGTAACGTCCCTGACCGGTGGTCGCCAGACTGTGGCTCCAGTCCCGCTCAAACTCATTAGTTCCTTTGGACGCTACAACTTAACCATCCTTGTTAGTTACGGATGGGGGGTTGGCGGAGCCTAAAGGTCTATCGTCTGAGTCATCATCAGCCATTATCTGACCCTCCTGGCTCCTAGCTTGGGTGGAGAGGGGGATTGAGTGTTGATCATATGTGTATATGGTCAATCTCTAAGGTATTGTCCTGCTTGCTAGAGCAATGTCACTATCCCGTGCCTCTGCCATTCATGAACGGCCTTTAAACCTTTAAACCTGACATCACGCAAATCATGGATATTAATCAGCATAGCTATGACTTCAGATAACTGTCATCGACGTCTAACAAGGTGATAATGACACCAGAATAAACAGATAAACGAACTGATTTCCAATTACTCGATCAGCGACACCACAGGTGCAGCCAACACGTGTATTAGTTACGTTAAATTTTCATCACCAGATTCTAAAGATTTCGAACATTAGAAAGCCAGTTTGAATGTAGCTTATAACTAACTAGATTTAATTTGGAAATATTGATTGACAAAATACATAACAAACCATACGCTATATATGCAGAGCAAGTGCCTGAAAATTTATATATATATATATATATATATATAAATGTATATATACATATATATGTATGTATATATATATATATATATATATAACACGCTCAGTTGGAAGACGGAGTAGTCATACCCTAGGGAGAAGGATAGAGGTTCCAGTTAGGTAAGGGAGAGGGATGGGAAAAGTTGAATCAATATATGTGCGCACGCGTGTGTATGCATAACTAAGTAAACATTTAGAGGCCATTGTTGACAGCTAGGTTAGACTAGTCCTGTTAGAATTAAACAATGAAGTATCTTAATATGTTGTAAAGAAATCACTTGAATGGTTATGGTAACTTTAATGATTATGGTAACTACTCTCAAATCGTTGGTCCTAAGTGTTTTCCATACTTTCATAAAAGCATGAATACATTTGCAAATCAATGTCAATTTAAGCTATGGACTGAACTAAGAAAGCTTTATAATATAACTACAACTGTATACGTAAGTTCCTCTCTTTCACTATCTCCCTTTGTAGTTTAGTAATAGCATCTGGAGGACACAACATGGATGAGTACGAGAGAGAGAGAGAGAGAGAGAGAGAGAGAGAGAGAGAGAGAGAGAGAGAGATGGTCTCTTAAAGCATTTGCCACTGTGTATAATGTGTATAATTGCAATGTGAGGGGCTTGACCTGGTAATCCTGAGCTTAGAGAAGGGGAACCATCTATCATCATATATTCTTTATTAAAGATATGAAAAAAATCATTTGATATTTTTTGCTATTTCAGGTACCCTCCCTCTCTCTCTCTCTCTCTCTCTCTCTCTCTCTCTCTCTCTCTCTACAAAACAATATAATTTCGTATTATGAAATAATAGTTTAAAAGAGAATTTCACTTCAACGCAATATTCCTCCATATCTAGATATCTAGTTTTTTTTCTATTTAAGAGAGAGAGAGAGAGAGAGAGAGAGAGAGAGAGAGAGAGAGAGAGAGAAGAAAATCTTATAAATGACCCCATTTGAGAAATTTTCACACGGCTAACAGGTCCTATCATTCACAATTCACATGAGCAAAGACTTTTATTTTTTACTTGTCGACCCATCAGTTCGAATTTTCCAGCCAATATCAAATGCTATCACTCTCTCAAAAGTAAAAATAGAAAAAAGGACTAAAATCTATTCAAGCAATGTTATATATTTCAAGATATATAAAACAGAAAGACATCAGACTTTCTGTGTTTGTCTGTTTCTTTGTTTACTTGGATTCAATTGTAATGCAACATTATCATGCACAAACTTTCAACCAAATCTTACATCAACAAAATCGGCCTAATTAGCTACTACGGAGATATAGTGTAAACATCTCGATTAATTAATCCTTAATTATATTCTCTTTTTGGTGTTTGTATTTAATTACCTATCTTGATTGATTCTCTAGAGGATAAAAGAGGTGAAATAACAGCAATGTAAATTTACCGCCTACACACAAGATTCCAACACCTATAAGTTTTCACTCATGAAAAATGTATTAATGTATTCCAAAGTAAATGCTATGCTGGATCATTATATATAGATTATACATTATGCATTCTTCAAAAGGCTATCCCTTTCATTATTCACAGACAGGAGCAGTATGAGAAGACTACAAAGGACACTGAGTATACGAAACGTTATTGAAAACGTTATGAATAATATCAGGAGATAATTTTCCAATAATGATTCTTGGTCCGTATTAATCAACTAGGCGTCTAGTTAAATATTAAATACACACAGAAAGAGTTTACGGAGACCGAAGAAGAAGCCACAAGAGTAGAGAAACCACCGAGAGATTACGAGCACTCCTGGACGGTTCCAGTTTCAAAATTCCAAAATGAGTTCGCTGGAATCACACGACGGATTTGTCCCCAGAAAAATCGCACCAATTTGATACCAGGGATTAATAGAATAAAGGGGTGCTTCCATATTGGTGATTTCAAGGATATGCCGCATTCTTTGGTATTGAAGATTCCGAGACTTGGAATAATTTAACGATTAGGAATTGGAAAACTTCATGAGGGTCCTTATTGAAGATTCAAAGGAATTTTGTTTAATGTTTGCGGTCTGGATTCTTCTGAATGGTAACACAACAACAATAAAAATAATAATAATAATAACAATAAAAATAATAATAAGCGGGTGGAAGGGAACCTCAATTTAATAAGGAACTGGAGAAATACGACAACGCCAAACATTCTTAAATTTATTTCCATCACCAACAAATAACAACGTTTCAAACATCTCTTGTGTTCATAATCATGTTCCTGGGTAAAAGAAAGTAAAACAATAAAGAGCAAGCTGTACATAAATATTGTAAACAAATAAAATCCAAGTTTAAATGGGAAAAGGCATAAGGCATAATTAGGACAACTTTTCAATAATATACAGAAAATACAGAATATATACAGAATATATGAAAATGAAATAAGAATAGCAGAGTCAATTTTTATAAAATCTAAAAAGCCACAACTTAATCAAGAAATTTCTAGTTTTCCTTTGAAAATTGCCTAATTATGCCTTTTCCCATTCTAACTTAGATTTTATTTGTTTACAATATTTATGTACAGCTTGCTCTTTATTGTTTTACTTTCTTTTACCCAGGAACATGATTATGAACACAGAGATGTTTGAAACGTTGTTATTTGTTGGTGATGGAAATAAATTTAAGAAATAATAATAATAATAATAATAATAATAATAATAATAATAATAGTAATAATAATAATAATAATAATAATAATAATAATAATAATTGCTATTAATTTATTTTATTTATTCAGTAATATAGAGTATATAAGGATACTGAAAAATGTTAACTACTTTTAATAAGAATTTCAGTTATCCTTCATTCAAGTCTGAAGATTTTTCAAATTTCTCCATACTCTAAAAAATAAAAATATTTCATAATTTTCCAATACAAGAAAATTCCACCTTTCTTAATATCTAGAAATTTACTTGTATTAAGTATTACAAGACTCTAACGATCTCGAACATAATTCAATATTCGAAATTCCAAAACCTCTTTAAGAATTTGGAATTTAGAATTCGGAATTTGAGAGTTAATCAAGAAACTTCCACATCTGATATCAGGAATTCTAAGAAATTCCAGAGCTCGGCATAATACAACGGTGAATAATTCCAAGGCTTCATTACCTCCGCCAACGATGTTGGAAGGAGGTTATGTTTAATCCTATGTTTGTATGTTTGTTTGTTTGTCTATGTGTGTATGTGTTTTTCGATGAACAGCTTCCTGGCCACAATTTATTCGTAGAGTTATGAAACTTCCAAGGATTAACTTTTATGTGAAAATCTGGAAATTATTAAATTTTGGAAGGTCAAGGTCAAAGATCAACGTCACGTAATCAGCCATAACTTTGGACATCGTTATCACAGAGACTTCAAACTTGGCTCATATTTGAGTGTATGAAAATCCACGCCAACTAATGCATGTTAAGGTCAAAGGTCTTAGTCGAGCGAAAGGTCGAGAAATAATATACCATGGCGGAGGTATGCGCTCTACAGAGTGCCCCTCTAGTTATCTGATAATCTTGCGATTTTCAGAATCCCTGTTAATTAAAATTTACAGAAAACCATAGTATAGGGGAATATATGGTATTACAAATAATCTAAATTTTCAAAATTCTTTGAGGTTAAAATATATGACAATTTAAGGAATTTCTGATTCCCATAATGATAAATAAGTTAGGAGATTTTATTTCATTCTACTGCCAAGCTATGGAATTATATCAGTACAAAGTTGTATTTTCTATTATTACATAATTTCACCACAACTGGTTTACCTTGACTTGTCCTAGACAAAAAAACAAATGAAGAAAAAAAAATAAGGAAAAATGGATGCAAAAATGTGAGAAAACAGCTAAATTTTATCCATAATATATTGGAAAAGTAAAACAAAATGTGAAAACACACTAAAATAATCAAGTTTACTACTTTGTGTAAGCTCTAACAAAGGGCTAAATACAAAAGGCACTTGGAAAAAGGGCTCATTAAATAAACATGTTCTAAATGGCGGTCATTTCAGTACACTCGGGCACACTATCCTATCTTATTTCTCTTCCTCTTGTTTTGTTAATGTTTTTACAGATTATAAGGGAGATCTTTATTTCAATGTTTTTACTGTGCTTAAAATATTTTATTTTTACTTGTTTCCTTTCCTCACTGGGCTATTTTCCCCGTTGGAGTCCGTGAGCTTATAGCATCCCGCTTTTCCAATTATGGTTGTATCTTAGCAAATAATAATAATAATAATAATAATAATAATAATAATAATAATTAAAGCGTATTTGCATCTCCGTCGTAGAAATAAGCAGCAGGACGTTAGGAAACTTCAGTTATTAATATATATCATGGCACCATTACTAATGTATTTATAGCTCTGTAATTTTCTGACAAGGGTCAACAACTCAATTTCTGTACACAGACACACACATGCGAACACACACACACACACACACACATACACACACACACACACACACACACACACACACATATATATATACATATATATATATATGTATGTATGTATGTATATATATATATATATGTATGTATATATATATATATATATAAATATATATATATATATATATATATATAAACAAAGGTAGCCATTTCCAATCCACTGCAGGACAAACGCCTCAGAAATGTCCCTAATGATGTCTGGAGTTTGGCCCATTTTCATCACCATGCTTGGCCAATCCGATATGGTGATGGTGAGAGACTTTACACTGATCACTCACAGGAAACCCACTTGGTAGGGGTGACCATGACTAGTACAGCTAGCTTTGCTAATCATGGTGACAAACAAACCCTTCTTTCATCACGTTATATATATATATATATATATGTATATATATATTATATATATATGTATATATACATATATATATATATATATATGCGTGTGTGTGTGTGTAAATTATTTTACATATGTGGTTCTAATTCAGCACCATCTTTATTTTTTTTTCTAATTCCACTTGAAAATTAGCCTTGATTCAATTTTAAGAATTAGGGCAAGCCAAATCATAAATGACAAAGAAAAAACGAGAAAAATACAACATACGATGTCCTTAAACCATACATGAATAACTGACGTAGCAACCTTTAAACTCTAATTCGGCAGAACTCCTTAATGGCCTTAATTGCATAACACCATCAGCTGTTCTTGAAACTTCAAGCAAAGTGCCATTAATTCACGTTTGCCCCTTCGGAAGATCTGATATAAATGGTTTAAAGTATTCTTGTCACCCGCAGTAGAAGCATCTATATTATTATTATTATTATTATTATTATTATTATTATTATTATTATTATCATTATTATTATTATTATTATTATTATTACTTGCTAAGCTACAACCCTTGTTGGAAAAGAAGAATGTAATAAGCCCAGGGGCTCCAACAGGGAAAATAGCCCAGTGAGGAATGGAAACAAGGAAAAATAAAAATCTAAGAGTAATAACATTAAAATAAATATCTCTTAAATAAACTATAAAAACTTTAACAAAACAAGAGGAAGAGAAACAAGACAGAACAGCGTGCCCGAGTGTACCCTCAAGCAAGAGAACTCTAACCCAAGACAATGGAAGACCATGGTACAGAGGCTATGGCACTACCCAAGAATAACTAGTACCAACATTAATAGAAGCCTACACGTTAATAAATTATAAATATTTCATTAAAAAATAGCTTACTATATATCTTTTTGATCTCTTAATAGAAAGTGCCAAAAAAAAATTTCAAATGTTTTCCAACAACTTTACATCTTTCATCGAATACTAAGAAGACTTTTTGAAATTTTGTAGTTGCTGCTGACAATTCAAAGTTGTAAACGTAATTACAGTCGGAAAATAAGACATTGTTACATTACTCTACGAGATAAAGTTAATTAACCGCAAAACAAGTAAGTGTTATTATGTTGAGATGCCACGTTTGTCAAACAGCTCAGTGATATATCAAAAGAAGATGTACTCCAATAATGTGTAATGAATCTGATTTGTATGGCTGTTTATATATATATATATATATATATAATATATATATATACATATATATATATATACATATATATATATATATATATGTACACACACATACACACACACACACACATATATATATATATATATACACACACACACACACATATATATATATATATACATATATATATGTGATTTTATTGCTGTGCAGATTAGTTCATATCCATAATTTGTGATAGCTTATTGGAGACGTTCTTGCCTGGCTACCTGTTGGACAGGAGTTCCAGTAACGCTTAACCTCGATAGTATCTAGAAGTGTCTAAAACCCCACCATCTTTGTGAGCTAGGAGTGGAGTGTTTGGGGAGCCTATAGGTC
>NC_090762.1:29517521-29520021 GCF_036898095.1 Palaemon carinicauda
AAATGTTTCCAGTTAAATACTTGCAGTAAAAAACACGGTAAAAATCCTGGATTAATCTTTCCATTTAAAAAATTGCCGTAAAAAACACGGTAAAAATCCTGGAATAAATGATTCCAGTTAAAAATGTGCCGTAAAAAACACGGTAAAAATCCTGGAATAAATGTTTCCAGTTAAAAAATTGCCGTAAAAACACGGTAAAAATCCTGAAATAAATGTTTCCAGTTAAATACTTGCAGTAAAAAACTCGGTAAAAATCCTGGAATAAATGTTTCCAGTTAAAAAATTGCCGTAAAAAACACAGTAAAAATCCTGAAATAATGTTTCCAGTTAAAAATTTGCCGTAAAAAACACGGTAAAAATCCTGGAATAAATGTTTCCAGTTAAATACTTGCAGTAAAAAACACGGTAAAAATCCTGGCATTAATCTTTCCAGTTAAAAAAATTGCCGTAAAAACACGGTAAAAATCCTGGAATAAATGTTTCCAGTTAAATACTTGCAGTAAAAAACACGGTAAAAATCCTGGCATTAATCTTTCCAGTTAAAAATTTGCCGTAAAAAACACGGTAAGAATCCTGAAATAAATGTTTCCAGTTAAAAATTTGCCGTAAAAAACACGGTAAGAATCCTGAAATAAATGTTTCCAGTTAAAACTTTGCCGTAAAAAACACGGTAAGAACCCTGGAATAAATGTTTCCAGTTGAAAATTTGCCGTAAAAAACACGGTAAAAATCCTGGAATAAATCTTTCCAGTTAAAAATTTGCCGTAAAAAACACGGTTAAAATCCTGGAATAAATGTTTCCAGTTAAAAATTTGCCGTAAAAAACACGGTAAAAAATCCTGGAATAAATGTTGCTATTTAAAAATTTGCCGTAAAAAACACGGTAAAAATCCTGGAATAAATGTTGCCAGGCATTTACCGCTTTGAAAACAGATATATTGACGTAAAGTAGTGATATTACGGTCACCAACCCGTAAAATATAAAAATAAAATTTGGTAAAATGACGGTTTCTGCATTCTATTGAAATACGACTGAGAACAGTATATTTTCACGGAGAATTTCCGATTGAAATTACGAGTTTTTTTCAACAGTGTAGTTTAAAAAAATAAAATCTATCATAATAAGAAAAAAGACGTTCGCTCACAACAACCACAGATGTATACCACAACATCCAAAGATTAGAGTGAAATATATCCACATGGAAACTGCACTGGGCCGTGCTATACCTCACCCACTCGGTTGAAACACGAAAAAAAAGAGGAAAATCTCGAAATTGGTGATATATGTTCGCCCATCACCACAATACTCCTTCTTTATGCCTCCGGAGGAGCAAGGGTTGGGTGGGTAGGGGGGGGGGATACCGAGAAAGACAGCGAACGTGAAGAATTGGTGAAAAAGACAGAGGATGAGGAATCAGGAAAAAAAAGATCAAAAGAAATTCTTGGAAACGAGACGCTACCAGTGATTACGACATAGAAATATAGAGAAAACGTTGGTAGATTAAAAAGTTTTTAAAGAAATTAAATAAAAATATATAACGAAAATATTCTAAACTTTCGGATATATAAAAGTAAAAAAGAAGAAATAAACAAGTAAAAGGGATAAGCGAGAGAATTAATAAATACCAAGATATCAACAAGAAAATGATATGGAGAGTATATGAACTTTAAAAAAAAAATATTAGGTTAAACAAATATTTTGAGGGAAGATTCAAACAAAATATAAACTAAAAACAGGAAATAGAAAAAAGGCCGTTTAAAGGCCTTAATTATAGATGCGAACGAGAAAAGGGTGAAGGGGGTAGATAGCTAGATGACATAAGAAAGGCTAAAGGGAGAAAAAATGACATAATAGAGGATAAAGAGATAGGAAAAAAAAATGGAAGGAAGATGCTGTAAATTACTTTTATGAAAGGTGTTAAAACATACCTGAGAGAGAGAGAGAGAGAGAGAGGAGAGAGAGAGAGAGAGAGAGAGAGAGAGAGAGAGAGAGAGAGAGTGTGTGTGTGTGTCCTTAAGGAATACGAAACTTATGAAAACAAAATTAGATTCGTTTTATTTATAAAAAAATCAATTCGTTTTATCAACCAGATAACTTGTTTGAAATTCAGTTTCAATAAACTTCAAATTACAGATTTTTTATATTATTGAAATAAACGAGAAAAAAAATAATGGCTCTGCTTTGGCCTATTGCATGCACCGACATAACACGAACACAGTTTTGTTTGCATTCAATTGGCGTTGCATCGTAATAAAACAGCTCCAAGAACGGAATGCAAACAATCGTCAATTTCACGCCAATGCTTGAAAAACAATTTAACCTCCCTTCAAGGAATATCAAAACCAAGCACAAACATCTTAAACAAACAACTTAAACGAAGAAAACCGTATATGTTTGCAAGCGGCAAATCGTTGCATTACCCTTGGCAAGCCTTAAGAGAGGTGGAGTAAAACTTCAAGCGGAGCGCAAACAAACATAGCGAGGCGCTTAAGCAAGAAG
>NC_090762.1:29522521-29530021 GCF_036898095.1 Palaemon carinicauda
TGGACGAGAAACGGCTGTAATATTTGTTGATATTGTTGATATATTTATATATTCACATACATAGCCAGACACTTGCTCTTTATTATAAGGGGGAGGGGGATAACTACTTTGAAATCAATCAGTAAAGGGACACGATGAGAGAAAGAAATCACATTTCTGAATCGAGTCCTGCTAACGAAAGAGAAAATATTGTGACGCAAAAATACAAAATAAAAAAAAAATACAATTACTCGAAAGAAAATAGAGAAAAATACAATTAACTCGAAACAAAATAGAAAATAATACAATCTCTGGAAACAAAATAGAGAAAAAAATACAATCACTGGAAACAAAATAGAGAAAAAAACACAATCACTAGAAACAAAATAGAAAAAAATACAATCACTCGAAACAAAATAGTGAAAAAATACAATCGCTCGAAATAAAATAGAGAAAAATACAATTACTCGAAACAAAAGAGAAAAAATACAATCACTCGAAATAAAATAGAGAAAAAATACAATTACTCGAAACGAAATAGGAAAAAAAAAACTAATTTAGTAGAACGCTTATGTTCCCCCCCCAAAAAAAAAAAAACAACTTGAAGAGAAACGAGCCAATTCAAGCACTAAGCAGAGCTCTGAAGACAGGGAACTGCTTCTATTTATGGCGTAAAGACGGCGAAGAGGTATTCTAAAACCTTTATTATGCAATGCGTATGAAGTTTAACCCCCCCCCCCCATACCCCTCCCCAACCCCTAGGGCGATTTGGTTCTGATGCAGCCATTTTCGTATATTTACTCAACAGCATTTCTCACCTCCTTCCAATGTAAGAGATTTATATGTTCTCCTTTATAAAAGATGTCTTTGTTTGATTATATCACCTTGAAATATTCCTTGGCCACATCACTTATAAATTCATAAAACTCTTTTATGATTTTCTAATATACTATTTTAGGCCTATTTCCTGTATACTTTACGTTATATATATACACACACACACACACACACACACACACACACATATATATATATATATATATATATATATATATATATATATATATATATATATATATATATATATATCAATTTATTTACATCAACTGGTGTTGTAAGAAGTGGGGCATTGGGATGAATTGGTGAAAAGTTTACCATGAGTGAAAGCATGAACCTGTATATCTTGAGGTGGATCGGCAGTGCGTGTAAGATATATATATATATATATATATATATATATATATATATATATATATATATATATATATATATATATATATAATATATGTGTGTGTGTGTGTGTATATATATATATATATATATATATATATATATATATATATATATATATATATATATAAACAGAAATACTGATCGATAGATAAATTGACTCTTAGACAGATTCCCAAAATCTATCTACTGAACATCGTACCTACTAATTCCACCTCATTAAATTCTAACAAGTATTCACAAACTCCTGCAATTCCTAAGGTTGCCATACCCTCTGCCTTATCCTTCCAATACCTACTTATCCCGACTCTTGTAAGATCCTCTTACCCTTCCTCCTTCGCTTTCCATTCCAGTTTCCAGCCGTTACTGCCTTGTTCAATCCGCTTTCATGGCACATTATCCATTTATCATTCAGCGTCTTCGTTAGGGCCACTTCCTCCATTTGGCAAATAATCACCGTTGCTCCGAGCACCGAGATCCCAGACAACACATCAAGGTCTCTATCTCTCTCTCTCTCTCTCTCTCTCTCTCTCTCTCTCTCTCTCTCTCTCTCTCTCTCAGACGTGTTGCTTCCCAGGGCAGAATTATTTATCGTTATTTTTCATTGGGTTATTTTGTTTTCATAGCCCTATTATTTTCGATTACTCTCCTGCCCTGATAATCTATCATCATGCTTGCTTTCTCTCTCTCTCTCTCTCTCTCTCTCTCTCTCTCTCTCTCTCTCTCTCTCTCTCTCTCTCTCTCTCAGGGCAGAATTTTGAACATTTCTAATTGGGTTATTTTGTTTTCATAGCCCCATTATTTTCGATTACTCTCCTGCCCAGGTAATCGATCATTATGCTTGACAACCCCCCCCCTCTCTCTCTCTCTCTCTCTCTCTCTCTCTCTCTCTCTCTCTCTCTCTCTCTCTCTCTCTCCTGCTTACTTATTCTATATATATATATATATATATATATATATATATATATATTATATATATATATATATATATATATATATATATATATATATATCTTTCTCCTTCAGTGCCACAGCCTGATTCTCAGCCTCTTCTCTTCTAACTTCCCCCTTTCTTTATTTATAGGTTTAAAGGTCACTCATGAATAGCAACGTGAAAGATTATATATTAATCTACACTATTGCTTTCCAACATCCCGCGTCCCTGGTACTTGTCCTGCGGTTATACCCCCCCCCCCTCTCTCTCTCTCTCTCTCTCTCTCTCTCTCTCTCTCTCTCTCTCTCTCTCTCTCTCTCTCTCTCTCTTTTACACGAAAACACACTCGGGGAAACATGGCTGAGTCGGACCCTGCGTCTGGATGAATCGCAAATTAAATGATCCTAAATCGAGCTGTGAAAGTGCTGCTAAAGTAATCTGTTCTGTTTCCCCCGTTTTTATGCGATCGTTTGGTGGAAGTAATTAGGCGAACATAAAGTAAATACAGTTTAATTAGTGATTTTATAATGGGTCTTTACAGCAAACGCTTTCAAACAGGATTGCTCGCAAACTCGGTTTGATGGGTCTGGCTCTTATTTAGTGTCTGGTGGTTCGACACGAGGGTTGTATTATCCACATCCTAAGAAAAGCGTTGAATCTGCAATTGCTTCTTCGTTTTTTACTTGTAAAACCTAATAATCCAATTTAAGAGTTTTTTAATAGGAGGAGAAATTGTACGTTGGGGGTGTTATAGCATAAAATATAAACCATATATACTATGGGTAATTCAATAAATGAAATCAAACTTGGAGGTTGGATATAAGTTCTCTCTCTCTCTCTCTCTCCTCTCTCTCTCTCTCTCTCTCTCTCCTCTCCTCTCTCTCTCTCTCTCTCTCTCTCCAAAAAATGAATTTTTCTAATGGTTTTCTATTTATTTCTAAACTTGCAGTCTCACAAAAACTCTACAATAAATATGAAATTAAAACGAAATAAGCTTCAAGTCTACAAGGCACTAGAAGATTTGGAAGATTCAGGCCTACATGGCTGAGAACTATGAAGCGCGAAGTAGGAGATGATGAATGGAGAAGTATTGAATTAAAAGCTCAAGATAGAGACGACAGGCGAAATCTAACCGAGGCCCTTTGAGCCAAATATTTACTGCAAAAAAGGTAACAGTTCAATTTACCTAGTGGATTACAAGCGTTTCATGTACTTATAAAAGGCTACTCTCATTAAAACAGGAAAAAGGACAGAACGAAATAAAGCAGGCAATAAACAAGGTAAAATTAAAAATAGGGAAATATAACCAATAATAGATAAGAGTCTTGAGCAGATGAAATCTCATTCAAGGTAGTCATTGTGTGGTAACGTCCCTGACCGGTGGTCGCCAGACTGTGGCTCCAGTCCCGCTCAAACTCATTAGTTCCTTTGGACGCTACAAACTTAACCATCCTTGTTAGTTACGGATGGGGGGTTGGCGGAGCCTATAGGTCTATCGTCTGAGTCATCATCAGCCATTATCTGACCCTCCTGGCTCCTAGCTTGGGTGGAGAGGGGGATTAAGTGTTGATCATATGTGTATATGGTCAATCTCTAAGGTATTGTCCTGCTTGCTAGAGCAATGTCACTATCCCGTGCCTCTGCCATTCATGAACGGCCTTTAAACCTTTAAACCTGACATCACGCAAATCATGGATATTAATCAGCATAGCTATGACTTCAGATAACTGTCATCGACGTCTAACAAGGTGATAATGACACCAGAATAAACAGATAAACGAACTGATTTCCAATTACTCGATCAGCGACACCACAGGTGCAGCCAACACGTGTATCAGTTAAGTTAAATTTTCATCACCAGATTCTAAAGATTTCGAACATTAGAAAGCCAGTTTGAATGTAGCTTATAACTAACTAGATTTAATTTGGAAATATTGATTGACAAAATACATAACAAACCATACGCTATATATGCAGAGCAAGTGCCTGACAATTTATATATATATATATATATATATATATATATATATATATATATATATATATATATATATATGTATATATACATATATATGTATATATGTGCATATATATGCATGAAAATGTGTATATATACATATATATGTATATATGTGCATATATATGTATGTAAATATATATATACATATATATACATATATATATATATATATATATATATATAAAATATATATATATATATATATATATATATATATATATATATATATATATATATATATATATATGTATATATATATAACACGCTCAGTTGGAAGACAGAGTAGTCATACCCTAGGGAGAGGGATAGCGGTTCTAGTTAGGAAAGGGGGAGGGGGGGGGGAAGTTGAATTTATATGTGTGCGAGCGTGTGTATGCATAACGAAGTAAACATTTAGACGCCCATTGTTGACAGCTAGGTTAGACTAGTTTTATTCGAATTAGACAATGAAGTATTTTAATATGTTGTAAAGAAATAACTTGAATGGTTATGGTAACTTTAATGATCATGGTAACTAATCTCAAATCGTTGGTCCTAAGTGTTTTCCATACTTACATAAAGCATGAATACATTTGCAAATCAATGTCAATTTAAGCTATGGACTGAACTAAGAAAGCTTTATAATATAACTTAAACTGTATACGTAAATTCCTCTCTTTCGCTATCCCCCTTTGTAGTTTAGTAATAGCATCTGGAGGACACAACATGGATGAGTACGAGAGAGAGAGAGAGAGAGAGAGGAGAGAGAGAGAGAGAGAGAGAGAGAGAGAGGAGAGAGAGAGAGAGAGAGAGAGAGAGAGAGAGATGGTCTCTTAAAGCATTTGCTACTGTGTATAATGTGTATAATTGCAATGTGAGGGGCTTGACCTGGTAATCCTGAACTTGGAGAAGGGGAACCATCTATCATCATATATTCTTTATTAAAGATATGAAAAAAATCATATTATATTTTTTTGCTATTTCAGGTACCCCACTCTCTCTCTCTCTCTCTCTCTCTCTCTCTCTCTCTCTCTCTCTCTCTCTCTTCCTCTCTCTCTCTCTCTCTCTCTCTCTCTCTACAAAACAATATAATTTCGTATTATGAAATAATAGTTTAAAAGAGAATATCACTTCAACGCAATATTCCTCCATATCTAGATATCTAGTTTTTTTCTATTTGAGAGAGAGAGAGAGAGAGAGAGAGAGAGAGAGAGAGAGAGAGAGAGAGAGAGAGAAAAGAGAATTTTATAAATGACCCCATTTGAGAAATTTTCACACGGCTAACAGGGCCTATCATTCACAATTCACATGAGCAAAGACTTTTATTTTTTACTTGTCGACCCATCAGTTCGAATTTTCCAGCCAATATCAAAGGCTATCACTCTCAAAAGTAAAAATAGAAAATAAAGACTAAAATCTATTCAAGCCATGTTACATATTTCAAGACATATAAAACAGAAAGACATCAGACTTTCTGTGTCTGTCTGTTTCTTTGTTTACTTGGATTCAATTGTAATGCAACATTATCATGCACAAACTTTCAACGAAATCTTACATCAACAAAATCGGCCTAATTAGCTACTACGGAGATATAGTGTAAACATCTCGATTAATTAATCCTTAATTATATTCTCTTTTTGGTGTTTGTATTTAATTACCTATCTTGATTGATTCTCTGGATGATAAAAGAGGTGAAATAACAGCAATGTAAATTTACCGCCTACACACAAGATTCCAACACCTATAAGTTTTCACTCATGAAAAATGTATCAATGTATTCCAAAGTAAATGCTATGCTGGATCATTATATATAGATTGTACATTATGCATTCTTCAAAAGGCTATCCCTTTCATTATTCACAGACAGGAGCAGTATGAGAAGACTACAAAGGACACCGAGTATACGAAACGTTATTGAAAACGTTATGAATAATATCAGGAGATAATTTTCCAATAATGATTCTTGGTCCGTATTAATCAACTAGGCGTCTAGTTAAATATTAAATACACCCAGAAAGAGTTTATGGAGAACGAAGAAGAAGCCACAAGAGTAGAGAAACCGCCAAGAGATTACGAGCACTCCTGGACGGTTCCAGTTTCAAAATTCCAAAATGAGTTCGCTGGAATCACACGACGGATTCGTCCCCAGAAAAAAATCGCACCCACTTTGATACCAGGGATTAATAGAATATCAAGGGGTGCTTCCCATATTGGCGATTTCAAGGATATGCCGCATTCTTTGGTATTGAAGATTCCGAGACTTGGAATAATTTAACGATTAGGAATTGGAAAACTTCATGAGGTCCTTATTGAAGATTCAAAGGAATTTTGTTTAATGTTTGCGGTCTGGATTCTTCTGAATGGTAACACAACAACAATAAAAATAATAATAATAATAACAATAAAAATAATAATAAGCGGGTGGAAGGGAACCTCAATTTAATAAGGAACTGGAGAATTACGACAACGGCATACATTCTTAAATTCATTTCCATCACCAACAAATAACAACGTTTCAAACATCTATGTGTTCATAATCATGTTCCTGAGTAAAAGAAAGTAAAATAATAAAGAGCAAGCTGTACATAAATATTGTAAACAAATAAATTCCAAGTTTAAATGGGAAAAGGCATAAGGCATAATTAGGACAACTTTTCAATAATATACAGAGGTTCATATGAAAATGAAATAAGAATAGCAGAGTCAATTTTATAAAATCTAAAAAGCCACAACTTAATCAAGAAATTTCTAATTTTCCTTTGAAAATTGCCTAATTATGCCTTTTCCCATTCTAACTTAGATTTTATTAGTTTACAATATTTATGTACAGCTTGCTCTTTAATGTTTTATTTTCTTTTACCCAGGAACATGATTATGAACACAGAGATGTTTGAAACGTTGTTATTTGTAGGTGATGGAAATAAATTTAAAAAATAATAATAATAATAATAATAATAATAATAATAATAATAATAGTAATAATAATAAAAATAATAATAATAATAATTGCTATTAATCTATTTTATTTTTTCTGTAATATAGAGTATATAAGGATAATGAAAAATGTTAACTACTTTTAATAAGAATCTCAGTTATTCTTCATTCAAGTCTGAAGAATTTTCAAATTTCTCCATACTCTAAAAAAATAAAATATTTCATAATTTTCCAATACAAGAAAATTCCACCTTTCTTAATATCTATAAATTTACTTGTATTAAGTATTACAAGACTCTAACGATCTCGAACATAATTCAATATTCGAAATTCCAAAACCTCTTTAAGAATTTGGAATTTAGAATTCGGAATTTGAGAGTTAATCAAGAAACTTCCACATCTGATATCAGGAATTCTAAGAAAT
>NC_090762.1:29535021-29540021 GCF_036898095.1 Palaemon carinicauda
TAACTGGCCAGACAATACTATATTGTATCCTTCTCTCTGGTAACAGCTCATTTTCCCTTTGCCTACACATACACTTTACATACTCGACTCTATTCTCATACACCTGACAACACTGAGCTTACCAAATAATTCTTCGCTCAAGGGGTTAACTAGTGCACTGTAATTATTCAGTGGCTTCTTTCCTCTTGGTAAGGGTAGAAAAGACTCTTTAGCTATGGTAAGCAGCTCTTCTAGGAGAAAGACACTCCAAAATCAAACCGCTGTTCTCTAGTTTTGGGTAGTGCCAGAGCCTCAGTATCACGGTCTTCCAATGTCTTGGGGTAGAGTTCTCTTGCTTGAGAGTACACTCGGGCACACTATTCTATTTTATTTCTCTTCCTTTTGTTTATGTAAAGTATTTATAGTTTATATATGAAAGATTTATTTTAATGTTGTTACTATTCTTAAAATATTTTATTTTAATTTTCAATTACTTCTCTAGCAGTTTATTTATTTGCTCATTTCCTTTCCTCGCTGGGCTACTTTCTCTGTTGGAACCATTGTGCTTATAGCAACCTGCTTTTCCAACTAGGGTTGTAGCTTGGCAAGTAATAATAATAATAATAATAATAATAATAATAATAATAATAATACTGTGCATATTACGAGTACGTTTACATTGCTATACATATGCGCGCACGCATATATAGTAAAATGGATTGCATAATCAATATCAACAAATTTGTACTTGTCAGGGCTACCCATACTAGGTTGGTTTGCTGTGAGCGCTCACACTGAAGTCTCCTATCATCACCAATCCGCAGTGGCCAGGGAGATGAAAACTGGCCACAACCCAGGCATGCTGAAGCCTTTGTCCTGCAGTGGACTAGAAACGGCTGCAATTGTTGTTGTAACATATATATATATATATATATATATATATATATATATATATATATATATATATATATATATATATATATATATACATATATATACATATATATACATATATATATATATATATATATATATATATATATATATATATATATATATATATATATATATATATATATATATATATATATAAGCTTGTGCATCCTTTCATTTACTCTACTGGCTTTGAATGCAAAAATCGTGCATAGGAAGTCTCGTATCTCCAAGTAGAATGGCTACGGAATTTGTCTACTAGACATCCTATAGAAAAAAAAAGGACAATTGGTTACGTATGCAACAACTGCAGCATCTCGAGTCATTTTCCAATTCGAAACGACGAAATACGAACTTATTTCATTTTTATGTTCGACGGACATTATCTATTCATAAGAGGTTAAAATGGATTACGTGGTCATAAGATGCTCAGCCGATAATAAGTATTAATTTTGAAAAATCCTCTACCCACCGGCCTATGGGTTGTGGTGGACTACTGGAAACATACCTGCCTCACGATCTAATGGACTGGGGTTCGTGACCCGCTCATGCTTGATAATTTTTCTTAGTGTATGCAACCTAACCATCTTTGTGAGCTAAGGGGGGGGGGGGGGATTTGGGGCGCATATTGGTCTACCTGTTGAGTCATGAGCAGCCATTGCCTAGCCCTCCTTGGTTCTAGCATGGGTGAAGAGAGAGAGAGAGAGAGAGAGAGAGAGAGAGAGAGAGAGAGAGAGAGAGGAGAGAGAGAGAGAGAGAGAGAGAGAGAGGGGGGGGGGCTTGAGTGCTGATCATATGTATATATGGTCAGTATCTAGGGCATTGTCCTGCTAACCAAGGCAATGTCACTGTCTCTAGTTTCTACCATTTATGAGCGGCCTTTAACTCACCGGCCGAATTAAGGGAAACTTAAATGAAACGAATTATCCGGAGACAGGTGGTCGTGTGGAAATCCCTCAGGAGACCATAACTTGTAATAAAAAGCCAAACCAACAAAATTACCAGCCCATAATGAACTTGGGGATTTAAATAAAAACCTTTTAAGCTTAGCTAACTCAGAAATGGTAGGTAGGGCACCTCAAGGGTTTCAGGTTCCGAAGAGATTGTACATAGTGGGAAGGGGGGGGGGTAGGGGGGAGGGCTAAACGCTTAGATGCAACAAAGCTTTTATCACACCATTGTGGGAGAAGAAATGACCACAAACACCTGATTGCGCCTCCATTTACTTTCTTAACACATCCGCTCGCAAGATGGCGAGTGCCCATCACGACTTAGGCCGCACTATATGGTATTGAGTCTCGGAGTCTTTGGAAAACATTAAAGGGGATTTAAAGCCATACCTCTTCGGGAGGGGGTGAGGATATGGGTTAGAAGGAATAAGTGGAGCTGGAAAAGTCCTTGCGAGAATTTACCCTTTACAGTAGATTAACATTACTTTTTATCTTTCTTCGAATCCATAAAAGAAATCTTACTTCTAGGAAGAAAGGAAATTAGAATTCGAACCATCACCACGAATAATTTAATCAAGTCCCGTATAAGATCAGTTTCAGGAAAGTCCTTCAATTAAACTATAGATTTCTAAATGGCCAATTCTGTGTTACTTCTACGACCATTGCCACATCTGTAGGATTATAAGTGTGTTCCAATAATGAAAATGAAAATACAGGTATTAGATGGAAAGTCTAAACGTAGAGTTTGGGATCTGTAGATTATTCGTCTCGACCCTCTCTTGCATTATCGTTGTTTTTTACAATATGTATACTCTCATATTATAAATCTAAATTAGTAAACAGTTAAACAGTTCTGCATTTCTGAAAGGGAATATATATAACCCCAAATGTCCTATTTCTTCCGCTTGATGACTGTAGGCCATAAAATCTTTTTTTCAAGCTTGTTTCATTGCTCGAAATATTTCAAACTTAATGCATTAATCACCATCATCATCTCCTCCGACACCAATTGACGCAAATAGCTTCAGTTAGATTTCACCAGTCATCTGTCAACTATATCTTGAGCTTTCAATTCAATATTTCTCCATTCATCATCCCATGCTTCACGTTTCATAGTCCTCAGCCTTGTAGGCCTGGGTCTTTCAACTAATCTCTCTTGTGGAGTGTGAAGAGCATGCCCAAACCATCTTCATCTACCCCTCATCATGATCTCATCCACATATCACACTCGAGTAATCTTTCTTATAGTTTTATTCCTAATCTTGTCCTGCCATTTAACTCCCAATATCCTTCTGAGGGCTTTGTTCTTAAATCTACTAAATCTACTGGAGATCGTTTCATCGTTATACCATGACGCAAGTCCAAAGAGTAACACCGATCTCACTAAACTAATGTATAGTCTGATTGTTATATGTAATATCAGGCGATTTGCTTTCCAAATCTTACTGAACCTAGCCATTGTCTGATTTGTTTTTTTTTTTCAATCTTTCATTAAACTCTAATTCTAAAGATCCTGTATTAGAGATCATAGTTTCTAAACAATTAAGTGATTCAAATATACAAAATATGTTTAATATGGTTTCATCGTTATAAAAAGACTCACGTCCATACTGTAACACCGATCTCATTAATATCACACCCTAATTTATAATAACGAGAATCTCCAATAAATCGCTGGGGGGCCTACGTGCTACAAAGCACAAGTACCCCCTAACTCGAGTGTCTTCAGATGTAGACAGATTGATGACCGAAACTGTGATCAAGTTGTGGAATGAGCTTCCTAATTAGGTAGTTGAATCGGTGGAAATTCAAATGTTCAAATTTGCAGAAAATGTTATTTAGAAAAGGCTGAAATAAATCTCTTTTTTATAGTTTTTTCATGAAAGATTTTTTTACCTCTCCTTAAAATATGTTATTATAATTGTTCATTAGTTTTCTTGTAGCTTATATATTTCTTTTCCTCAATGGGCTATTTTACTCTGTTGGAGCCCTTGGGCTAATTGCAACTTGCTTTTTTAACTAGGGTTGTAGCTTAACAAGTAATAATAATAATAATAATAATAATAATAATAATAATAATAATAATAATAATAATAATAATAATAACAACAACATAAAGTCCAAGAAACGTACATAAATAAAAAATACGACTCGAATAATAATAATAATAACACTAATAATAATAACAACGGCAACAACAACAACAAAAACAACAGGAATAATAATGATAACAACATAAAGTCCTAGAAACGTACATAAATTAAAACTACGACTCGAATGAAGTCCCCTCTAATTTAAAATTTTTCCCACTAGAACACTGTAAAGTAGTAAAGGACGCCCCCCCCCCCCTTTCTTTAGGCGTTCCCTTGTGAACCTACAGAACGCAAAAGTCTCATTTCCACCCCTCTCTCTCGTGTATGCGATATAATGAAATAAGTTACGATTTTACGACTTTCCTTATCTCCGACCGCGTTATCTACGCCTACTGCACTCTTATCATAATTGACGATCGGTGTACAACAGCTAAATATATATACATATATGCGTTGTCATAAGTACCAACGTTATCGTCTTCTACAAGTAGGGAACGCATCTCTCTCTCTCTCTCTCTCTCTCTCTCTCTCTCTCTCTCTCTCTCTCTCTGAAAAGCACGATAAGGACAATCCAAGATATATACAAATAATCATACGAACTGTTGAGAAAGACTCTCATAGACACTTAGCTATCTTTCTAAACAAAACGAGAAAAATATATAGAAAATCTCTCTCTCTCTCTCTCTCTCTCTCTCTCTCTCTCTCTCTCTCTCTCTCTCTCTCTCTCTCTCTCTCTCTCTCTAAAAACTCACAAACAACATACAACAAATTGTAATAATGGAAAACCCAAAATGAAATGTCATGAAGATAAATAACAGTAGAGAACTAGTGTAGAGTTTGTCAACCGTGGGACGGATGTCATTTCAGATAGGGGGAGCAGAGAGGAACTATAAAAAAGCTTATCAGGAGGCTCTATTGCCATAACTAAAATCTAAATTCCTACACGCATGATGCATCTGTGATGAAAAACCATAAGTACAAGTAGTAGTAATAGTAAAACAGGTAAATCACTAAAGAATCCATAAGTACAAGTAGTAGTAATAGT
>NC_090762.1:29547521-29552521 GCF_036898095.1 Palaemon carinicauda
GTGAGCGAAGTGTGGTTCTTCAACAGGATAGTCCCAAAATTCAACATTGAAGAAAACACATATCTAGATCGTATTGGTAAATATATTGTGTTACTCATCGTTTACTTTAGCGTGATGACGTATGCGGAGAAAATTTATTGCATCCCTGTCTTTACCCATCGTCCTTATGGACAAAAACATGGATGCCATCGATTTCTCTGAGGAATCGGACGAACTGAGGACACACGGCACTAAAATCTCTCTTGAAATCTAGAAGGAAACTGACGAACTAAGAAAGAATACGATGAAACCTCGAAGGAAATTGACGAACTAAGGAAACTGGAAGATGAAATATCAAATGAAACCGAAAAACTAAAGAACTTGAAAAATATAACAGATAGAAGAGAAAAGCAACGAAGAGCCTTTAAACGAAGGCGTAAAATAGCCTTTAATGCAAGAGGTAAGTCACCTTGAAATAGAGGTAAAAAAGACCCCCAATACGAGAAATAAGGCACCTCAAAATAGAGGTAAAATATCCTTTAATGCTAGAAATAAGACGCCTCAAAATAGAGATTGAAAAACCTTAATGCTAGAAATAAGGCACAAAAATAGAGGTAAAAGAGGCCCTAAGGCTATAAATAAGGCACCTAAAAATAGAGGTAAAAGAGTCTCTAATGCTACAAGTAATGACCTCAAAATCGAGGTCAAAAAGCCCCTAATGGTATATATAAGGCTCCTAAACATAGAGGTCAAAGAGCCTCTAATGTTATAAATAAGGCACCTAAAAATAGTGGTAAAAGAGCCTCTAATGCTAGAAATAATGCACCTCAAAAATGAGGTCAAAAAGCCCTTAATGCTATAAATAAGGCACCTAAAAAGAGAGGTCAAAGAGCCTCTAACGCTACAAATAATGCACCTCAAAATCGAGGTCAAAAAGCCCCTAATGCTATATATAAGGTTCCTAGAAATAGAGGTCGAAAAGCTCCTAATACTATACATAAGGCACCTAAAATAGAGATCAAAGAGCCTCTAATGCTAGAAGTAATGCACCTCAAAATCGAAGACAAAAAGCCCCTAATGCTATATATAAGGCTCCTAGAAATAAAGGTCGAAAAGCTCCTAATGCTATAAATAAGGCACCTAAAAACTGAGGTCAAAGAGCCTCTTATGCTACAAGTAATGCACGTCAAAATCAAGGTCAAAAAGCTCCTAATGCTATATATACAGCTCCTAGAAATATAGGTCAAAAAGCTCCTAATGCTATAAACAAGGCTCCTAAAAATAGAGGTCAAAGAGCCTCTGATGCTATAAGTAATGCACCTCAAAAATGAGGTCAAATAGCCCCTAATGCTATATATAAGGCTTCTAGAAATAGAGGTCGAAAAGCTCCTAATGCTATAAATAAGGCACCTAAAAATAGAGGTCAAAGAGCTTCTAATGTTCAAGTAATGCACCTCAAAATCGAGGAAAAAAAAAAGCCCATAATGCTATAAATAAGGATCCTAAAATAGAGGTCAAAGAGTCTCTAATGCTTGAAGTAAAGCACCTCAAAATAGAGGTCAAAAAGCATCTAAGGCTATGTATAAGGCTCCTAGAAATAGAGGTCAAAAAGCTCCTAATGCTATAAATAAGGCACCTAGAAATACAGGTAAAAGAGCCTCTAATGCTAAAAGTAATGCACCTCAAAATCGAGGTCAAAAAGCCCCTAATGCTATAAATAAGGCACCTAAAATAGACGTCAAAGAGCCTCTAACGCTAGAAGTAATGCACCTCAAACTCGAGGTAAAAAAATCCCCAAATGCTAGAGATAAGACACCTCAAAATAGAGGTACTGTAAAAGGTCAGCTAATTCTAGAGATAAGGCACCTCAAAATAGAGGTAAAAAAAGACTCTATTGCTAGAGATAAGGCACCTTGAAATACAGGAAAAAAACCTCTAATGCTAGAAATAAGGCACCTCAAAATAGAGGTAAAAAGGTCCTTAGTGCTAGAAATAAGACACCTCAAAACAGAGGTCAAAAAACCCCTGATGCTAGAGATAAGGCACCTAAAAATAGAGGTAAAAAAACTCCTAATGTTAGAGACAAGGCACTTCAAAATATAGGTCATAATGCTCCTAATGCTAGAGGCTAGAGATAAGGCACCTCAAAACCAGAGGTCATAAAGCCCCTAATGCTAGAGATAAGGCACCTAAAAATAGAGGTCATCTTCTTCTTCTATGTCTGCAACTTTTCCCACTTTTATGTGGGGTCGATGTTTCTGGCCAGCGTTCTCCATCTACCTCTGTCCCACACTTCATCACCGGTTAATCCCTTTGATCGAAGGTCATAAAGCCCCTAAAGTTAAAGTTAAGGCACCTAAAAACCGAGGTAAAAAAGATCCTAATGGTAGAGATAAGGCACCTTAAAATAAAAGTAAAAAATTCCCCTAATGCTAGAGTAAAGCACCTGGCACCTGAAAATCAGAGGTAAAGAAACCCCTAATGCTAGAGATAAGGCACCTTAAAATAGAGGTCATAAAGTCCCTAACGCTAGAGATAAGGCACCTCAAAACAGAGGTCAAAAAGCCCCTAATGCTAGAGATAAGGCGCCTAAAAATAGAGGTAATAAAGCTCCTAATGGTAGAGACAGGGCACCTAAAAATAAAGGTAAAAAGCCCCTAATGCTAGAGATAAGGCACCTTAAAATAGAGGTAAAAAAGCCGCTAATGTTAGAGGTAAGGCACCTAAAAATAGAGGTCATAAAGCCCAAAAATCTAAAGTTAAGGCACCTAAAAATAGAGGTCAAAAGGCTCCTAATGATAGAGATAAGGCACCTCAACATAGAGGTAAAAAATCTCCTAATGTTAGAGATAAGGCACCACAAAATCAGAGGTCTAAAAGACCCTAATGCTGTAGATTAGGCTCCTAAAAATACAAGTAAAAAAAGCTCCTAATGCTAGAGATAAGGCACCTCAAACTAAGAGGTCAAAAAGGACCTAATGCTAGAGATAAGGCCCCTCAAAATAAGAGGTAAAAAACCCCTAAAGCTAGAGATAAGACACCTTAAAATAGGAGGTCAAAAAGCCCCTAATGCTAGAGATAAGGAGCCTCGAAATAGAGGTCATAAAGCCCCTAAAGCTAAAGTTAAAGTACCTAAAAATGGAGGTAAAAAAGCCCCTAATGCTAGAGATAAGGAGCCTCGAAATAGAGGTCATAAAGCCCCTAAAGCTAAAGTTAAAGTACCTAAAAATGGAGGTAAAAAAGCCCCTAATGCTAGAGATAAGGCTCCTCAAAATAGAGGCCAAATATCCCCTAGTGCTAGAGATAAGGCATCTAAAAATAGAGGTAAGAAAGCCCCTAATTCTAAAGATAAGGCACCAAAAATAGACGTAAAAAAACCCTAATGCAAAAGTTAAGGCACCTAAAAATAGAGGTAAAAAAGCCCCTAATGCTAGAGATAAGGCACCTAAAAATAGAGGTGAAAAACACTAATGCTAGATATAAGGCATCTAAAAATATAGAGGTCATAAAGCTAAAGTTAAGACACCTAAGATAGAGGTAAAAAAAGGACCCTAATGCTAGAGATAAGGCACCTCAAAATAGAGGTCAAAGAACCTCAATTGATAGGATTAAGGCACCTCAAAATAAGAGGTCAAAAAGCCTCAGATGCTAGAGGTAAGGAACCTCAAAATGTGGGCCTTAGAGGTGCTACAATTGAATAGAGCATATACTTCAGGTATTTTTTATGAATGAAATGACCACGCTTCAGCCAGGTGAGTGGCGAACTAAACAGTCACTATACCTACTGCTTACCATGCAGGCTCCTGGTATATTAACACCCGTCAGTGAGTCCCGGACTTTTCATATACTGTATAGCCATCCATGTCTGGACTCCGGTAGATCGGACACAAATAGGGTTGTAACTTGGCAAGTAAAATAAATAAATAAATATATATATATATATATATATATATATATATATATATATATATATATATATATATATATATATATATATACACACACACACACACACATATATATATATATATATATATATATATATATATATATATATATATATATATATATATACAGTGTATATATATATATATATATATATATATATATATACAGTGTATATATATATATATATATATATATATATATAGATATATATATATATATATATATATATATATATATATATATATATATATATACACACATCAATCTATCTATCTATCAACCGGGGGAACACATTTAAGGTGTTGGACATCAGGACATGAAACGACAAATAAAATCGTAATAATTCGAATACTCAATGCAAAGGAAATATTTCCTTTTGCCTTGGGAAGGGTGAAGCCAGCTAGACTCGGACCTTTGAGCATTGAGCAATCGTCGCCAGGGAAGGAGGTTCGCTTAGAAGTGAACGATTTGCCCAGATAATTTGATTGATTGATTGGGAGTTTTTTGTCATCCTGACATCTAAGGTTATTGACGCCAAACCAGATAATTTGTGTAATCAATGTGTTGATAGTTTAATCTTTTATACCCTACATCCTATATACCATATCATCACTATAATAATGCACCAATGAAATTTCATTGCATGTCATTTCACATATTTTATTTTAACCAATCTCTTCTGAAACAATATAGATTATGTTAATTGATGTTGCATTTTAAATCTCCAACCTTAAACTAATATAATTGATATAGCAACTAATACTATTTTCACTAAGAGGGCCGGAGCCAAGTAGCCCGTGACAAAAGCTGACCCCAACCACACCGAGCTACGTGGCTCATGATCGAAATCAAAGGAAAACACTGAAATCAACAACTAAACCTTTAAACCTCGTCATTTTCGAAATTTTGAACAAAGGCCACTTACTGATGATTGGAGACCCAATAGGAGCTATTTGAAACGATACATCATTAGCCCCTACATATAATACGTAGGCTACAGCGTGTATGTATGTGGGGGGAGAGAGAGAGAGAGAGAGAGCAATTGCTTAAGAAAATGCGAACGAATGGTATTT
>NC_090762.1:29580021-29582521 GCF_036898095.1 Palaemon carinicauda
TAGTGCCATAGTCTCTGTACCATGGTCTTCCACTGTATTGGGTTAGAGTTCTCTTGCTTGAGGGTACACTCGGGCACACTATTCCATCTTATTTCTCTTCTTCTTGTTTAGATAAAGTTTTTTATAGTTTATATTAGATTATATATTTTAATGTTACTGTTCTTGAAACATTTAATTTTTCCCTGTTTCCTTTCCTCACTGGGCTATTTTCCCAGTTGGAGCCCCTGGGTTTAAATAATCCTGCATTTTCAACATAGGCTGTAGCTTAATAATAATAATAATAATAATAATAATAATAATAATAATAATAATAATTCTCAAAGAAGAGGGATAAAGATTTTAATATTTGGGAAGGTTAAGAAATGAATAATAATGAGGACGAAAAGTATCTAAAGAATTCATACATTGCTAGAATAATGAAAGTAATCGAAGAGAATTAAAACACATGGACCTGAATACCTAAATAAAATATAAATAAAATTAGAAAACACACTTTCGAATAAGCAGACTAAGTTTGCATAGTAAATTTACAGAACCTCATATGGTGCCTATGTGAAATATTACAGCCTATTCGTACACATGAGTTATATTCGATGCATGATTTAAAGGTCGCTCATGAATGGCACAAGCAAAGGACAGGGACAATGCCCTAGAGACTAATCATATATAGTCATTTACAGTCTGTATGTTAATTATCTGTGTTCATGTTGTTGATGTTTTTAAAATATATTTTAATTTTTCATTACTTCTTATATCGTTTATTTATTTCCTTATTTCCTTTCCTCACTGGGCTATTTTTTCCAGTTGGAGCCCTTGGGCTTATAACATCCTGCTTTTCCAAGTAGGGTTGTAGCTTGACTTGTAATAATATGATCAGCGACCAAGATCCCTCTCCACCCAGTTTGGGACCAGGGAGGGCCAGGAAATGGCTGATGATGACTTAGCAGGTAAACCTTAACTCACAAAAATGACAAAATGGCAGAAACTACAAGAAACTATCGAGTCTGAGCAGGACACTATCTCCCTTCCCGTGGAACGCCCGGCCGGGATGTTTCCAAGGGGCCATTAACTTTCCAGTGTGTATCCACATGCCTGCATCCGATTTTATCCAAAGGCAGGGCTAATGAACGTGCCTGCCATATGAAACATTCATTGCTGATCTCATGCTCACCCTTGCAAGTTTTCTCGATCGTGCCCAAGATACGTAAAGGGATAACGCAACGGGAATTTTACCCTAAATGGAATCTGGTATTATTTTGGATTATAATATCTTATCTGATCTACTCATAAAAATCAAACAAATAAGGAACCATGCAATAGTATAATTTGTCCATGTTTACCTACATTACGGGACTGGACTGACCTCTTATTTCTGAACTATCCTTCATTTATGATTTATTCAGTGGCTACTTTCCTCTTGGTAAGGGTAGAAGAGACACTTTGGCTATGGAAAACAGCTCTTCTAGGACATTCCATAATCAAACCATTGTTCCCTGGTCTTGGGTAGTGCCATAGCCTCTGTACCATGGCCTTCCACTATCTTGGGTTAGGGTACCCTTGGACACGCTATTCTAATTTCTCTTCTTGTTTTGTTAAAGTTTTTATAGTTGGCTTACGAAATAATTAATTTAATGTTACTGTTCTTAAATATTTTTATTTTTCCTTGTTTCCTTTCACCACTGGGCTATTTTGCCAGTTGGGCCCCTGGCCTTATAGGATACTGCTTTTCCAGCTAGGGTTGTAGCTTAGCTAGCAGTAATAATAATAATAATAATAATAATAATAATAATAATAATAATAATAATAATAATAATAATAATAATAATAATAATAATCAAGGAAACTACTTACTGCTACATCAGCATTTAATAAGTAGAAACACAATTACGACAGGAAATGGTTAAAATATTAATTGATACGAGAGAGAGAGAGAGAGAGAGAGAGAGAGAGAGAGAGAGAGAGAGAGAGAGAGAGAGAGAGAGAGAGAGAGAGAGAATGAATGAATTAATAATTTAAAGTTTTCAGGCATCCTGACATCTAAGGTCATTGACGCCGGTAACATTTACTTTATGTATACAAAAATAAAAAATAAAATAAAATAAAAAATTAAAGAGTATTCAATTAAAATCATAAAAATTGAATGTAAAAGTTAAATATTTTTCAGAAGACCTGCTTCTGAAATAAACCTAAAAATGCCACTTGCATGGTAGGACACATCATTTCCAAGAATCTTGGCAAGGATGAACCTGCCACCCTCACCTTGAGCCTCAAACAAATATCTATTCCTTAAGTTGTTATAATTGGGGCATTCGGTCAACAAATGCCTTACTGTTAGAAGTACTAAACAGTCGTCACAATTCGGTTGGTGTTGGCCCTTCAGCAGAAACTCATGTGTCAACCGAGTGTGACCAATACGGAGACGACAAAGAGACGTCTCCCATTTTCGGGGCATCATATTATACCTCCAAGGAGATATGTCATTTGTTACTTCCCTCATTTT
>NC_090762.1:29590021-29591759 GCF_036898095.1 Palaemon carinicauda
GATTTTACTATCACAATTATCAGTGGTATTTTATCACTCTATCAATATTAATAATGATATTGATAATAATATTAATAAGAATTGTACATATGGTTATCGCAATTTAACAAATCAATCATCCACTTACCGCACTTATCACCATATTAGTCAATCTATTTCTTAAAAAAACTTAATGAATATCGCAACTTTTTATTTCTTGAGGAAGTGTCAAAGTTTTGAAGCAAAGCCTTCAAACTTACGAAATGCCTTTTGCGTCAAGTTTTATCATTTTATCTTTTTCAATTGTCTGTTCCCAAACTTTGCCCACCTTAGGGGGTAGGGAATAAATTCCTTTCTTACCTAAATCCTAGAAAAAAATTATAAGAGTCAGTACAACTTACAATTAACTGTAAATATTAACGAGAGAGAGAGAGAGAGAGAGAGAGAGAGAGAGGAGAGAGAGAGAGAGAGAGAGAGATCAATTCTTTAATCAGTAAAGTTTACAACTTATAAATATTAAAGACAAGAACTTGAGAGAGAGAGAGAGAGAGAGAGAGGAGAGAGAGAGAGAGAGAGAGAGAGAGAGAGAGAGAGAGAGAGAGAGAGAGAGAGAGAGAGAAATTAATTCTGTATTAGTAAAGTTTACAATTATCTATAAATATTAGTCTACAGCTTGAGAGATGAGAGAGAGAGAGAGAGAGAGAGAGAGAGAGAGAGAGAGATCAATTCTGTAATCAGTAAAGTTTACAGCTACCTATAAATATCAGACTAGAGAGAGAGAGAGAGAGAGAGAGAGAGAGAGAGAGAGAGAGAGAGAGAGAGAGAGAGAGAGAGAGAGAGAGCCCATCTTTCACAAAGGAAAATTGCATATAAAAGGTGACATATGGCCCTGAGCCGGGAGTCCCGAGGTGCTTTTATAAGTCATATATAAGGAACTTTTTCATACATTCTCGGACGCCGTGTGCCACATTCATCCCCTCGCGCCATTTCAATATATCCCGAAGGGCGGCTGAGTTATAGGAGTTACTGTTTCTTTTTATCACAATGGCACCTGGCTCAAGGCTTATCTTCCTCCGACATGAGGATGGAAAAGGCTGAAGATGATATATCTAAGGTTTTTGGGGTTTTCAATTGTAGCAATTTGTCTGAGTTTTAAAATACGTTTAAATACACTTAAAAGTAGAAATTCAAAGGACGCTCAATAACTTTGCATTCTTTATGGAAAAACAATCAAGTGTTAAATAAACCGTCCTTCAATTAACAAAACTCATATTTTATCAATTTCCATAAGAAAAACTAGTCAACACACAGAAGGACAAAAACTATAATTTGAGTACAAATTTATTAAACATAATAATTATACAAGTGGAAAAAACTAGGACACAAAATTCCACATGAAATCATAAATAGGGTTTTTATTTAAAGGTCATCTGGATAAAAATACTTATGGTAATTTTGATAAAAGCCCCTATTTTCGACTTGAATAGATACACAATTATACAATCCAAATATAAGATTATGAATTCAACATTGAAAATATGATAGCCACTTAATCTATATATAAAAGCAAGAAAATTTTTAACGAAAAGAATATAGGAACACTGTATAGACACGCTATTTTCCCCCAGCATTCCAAAAATAATGAATAAGATCTGAAAAGACTTTGAACTGTTTATCAATGACAGCACAATAATCATCGCCAACGAAGAAACAAACACACCACTTCCCTATTGACTAGATGTTAATTTGCAAACAAAGG
>NC_090762.1:29592259-29604759 GCF_036898095.1 Palaemon carinicauda
TTGGTATCCAACGTTATACTATGTTAATTTTATTCTATTCTAATATTATCAATAGTATTAAATCTAATTTTCTAGTTGTTCCTATCTTATAATATTATCAATAATATGAAATCTAATTTTCTAGTTTTTTCTACATCTTATAATATCAATAGTATTAAATCTAATTTTCTAGCTTTTTCTACATCTTATAATATCAATAGTATTAAATCTACTTTTCTAGCTTTTTCTACATCTTATAATATCAATAGTATTAAATCTAATTTTCTATCTTTTTCTACATCTTATAATATTATCAATAGTATTAAATCTAATTTTCTGGCTTTTTCTACATCTTATTGATCCCCTACTCCTTCCTTCTTATCGTTAACTCTTCTCTTAATTATTTCCTAATCAACTTAGGTCAAGATTATGCTTTGTTAATTTTATTTCATTCTAATAATAACAATAGTATTAAATCTAATTTTCTATCTTTTCTTACATCTTATTGATCCCTTTCTCCTTCCCCATTTTTCTTAACCTTTCTCTTAATTATTTCCCAATTATCTTTAAGGTTCCTAATCTACTTCTTTTACTTTTATTATCAGCACTCATCCTTCCCTTTCTTTGGTATAACTCCTTTCTTCTATTCATTCGTATCCCGTACACTTCTGAAACATCTAGTTAATTTTCGTTGTTATCTTCTTCCTTTCATTTACCTCTTACCATTTTTATATTCACCTTTCCCTATTCTTTCTTATTCTTATCCAATCTTCTAATTCACTTCATCTTCCCGCTCATTCCCGTTCTATCACCACTTTTTTTCACTTATTCCTCCTCTTCTTTTCTAGTCCTTCTCCCCATCTCTTTCCTATTCCCCAGGCACTAATCTTCCTCGCCAAAAGCTTGGGAAGAACTAGGGGTGGGGATGGGGGGTGTTGGTTTTTGGGTGGGGGGGAAGGATGAAGGGGGTTGAATTACCCCTCCCTTTAAAACTCAAAGGCAATTCTTTACATTTCACAAAGGATTTCTTCACGCCAGTTATGATAAACAGAGTCTGCATTTTAGAAGGAAGCAAAGCGAAAGATTAAAAAATACCCAAAAAACGTTTTAGTCATTAAGAAAATCGTCGCTCTCGTCAAGAGAGAGAGAGAGAGAGAGAGAGAGAGAGAGAGAGAATTTCCCTTTAACCTTTTGTTAAATATAGAAACGAGAGAGAGAGAGAGAGAGAGAGAGAGAGAGAGAGAGAGATACTTAGTTTTTCCTTTGAACCTTTCTTAAAATTAGGAGACTACTCAACATGTAATAACACTTTACAAATGTCATTTTTACTTTCATTATTCAATATGAATGGCAGTACTTCACGCGCGCGCGCATACACACACACAAAGTAAAACTCTTACCAAGAGCGATTCCAGTCTTTTCATTATTAAATACTGGAGCTTCAAGACTAACAAAGAATTGACGACAGATTTCTGTCAAGGAAGAAAAAAATCCCTAATTGCCTTGTTAGCAATTAAGATATTTTTCTGACGAAAACTGGTAATGCTGGATGGTCAACTTTACTGAGAAGTAAGCGGTAATGTTTTGAAATAACGCACAATCTTACTACGAGTTTTTACTAAGTTTCTGAAACAGAATGAATTCTTAAAACCACAAAAAAAAAAAAAAACAATAAATGAATAAAATTACATTTAACGCTGAGGGAAACTTAGTACTCCCCCCACCCCCCCAAAAATAGACACTTGCTTGCCCAATACTAAAGGCCACTTCGTTCCTACCCCCTTCCCACTCCATCTATATTTCCCATCATGCACTTTCCACCCACTTCATAATTCACACTTTTTCTCCACATGACCCAAACCATCACAAAACAATTATATATATATATATATATATATATATACATATATATATATATATATAACACAAACACACGCACATACGAGTATATACATACTTACATATATATATATATATATATATACATATATATATATACAGTACACACACACACACACACACATATATATATATATATATACATATATTAGAGTATGCAAAACGTCAAAAATGACGGCTAAATATTTAGATAGATTTTGCACACACACGCGCACACCCTCACCAGGGTATAATTACTCACTTTCCCACATACCTGAGGGACGAGGAGAGCTGAGCGTCACCGAAAAATATATTTAACACAATCACACAATATATATATATATATATATACACACACACATATATATATATATATACACACACACACACACACACATATATATATATATATATACACATACATATTGAATTCAATATACAAAATATGTATATTTTTTCTTGTGAATACTTACCTTAAACCTATTCTTTCCACAATCTTGATGATTTTTCACGAAAACCTAATTAACAATAGACAGCCAAATACGGTTAATAAATAACCTTTTACATAACCTTTCTGCATCATTGTCAGCGAGAGTACCTAACATACAACTAGTACACCTCCCCCTTAAACGTCTTTCACGTAACCCCTCCACCCCTACAATAGCTCGGGTTATATTTCCCGACCCTCTGAATCAACATTTACGTCTCACAGGAGACCTCGACCAACCAATATGTTCGGTATTATGGTTCATTGTTTCGTGGTCCCTTTCCTTCAAGAGTTCAAACTTGCAGCTAATGTTTTCATGTTGCACGGGCTGATATAAGTTCTCTTTTTATAGTTTATATATGAAAGATCTATTTTAATTTATTCCTATCCCTAAATTATCCTATTTTCATTGTTTATTACTTCTATTCTAGTTTATTTATTTCTTTATGTCCTTTCCTCACTGGGCTAATTTTCCTTGTTGGAGCCATATGGGTTTTAGCATGCTGCTTTTCGAACTAGGATTTTAGATAATAATAATAATAATAATAATAATAATAATAATGATAATAATAATATTAATAATAACAACAATAATAATAATAAAAATAACAACAATATCAATGATGACAATAATAATAATAATAATAATAATAATAATAACAACAATAACAATAATAATAATAATAATAATAATAATAATAATAATAATAATAATAATAATAATAATAATAATAATAATTAATAATAAATACAAACACGTAACCCCTAGAGGCAGCGAATACCTTGGAAAATTTGAAATATAAAAGTTTCTTAAAATCCAATCGACGAACTTGTCTGGCAAATCAATGCGTCAAAACATATCCCGTGACTTGTAATCCAAACCAATCCTATCAAAGGCTGGAAACGCTAAAACTAATTAATAAGAGTTATTGATAATTAATAGCCCAGATATCTAAGTAAATGATTATCCTAACAAAACTAGGATAATCTCGCTGGCAGTTTTCTTTTTCGAATTATGAACTGTATCATAAACAGCAGTTTTATGACGTCATCCTCCGATGCTACAGTTGTATAAGAAAACAGATCAATATTAGTATTATGCTTAATTTCTATTCAGGGTCATAAGCAAATATATATGGCAGGTAAAAGACACATTACAATATAAATTAGAAAAATACTGACAGCTATAATTAAAGGTTTAAAGGTTTAAAGGCCGTTTACGAATGGCAGAGGCTAGGGGCAGTGACATTGCCCTATTGAGCAGGACAATTGCCTAGAGACTGACCATTTATACATATGATCAGCGCCCAAGACCCCTCTCCATCAAAGCTAGGACTAAGGAGGCCCAGGCAACGGGTGGTGATGACTCAGCAGATAGATCCATAGCTACCCCCCCCCACATCGTTAGCTCACAAGGATGGTGAGGTTGCAGAGACAAAAGAAACTAACGAGTTTGAGCGGGACTCAAAGCCCAGTCCGGCGTTACCATATCGACCACCGCAAACAATAAATATAATATAATATAAAGCCTAATAATAATAATAATAATAATAATATTAATGATAATACTATTCACGGCATGAGCAGAGCAGAAGGTAAGAAGCTACGCATAATGAAAAATATTTTAGAAAATCTACAACTTCTGTATCCGATTCGGGAAATCCAATTATACACACACACGTTAGTTAACAGGATATTATTATTATTATTATTATTATTATTATTATTATTATTATTATTATTATTACTACTTGCTAAGCTACAACCCTAGTTGGAAAAACAGGATGCTATAAGCCCAGGGGCTCCGACAGGGAAAATAGCCCAGTGAGGAAAGAAAAAAAAAGGAAAAATAAAATATTTTATGAAGAGTAACAACATTGAAATAAATATCTCCTATATAAACTATATAAACTTTAACAAAACAAGAGGAAGAGAAATAAGATAGAATAGTGTGCCCGAGTGTACCTTCAAGCAAGAGAACTCTAACCCAAGACAGTGGAAGGCCATGGTACAGAGGCTATGACACTACCCAAGACTAGAGAACAATGGTCTGATTTAGTAGTGTCCTCCCAGAAGAGCTGCTTACCATAGCTAGAGTCTCTTCTACCCTTAGCAAGAAGAAATTAGAGTGCAGTAATCTTCGGGTGAAGAAGAATTGTTTGGTTATCTCAGTGTTGCATGTATATGAGGACAGAGTAGAATATGTAAAGAATGGGCCAGACTACTCTGTTTATGTGTAGGCAAAGATAAAAAATAAACAGTAACCAGAGAGAAGGATCCAAAGTAGCACGGTCTGGCCAGTCAAAAGATGCCGTAACTCTCTAGCGGTAGTATCTCAACGGGTGGCTGGTGCCCTAGCCAACCTACTACCTATGTCAAAATACATAAGTAGAATGGTCACGTAAAAATTATAAAACGTTTAAAAAAATCTTGAAACAAATAAATAATTTATTTAAAATAAAGATACAGTTAAGCTCATGCAAAACACGAGGAAACTCGGAAATTGTCAAAACGCAACAAATATAAAAACAGCGACTCTCCAATTCCAAACTTTTGCACCGGTCCTAACTTTGTTTGCTAATTGCTGATCACGATAACGACTCTCTCTCTCTCTCTCTCTCTCTCTCTCTTTCTCTCTTATATTTATACAATGTTTATCACCATTTGAACAAAAAACCTGACGGCAACGAAAGTGTTTTGAAATGTGGTGATTATGACCCGTAGAGATATTTGTATTATTAAGGGATTTAAGACAAAGAAATATGGATTATCAGCAACTTAAAAGAATTTTGCCCTTTAGCACTGAAAATTATTAATTTCCGTATTTTTACACATTGTCAATACTCCTTTTAATGTTACAAAATTATAAAATGAATTAGGATGTTTGCAATCCCTTCAAAACAGATACGTTTGTTTCCAAATTGACTTACATGACTGGAAATCACGTTGCTAGCGGAATATTTTAGTGCATTTCCAACAAATTCCACTGTTTTACCTTTTAAACAAATTAAAGAATTTACCTATCTAATTCTATGCATTCTTAAACAATTCTAAATTTTTATATTAACACATTTCACTTAAAGGTTTAAAGGCCGCTCATGAATGGCAGAGGCTAGGGACAGTGACACTGCCCTATCAAGCAGGACAATGCCCTAGACTGACCATATTACATATGATCAGCACCCAAGCCCCCTCTCCACCCAAGCTAGGACCAAAGAGGGCCAGGCAATGGCTGCTGATGACACAGCAGATAGACCTATAGGCTCCCCCAAACACCCCATCCTTAGCTCACAAGGATGCTGAGGTTGCAGCGACTAGAGGAACTAACAAGTTTGAGTGGGACTCGATCCGAAGTCTGGCGATCACCAGGCAAGGACGCTACCACCCGGCAGATGTATGTCTCATTAAATCCAAACAAACCTGATTGGTAACGTCTCTGCCTGGTGTTTGCCAGTCGGGGGTTCAAGTCCCGCTCAGACTCTCTAGTGTCATTAGTGTCTGCAACCTTACCATCCTTGTGAGCTAAGGTTGGGGGGTTTGGAGGAGTCTATAGGTCTATCTGCCGAGTCATCAGCAGCCACGGCCTGGCCCTCCTTGGTCCTAGCTTGGGTGGAGGGGAGGCTTCGGCGCTGATCATATAATATATGGTCAGACTCTAGAGCATTGTCCTGATTGCTAGGGCAATGTCACTGTCCCTTGCCTCTCCCATTCATGAGCGACCTTCAAAGCTTTAAAACCTCTTTCAATCAATGAAAACTCATTTTTCCAAGCATCTTTATTTTCTCGAACGGAATCCCCGTTTTACTCTTACGAAAACCAATAAACTCCATTTTAATCTTATTTTCTTAGAATGGCGAAAACATCATGTGTACACGCAGGACTCTTCTTTAGCTCCTGAACACATCTGTCTTTTGCAAGTCTTGAGAAAATCCCCAGATTCATTATTCTTTCTTTTGTTTTCAACATCTCTCTCTCGCAGCAGCAACACCTTTCATCCAACCCTTGTTCCAATCTTCATTTTCTGTGTCCAAATCGACGCGACGCCCGTCCTCAACCTGCGGAAATGGAGCGTGAGGAAATGGCTCTTTCTTTGCTCACGGGTCTCTCTCTCTCTCTCTCTCTCTCTCTCTCTCTCTCTCTCGACGGAGAAAAAGACAGAGCATTGAAAATAACAAGGAATCTTTTCTTTTTTTAATCTGGATTTTCTTTAATTACTGTATATATGCATTCTCTCTCTCTCTCTCTCTCTCTCTCTCTCTCTCTCTCTCTCCCCGGAGAAAAACACAGTACATTGGACATAACAAGGAAACTTTTTTTTTAAATTTAGATTTCTTATAATTGCATGCCATCTCTCTCTCTCTCTCTCTCTCTCTCTCTCTCTCTCTCTCCGGAGAAAAACACAGTACATTGGACATAACAAGGAATCTTTTTTTCAAATTTAGATTTCTTATAATTGCATGCCATTCTCTCTCTCTCTCTCTCTCTCTCTCTCTCTCTCTCTCTCTCCGGAGAAAAACACAGTACATTGGACATAACAAGGAATTCTTTTTTTATAAATTTAGATTTCTTATAATTGCATGCCATCTCTCTCTCTCTCTCTCTCTCTCTCTCTCTCTCTCTCTCTGAGAAAAAGACAGAGCATTGGAATTAACAAGTAATCTTTTTTTTTCTTTTGGATTTCCTTTAATTGCATATGCATTTTTTTCTCCTTTACAGTTCTCTTTTTTTTTCTTTTGGATTTCCTTTAATTGCATATGCATTTTTTTCTCCTTTACAGTTCTCTTTTTTTTTCTTTTGGATTTCCTTTAATTGCATATGCATTTTTTTCTCCTTTACAGTTCACAACAAGTCTATAAGGGGTGAAGTTGTCGGACCCAAGACCTCTTTATGCTAAGCCTTTACAGCATGTCGGAAATTATTAAGAGGTGGATCCGTAATCAGCAAGGGACCATAATGGAATAAGACCTATCCCAAGAGGACTTCTTTTTATCACTACTGATATACAACAAATAACAACAACAACAACAACAACAACAACAACACATGCAGCCGTTTTAAGTGCACTGCAGGAAAAAGGCCTCAGAAATGTCCTTCTTCATGTCTGGGGTTTGACCAGTTTTCATCTATACGTTGGCCAACTGCGGATGGATGGCCGTTTAGTAGCAGTAAATTATCAATAAAATGTAAAGTTAACAAATAGATCAACATGACAAACAAAATATTTCATTTAAATAAATAGTATTGTTTAAAACAAAAATCAATACGATATTAATGTACAGTTTAGCACATCATGGTGACACATAAATCCTTTCACCGCGTTGAGGTATCTCCACCTAAAAATGAATGCTGATATAAACAGTATTCATGTACTATCATGAACAGAAGTTCGTTCCCTTAGACCTCCAGAGAGTGAACCCGAATCGCCTGACTATGGATCACCGAAGCTTTTGAACAAATAATTCATGGAAATCCCAAGAGATGGCGCACCGCAAGGACGTTGGGTGCAGAGAGGAGTAGGAAGTATTTATTTTTCTAAAGCATTGAGTAAAGTCTCCATAAACCGATATCGTTAGATAATTTTGTTGTTTTTGACGTTACTGGGTTTGCGGGTAAAATGTGCAGTTAACGAAATATGCTAGTTAAATATGAGAATGAAATTATGCTTACGATATCTACAGTCTTGAATTGGTATTCTCATATGCTATCGTATCTTATCAACAGACATGACAAAACATTTTAGCTTAAATGTTTACGGAAGTGTTTTATAATCTGCAAGTCGCCTATCGTAAAAACAAAATAAACATTAGTAGAAGTAAGTCAGCAATTTTTTTTATTTCACTTGCGTTATTAATGTAGTAACCACAAACTGCAGTTTCATATGCAAATATTCATAGATTTGTCATGTTGCGTACTTGGGCCAACATTCTGAGCGGAGGTGGGCGATATGGGGTATGACACCCAATGTCCGTTTTCGGACACTTGAAAATACTGATTTTTTTGTAATTTGATATATAGGTCAATATGAAATATGAAGATACTTTCACCATAGTTAATATTTTGTAGCAAGAGAGAAAGCCTGAAAGAGAAAACAAAATGTTAATGAGGTGACAAATATTCAAAATAATAGAGAGAGAGAGAGAGAGAGAGAGAGAGAGAGAGAGAGAGAGAGAGAGAGAGAGAGAGAGAGTAGCTTTTAGATTCTGTTCTACATTAACAACATCGTAAAACAAGCCTCATGTTACTACTTTAATATTATAGCAAAACAGATATACTTATTAGTTTCAAGAAGAGCTTGACATTTTTTTACGATGCTTTGTTGTCGGAAATTTGTGGCAAAGTAGTTTTCCAGTGCTCTTGTATGCAGAGCTAATGGGAATGCGTTAACGACCTTTTTTTTATTATTTGCTATTGTAGGAATTCAATTTCTCTATCATGGAAAGTCAGTGGCAGGGGTTTTGCCATTCTTAGACTCATTCTTGTTATATGGGAAGGATTACTAACCACTAGTGGAAACCTTTGCAAGTTAGGTTAGGTAGTATACAACCCTTCTTAGGGTGCACATTTCAACTCAAACTAATTCTATCAGTGTTTATTTTTACTTCATGGGTCCTATTTTTGATAACAAATATTGTATCTAAAGTGTTATACTCCAGGTCTGTCAACTTTATTACTATCTTTACTTTTTTACTTAATTACTATCATACTTTATTACTTAATTACTATCTTACTTTATCACTTAATATGTTTCCTTCTTTTCTTAGAATTGGTGTATTCTTTGAATTTCCTCTTCCTATTTCACAAAAACAACCTTTAGTAATATTTGAAATGTCTTTTCTTTACAAAACCTAAAAATAACTTTGACTAAAAGTTATTCTTAAAACCTTTTTATTGTTTTCATACAGTGTGTTAGACAATTCCTTAGCAATTCACCAAGTTCATTTTTTTATGTCATTAATTTGATTTTGACATTATCACTTTCATTGAAGAAAGTAAATTTATTTTTGATCAGAGCTTTGTATCGTGCATGTCTAAATTACATTAACAATACTCACAATTGGACTAATAAAAAATATTAAGTCCACCAATGTAATATTTCTATATTATGTAACAATATAGAAAAATGTCAGAGGATTATTTTAAGAGCACAGAAATAAAAACAGGAACAAAATATGAAAGAGTGTATGTTACGGGGAAAGTGGCAACCTAAATTACGTAAAAATCTAACGATCTTTTCAGTGATTGTTGTTTGGCAGTTTAATAGGTGGTGTAAGGTTACGACAATGTAAACGAGCTAAGAAATTAATATTTTTTCTAGTCCAATTGCGAGTATTGTTAATGTAATTTAGAATGCCATGATCATGAACTCTTTTAATCTATAAACAATATTGTAGAGTTGACACTTCTAAATCAACATGACCATCTGCACCAAAGTTTATGAAGCTACCCGAGTGGTGATAGGTAAACCTTTCGTAGGAGGTGACTTCAGACACACTGCAGCCAGTCTTGTTACACACACTACCTTCTGCTGCTATTGACCAGAACCACGAGGAACTCCGGAAAGTTGTAAGCTGAAAATCCTTTCATAGACAACGCTTTAATTCCAGTATTTGAGATAAAGAAGTTGACATCTTTAATACATTTGTGTATATAGATTTATCATTCTACCATAACAACAATGCCCGACGGACGCGCAAATTCCACAGAGGTGATTGCTGAACGAGGAAAAATTATTGGATTATTGGAAAGTGTATTGACAGTGGCGAACATTGCTCATCGAATTGGGAGAAGCACCAAAATGGCCAGGAAGTGGATTGCCGGGTGGGAGGAGGGCTCCGTGAAAACATGGCCTCGAAGTGGAAGGCCACGTGCAACCTCGCCCAGGACAGATGCCCAGATTGTAGCAGCCTGTGAAATGCATCCTATGAGGACGTCGGTTCAGCATACTAGAAATCTGAGGTTAAACTGTCATCCCATGACCGTGAGACGAAGACTCAATGAAGCAGGGATTCACTGTCATATCCCATCATACAAGGGAGTGCTCACTCCTGCACACAAGGAATGTCGCCTTGGGTTTGCATTGGAACACCTTCCGCATGACGAAAATTATTGGAGAAATATAATCTTTACTGGTGAGAAGGTGTTTCAGTCAGTGGCAGCCTGAGCTAGGCATTGTTGGCGGCGACCTAACACACGCTATCAGGAGAATCACATCCATCACCGAGCGATGAGTGGCAGAGTGGCAGTATCATTCTGGGGATGGATGTGGGGATATGGTCCTGGCGAACTTGTCAAGATCGATGGCCGCTTCACAGGAGAAAAATCCGTCGAAATCCTGGAGCAAGTGTTACTTCCAACAGTTCGGACAGTTCCTGCTCCTGGTTTAATAAAGTTGGTCCACGATCAAAGCCCCATCCATAAGAGCCGTGTGGTGAGTAACTGGCTACAGGATCATCCTGAAATTGAAGTTTTGGAGTGGCCATCAAAAGGATGAGATTTGAACCCAATTGAACACCTTTGGGCTATGATGGTTCGGGAATGGGACGTTGGGGAGCAGCTTAGCCGCCAGGCAGTAGAAACTAAAGCCAATGATCTGTGGGAGAGTGTCCGTCGACGTCCGCTACTTTGCATAAATCTTGTAGATTCCATACCCAATCGTCTGCGTGAGGTCATCGATGCAGATGGTGATTGGACATCATACTGAAGGATTGTGTGTAAATACTAATAAAATATTAACAAAAAATATGATTTTTAGTAAGCTCCCTTTTACTTCACTACTAATTATTACAAAATGTTCTGGAAGATCGTGCATGATACAAAGCTCAGGGCAAAAATAATTTTACGTTCTTCAATGAAAGTGATGTCTAAATCAAATTAATGACATAAAAACAATGAACTTGGTGAATTGCTAAGGAATTGTCTAACACACTGTATGAAAAAAATAAAGAGGTTTTAATTAAGAATAACTTCTAATCAAAGTTATCTTTAGGTTTTGTAAAGAAAATACATTTAAATATTACTAGAAGTTGTTTTTATTTTAAATAGAAAGAGGAAATTAAAAGAATACGCCAATTCCAAAAAAAGAAGAAACAATTTTAATTAATAAAGTATGATAGTAATAAAGTTGACAGACCTGGAGTATAACACTTTAGATACAATATTTGTTATCAAAAATAGGACCCATGAAGTAAAAATAAACACTGATAGAATTAGTTTGAGTTGAAATGTGCACCCTAAGAAGGGTTGTATACTACCTAACCTAACTTGCAAAGGTTTCCACTAGTGGTTAGTAATCCTTCCCATATAACAAGAATGAGTCTAAGAATGGCAAAACCCCTGCCACTGACTTTCCATGATAGAGAAATTGAATTCCTACAATAGCAAATAATAAAAAAAAGGTCGTTAACGCATTCCCATTAGCTCTGCATACAAGAGCACTGGAAAACTACTTTGCCACAAATTTCCGACAACAAAGCATCGTAAAAAAATGTCAAGCTCTTCTTGAAACTAATAAGTATATCTGTTTTGCTATAATATTAAAGTAGTAACATGAGGCTTGTTTTACGATGTTGTTAATGTAGAACAGAATCTAAAAGCTACTCTCTCTCTCTCTCTCTCTCTCTCTCTCTCTCTCTCTCTCTCTCTCTCTCTCTCTCTCTCTCTCTATTATTTTGAATATTTGTCACCTCATTAACATTTTGTTTTCTCTTTCAGGCTTTCTCTCTTGCTACAAAATATTAACTATGGTGAAAGTATCTTCATATTTCATATTGACCTATATATCAAATTACAAAAAAATCAGTATTTTCAAGTGTCCGAAAACGGACATTGGGTGTCATACCCCATATCGCCCACCTCCGCTCAGAATGTTGGCCCAAGTACGCAACATGACAAATCTATGAATATTTGCATATGAAACTGCAGTTTGTGGTTACTACATTAATAACGCAAGTGAAATAAAAAAAATTGCTGACTTACTTCTACTAATGTTTATTTTGTTTTTACGATAGGCGACTTGCAGATTATAAAACACTTCCGTAAACATTTAAGCTAAAATGTTTTGTTATGACCCTTGGTTGGTCATGTCTGTTGATAAGATACGATAGCATATGAGAATACCAATTCAAGACTGTAGATATCGTAAGCATAATTTCATTCT
>NC_090762.1:29609759-29619759 GCF_036898095.1 Palaemon carinicauda
GAACGTCTTCTGGCAAAACGTCTTAATAGGTTTGCTGAAGGTAATCATCTACTCCCTAGTTTGCAATTTGGTTTTCGTAAAGGCCTTGGAGCATGTGATGCCCTTCTTACAATCTCCAATGCTGTACAGAAATCCCTTGATTGTGGTCGGGAAGTTCGTATGACTGGCCTTGATTTTAGTGCTGCCTTTGACCGTGTTAATCATGAGGCCCTTGTTTTCAAACTGAAACAGTTGGGAGTGGGTGGGTCGTTTCTTAGCATTATTATTGATTTTTTAAGTAATAGATCTCAAAGAGTTGTTGTTGATGGGCACCATAGTGATTATAGGAATGTGATATCCGGTGTTCCACAGGGTAGTGTTCTTGGCCCATTACTTTTTATACTATATACACATGACATGTGGTTTGGCCTAGAAAACAAGCTTGTTGCATATGCAGATGATGCTACTCTCTTTGCATCAATTCCATCCCCTGAATGTAGATCTAGGGTTGGTGAATCCCTTAATAGAGATTTAGCTAGAATTAGTGCATGGTGCAAATTATGGGGTATGAAGTTGAATCCTAACAAAACTCAAAGTATGATTGTAAGTAGGTCAAGGACGGTGGTTCCTCAACATCCGGATCTCAGTATTGATAATGTTTCTTTAAATATGTATGACTCTTTCAAAATTTTAGGTGTGATTCTCGACAGTAAATTTACTTTTGAGAAACATATAAGGTCTGTGTCTTCTTCAATTTCACAAAAAATAGGCTTATTGAGAAAGTCTTTCAAGATTTTCGGTGATCAATCTATTCTGAAGAAGTGTTTTAATTCTTTCATTCTACCTTGTTTTGAGTATTGTTCTCCTGTCTGGTCTTCAGCTGCTGATTCTCATCTTAATTTGTTGGACAGAAACTTACGGTCTATTAAATTTCTTATTCCTGATCTAGATATTAATCTCTGGCACCGTCGTTCAATTAGTTCATTATGCATGTTGCATAAGATTTTTCACAACTCTGACCATCCTTTACATTCAGATCTCCCTGGACAATTCTATCCTGTTCGTAATACTAGGCAGGCAGTTAATTCTAATAGCCAGGCCTTCTCCATCACGAGGCTCAATACTACGCAGTACTCTAGAAGTTTTATTCCAGCTGTGACCAAGTTGTGGAATGATCTTCCTAATCGGGTGGTTGAATCAGTAGAACTTCAAAAGTTCAAAGTTGGAGCAAATGCTTTTTTGTTGACCAGGCGGACATAGTCTTTTTATAGTTTATTTATGACATATTTGTTTTTGATGTTGTTGATAGTTTATTATATGACATGTCTGTTTTGACGTTGTTTCTTATTTTAGAATGATTTATTGTTAATTTGTTCTCTTCATTTATTTATTTCCTTATTTCCTTTCCTCACTGGGCTATTTTTCCCTGTTGGAGCCCCTGGGCTTATAGCATCTTGCTTTTCTAACTAGGGTTGTAGCTTGGATAGTAATAATAATAATAATAATAATAATAAATACAACATCAATTTTATCTAAATATTTCACTTGGAAACAACAATTTCTATTCGGCATCTCTGTCCCCTACCATAAAAATTTTGCCCGAAAAACTCTCATAGCACCAAATAGTAAGTTATAATATTACACATTAAAATAAAATAGGCTTAAATAAAAGATATACTTCAATTAACAACATTGAAGCCTTTGAATTAGGTATTACATAAAAATTGAATGAGGTACTAAATACAAAAGTTTTTTTTTTTTTTTTTTTTTTTTTTTTTTTTTTTTTTTTTTTTTTTTTTTTTTTTTTTTCCCCCCTAAATGGAGACTTACTTCATAATTCAGTTAAAGTGTCAGCCTGTTTAATGCTATCATTTTTTTCTTTGATCAGCACTCCATTTACTTTGAAATTAAATTGATTTATTAAGTCTCTTTCAGTAGTTTATTTATGAAATAGATACTCAAATGCTGTTGTTGTTCATATATCTTATTTTCATTATTCATTAATTCTCTTGTAGGTTGTTTTTTTTTCTTTTTTTTGGTATTATTTCCTTTCCTCACAGGGCTATTTTCCCTGTTGGAGCCCTTGGGCTCATAGCATCCTACCTTTCCAACTAGGGTTGCAGCTTAGTAAGCGATAATAATAATAATAATAATAATAATAATAATAATATGTATTGATTATACATAACCTAACGGTTGGCTCCTTTTTGAGCACAAAAATAAACAAATGAAAGATGAAACAAATAAAACAGAAGTAAAAGTCAAACAACTCAATATTCCAAAACCGTACGAGAATTTAGCTTTTTTTGTATGAATGTCAAAAGACTATGGAAAGATTTACTCCGTCATAAAAAAATTCCTATTTTAAATGTAAGAAACATAGAATGTGAAGGCTACAGAGAGGACCTATCTGAACGCGGTATTTCTACACAGGACAAAGAACGAACTGGGAAGAATGAAGCCTGAAGGGATAGCACCGCAGGCAATAGGGGAAAAGGGAAGATACAATTCTTATGAACCGCGTATGAAAAGAGAATATATGTATAGTATATATAGAAACTCATATATATATATATATATATATATATATATATATATATAATATATATATATATATATATATATATATATATATATATATATGTGTGTGTGTGTGTGTGTGTGTGTGTGTAGGCCTACATATACAGTATAGGCACACACACACACACACACACACACATATATATATATAATATCTATATATATATATATATATATACATACATATATATATATATACATACATATATATATATATATATATATATATATATATATATATATATATATATATATATATATATGGGAAAATGGAAGATACAGTTCTTATGAATAACGCAAAGAAAAGGTAATAAATATATCATATATACATATATATATATATATATATATATATATATATATATATATATATATATATATATATATATATATACTAGTTTCATCTAAACCCCATATAATGAGACCACTGTTGTTGTTGTTGTTGTTGTTGTTCTTCAGGTTAGCCTAGCATCCATGACACCATCGCAGTCGGGGTTAAGGAAGAGACCGTCATTATAAATACAGCCAAAGCTTTATCTTCTACAGTAGCTTCTTCCCGTGTCAGATTAAGGGTGCAAGTGTGCGAGAAGGGGATTCAGTAGCACTTACGGCTTCCCTCAGGCCCCTTTCCAACAGGATTAGATCGGATTCTATAGAGGGGAAGAGCCACCCAAACGCTTTTTGTTAGAGGATCCGATCCGATCTGTTGTAGAATGTGATCGATACATGTGTAGAGGGAGGTGGGTTGGTTGGGGGGGGGGGGGGTTGAGTTACGGTCAATGATATGGCTCTTGCTTAGGTAAACGTACAGTTGGACACCGGAATTTCTGGCACAAGTAATAGTACACTTGGATACAGGAATTTCTGGCACAAGTAAAAGTACAGTTGGATACAGGAATTTCTGGCACAAGTAAAAGTACAGTTGGAAACAAGAATTTCTGGCACAAGTAAAAGTACAGTTGGATACAGGAATTTCTGGAACAATGTACAGTATGACACAGGAATTCCTGGCACAAGCAAACGTACTTTTGGAAACTGGAATTTCTGGCACAAGTAAAAGTACAGTTGGATACAGGAATTTCTGGAACAAGTATATGTACAGTAGGACACAGGAATTCCTGGCACAAGCAATCGTACTTTTGGAAAGTGGACTTTCTGGCTGAAGTAAAAGTACAGTTGGATACAGGAATTTCTGGCACAAGTAAAAGTACAGTTGGATACAGGAATTTCTGGAACAAGTACATGTACAGTAGGACACAGGAATTCCTGGCACAAGCAAACGTACTTTTGGAAACTGGAATTTCTGGCACAAGTAAAAGTACACTTGGATACAGGAATTTCTGACACTAGTAAAAGTACAGTTGGATACAGGAATTTCTGGAACAAGTATATGTACAGTAGGACACAGGAATTCCTGGCACAAGCAAACATACTTTTGGAAACTGGAATTTCTGACACAAGTAAAAGTACAGTTGGATACAGGAATTTCTAACACTAGTAAAAGTACAGTTGGATACAGAAAATCCTGGCACAAGTAAACGTACAGTTGGACACATGAATTTCTGGCACAAGAGATGGCAGGGGTGACGGGCGGGGCTACATGCAGGAACCAGCCGCGTATTATGGATCTGACAGGGTTCGATTCCTCAAGCAAGGTGTACCAGAGATCACTGTGTTCAACTGTACGTGTGAAACCTTGGAATTTTACAATCATATCAGAGACTACCTGTACATTGTCTGTGAAGGATTAGTCAATTTTTGAAAGGCCCTTTAACAAATATGATACTAAAAACCATTTTTGTGTGTGATAAAGGATATATTTAAATGCCAATATGATGTAATGTAATGTAATGTAATGTAATATAATATATAATATATAATATATTATATAATATATCTTGCTTGAGGGTTCACTCAGGCACACTATTCTATCTGATTTCTCTTCCTCTGGCTTTGTTAAAGTTTTTATAGTTTATAAAGGAAATATTTATTTCAATGTTATTACTCTTCTTAGAATATATTTTCCTAGTTTCATTTCCTCACTGGGCTATTTTCCCTGTTGGGGCCCTTGGATTATAGAATCTTGCTTTGCCAACTAGGGTTGTAGCTTAGTAAATAAGTAAGTAAGTAATAATACTAATAATAATAATAATAATAATAATAATAATAATAATAATAATAATAATAATAATAATAATAATACAATGTAATGATCATTCATAATTGGAAATGGAAAAAAAAAGATAACAAAATAACAACAAAATTGGCTAATCAATTCATAACAATTAATTAAACAGCCTTTAATTCAATAGAAAATTTTACACTGCACTTTACTCTTAACATTTAATAAAAAATCTACTTTATTTCTAAATTGGTTTCTGCTCTGTCATCAGTTCAGCACAATGAGGAGCACTGTATAATGCTTCATGGTTTCTCAAAATATAATCCGTACCCCGATTACATGAATTTGAAATACAAATTTCTAGCATACACATTTTTTGTCCATTTAAAACCCTTTCAATCATCGTTATAACTTACAAAAACAGTTGAGTTAACCATGAGAAATATACCCAAGAGATGTTGTTACAGAGAATTAATAAATAGTTTACAATGTAGAAAATAAGTCATTCGACGATGAAATACAACTAGGGGCGATAATCTATACTCAATTTCTTTTAATGAGGCGCATTTGCAGTGACTCGTTGGGGTGCCCTTATAGCTCGGAAAAACTTTCCTGCTAGCTGATTGGTTCGAATTATTTTATCCAACCAATCAGCGATCAGGAAACTGAGCCAGTGGAGATGCGCCTCCATACAAAAAATTAACTATAGTAACCACACAACGTAGTAAAATCTAAAAGGAAAAAAAAAATCAAGACTATTCTTCAAATCAGAGAATTCAAGGGGTCCAAGAGGAATGGGAGCTGATTACGAACGTGGCGAAGATAGACCGATTAAAAAGCGACTGGTCCAGACCATAATTTCCCTGGAGACCAATTCTGACCTAACCTAATACCAATTAATCCCAATGAACGCAAAGTCCTTCGCTATTTCCGAGGTCCTTTGGAAAAAATATGGAATCTCTCGGCAAGGCTGATATGGAAGTTTAACGATTAATAAAAAAATATAAGAAAAAAAATATTGGTGAAATTCAGGGATAAACTTCCAGAGAAGTAAGCCATATTTTTATTAGATAGAAAGAAATACATGAATTAATTTCCTTCCTCTCTGCGACAGGATCAATACTCATTGTCTTTTTAAGTAATACAAAAGTCTAATAAATGCAATATCTGATGATATATACAACATAGCATGACTGATATAATATTTGAATAGAGATACCTCAACATGGTGTATATCCATGATCAGCAAAACTGTACTAGTCAGGTACACCCATACTAGGTTGGTTTGCTGTGAGAGATCAGACGAGAATCTCCCATCATCACCAATCCGCTCTGGCTAGCATGGTAATGAAAACTGGCCAAACCCCAAACATGAATTGATATGTCTGAGGCCTTTCTCCTGCAGTGGACTAAAAACGGCTGCATCATTTGTTGTTGTTTACTTACGTATAATTTCCTCTTTCTGTATGTGCTCGAGTGTGCCATTCCTATAGTAAATAATTAAATCTTTGGATCATTCATTATAAATGTGACGAAATAATGATTAAACATTCAGTAAATCTAATAATTTGAATGACCAGTAGAAAAGCACACGCCAAGTGCTTCAACCGACAGTCAAAATGATAATAACAACAACAACAACAACAATAATAAAAATAACAGCAAAGATAATAATAATAACTACAACAACAACAACAACAACAAAAACAACAACAACAACAACAACAACAACAACAATAATAATAATAATAATAATAATAATAATTTGTACTAACGAAGACAATACAACGCAATATGATCTTAATTGAATCTGGTATATCAATACAATTTACCCAAAGTAAGCCTGTTCTTCATTAACCTTTAATCTTTAAAATTTGTAAAACTGTAAATATACAGTATACTTCGCTTTCTCTATGATGAAAAAAGAAAGAAATCAGGCGGGAGGGTTACAAAATGAGATAAACGCTCATTTCAGGAGAAATTAATAAATGCTGTAGCCGAAAAAAAAAATGGGATTACCCTGTGAAGAAAGAAACGCGTACAGTATAACTTGTCAAGTTTCCAGATGGCCGTTACGAGGAACAAAAATGGAAAGACTTTGAAAACTTTGTCACAACCCTTATTCCAAGACTTCGCCACAACCAACAAAAAAAAGCTAAGGCGGGAAAACTCTACGGAACTTTCCCTAACGGCCGCCCCTCCATTCCGGGAGATAATTACTCCCTGTAGGTCTTCACTGTTGTTTGCCCAGCCTAAACCTTCGTTACAAACTACCCTATCATCCCCTAGGAGGATCTCTCCCCCCAACAGGTCCTTCTCAAACTTGGAGGAAATATATTATTCGTTCAAGATCTCAACGCTCCATATTTTCCCCCAGAAGGGAAAAAAGGTCGAGGGTGTGTACGTAGGAATAACTGGTGAGGGCAAAGAGAGGAGAGGGGGTGGAATTTTCAGGTCTACATCTTTAGTAAATATATTCCCTGGGGAAGGCGAGCGACTACTTCCACTTTTTATCACTGCGATACTCTTTTTTACTGGTCTATTTTTGTTAACTCATTCACTGTGTTCTATAGATGTTATCCCAACACTATTATCCTTTTTACATAAGGATGGAGTCGTGCTTTACAAGAGGGAATATCAAAAGAGGCTTTTCTCTCTTCCTCTCTCTCATTGTGAATGTGGATTTGGCTAAAACTTTCCTTTTTATTTAAAGATGGTTAAGGATTGGACTGACTCTCTCTCTCTCTCTCTCTCTCTCTCTCTCTCTCTCTCTCTCTTTTAAATGTAAATGAATCAAAAACTAAATTCCTATTCATTGGTACAAGGCAATATATATCACAAATCCCATTAGATACCGTTCTAAACTTTAACGGCCATCAAATTGAAAGAAGTGTACACGTAAAAAATCTGGGCATTCATTTTGACCAATATATGCTTTTTGATGTACACGTATCTGAAATATGTAGAAAAGTAAATGGAACCTTAATATATTTAAACAGAATTAAAGACAGACTAGACATTGACATGAGGGCGATGGTAGTTCAGTCTCTTGCACTGAGCATAATAAATTATTGTTTAAAGATTTGGGGAAGTACTACTAAACAACAATTACAACGGGTTCAAAAAGTACAAAACTTTGCGGCAAAAGTAGTTGATGGTAGGGCCAAAAAATATGATCATGCATCACCAATTTTAGATAAATTAGAATGGTTAAATGTTGAAAGAAGAATTAAATTCGAGATTTGTGTGGGAGTTTTTAAAGTTATGCGTAGTTTAATACCGACTTGGCTTTTTACGTTTTTAACAGTTGGAGCTGGGAGGGACAGACGAACAAGACAGAATAATGACCTTTATATACCGAGAACTAACACAGACTTGGGAAGTAGATGCTTTACGGTACAAGGACCAACGATGTGGAATACCCTACCTGATTCATTGAAAACAACATCGAATATACACACTTTTAAAGCAAATATCCGGAAATATATTTTTTCTACAAGATTTTAGTTACATATTTGTGGATTGGTTTTAATGTACTTGTAAATATCAGTTTTTAATGTTTTATGGGGTCTACTGTAATTTTGCATAGAGTATAGAATTTTAATGAGTTTTACCATTTTAAGTTATTTTATCTCTACTTTAAAGTCATACTAATGCAAGTAGTGGACCAAATATATTTTAGTTGATAGTCAAAAGATTTATATGGAAGCATCTCTCATGTAAATGTTAGATTTTAAAATAATCACAATATCAGTAATCACTATTCTGTATGTTGCTTTATAAATAATGTATAATACCCAATGTATTTATTTGGAAATAAAGTATTATTATTATTATTATTATTATTATTATTACTCTCTCTCTCTCTCTCTCTCTCTCTCTCTCTCTCTCTCCAAGAAAATTTTAATTATCAGAATACCACATTTTCCTAAAATTTGTTAAATATTAAAAAACAAAGTTATTAAATAAACAAATAAACAGAAAAACAAAGAGCATTTGACGTCACCTCTTCTTCTCCAAACAAGTTAAATAAAAATGGAAAACTCTCGAAATGCTGGAAAATCTTAAAAGCGAAGGAATTGGAAATAAACGAATTTTTCCTGTTGGTTCAAATAGTCAATATCCAGAAAGAAATCCTATCCTCTTCCTTTCCTCTGCTCTTCTTATTCTCCTTTCCCCCTCACCTCTCCTTCCCACATCCCCCTCCCTTCAGTCCTTCCCTCCAGTCCAGATAAGAAGCAAAATTCGTAAAGGCTAAAGGATAAATATATAATGCATTCTATAATGCATTTTATAATGCATTCATCCCCTAAATGTAAACATGACAGCGAAATCTCACAATCACAATTTCAACTCCCCTGTGACATATTTCGTTTCAAAGCTTCCTTGGGATAGAGGGGGGGGGGTCAACGCCCCCCCTCCAAGGTATCTCCGGCTACGCCTCCACCGTGTCTCCGTAGCAACGCTTTTCATTTCACGATTTTTATAAAAGGAAAAAAAAAGATAGAAGAAAAACGGCACGCTCGTGATAGCAGGGAAGGATCAGAGTCTATATAATTTACTTGAATCCCCAATATGCCACAAATTATGAATCGCAAACGAAGATCGGTCGGCCCAGTCTTTCCTATATGAATTCACAGTAGGAATGTTTAATTCATTGAATTCACTGTAAGAATATTAAATTTACTGTAGGAATAATGAATTCACTGTAGGAATATTGAGGTCGGACCAGTCTTGCCTCGCTGAATTCACTGTAGGAATGTTGAATTTGTTGAATTCACTGTAGGAATACTGAATCTGTGGAATTCACTGTAGGAATATTGGATTCGTTGAATTCACGGTAGGAATATTGAATTTGTTGAATTTACTGTAGAAATATTGAATTCGCTAAATTCACTGTAGGAATATTGAATTCGCTCAATTCACTGTAGGAATATGAATCTGTTGAATTTATTGTAGGAATATTGAATCTCTTGAATTCACAGTAGGAATATTGAATTCGCTCAATTCACTGTAGGAATACTGAATCTGTTGAATTCACTGTAGGAATATTGAATCCGTTGAATTCACTGTAGGAATATCGAATTCGCTCAATTCATTGTAGGAATATTGAATCTGTTGAATTTACAGCAGGGATATTGAGTTCCCTCCTTTCCTCTTATTTTCTTTCCTGAACTATGTAATCTGAACTTTCTCGTAAGCAAAAAGATGGACCTTCACTCATGGAAAAATAAAAATTCTTCTCTACCACTTGACGATACATTTTACCAAGTAAATATTGTATGAGAAATTCTGCAATAATAAAAATAATACAAATAT
>NC_090762.1:29624759-29631040 GCF_036898095.1 Palaemon carinicauda
CGTGAACATTCGGTGAATTTATCGCGAATATTCGGTGAATTGATCATGAATATTCGGTGAATTGATCGTGAATATTTGGTGAATTGATGGTGAATATTCGGTGAATTTATCGTGAATATTCGGTGGATTTATCGTGAACATTCGGTGAATTTATCGCGAATATTCGGTGAATTTATCGTGAACATTCGGTGAATTTATCGCGAATATTCGGTGAATTGATAGTGAATATTCGGTGATTTAATCGTCAATATTCATTGAATTTATAGTGAATATTCGGTGAATTTATCGTGAATATTCGGTGAATTTACCGTGAATATTAGATGTGGATATTGATTCAAATGAAAATAAATCGTGATGTATTTGCTTCTACTTTCTTTGCTTCTCTAAAGGTTGATACACTTGAAAAATTGCTCCCCCCCCCCCCAAAAAAAAAAACGTAAAAATACTGGAATAATCATTATCAGGCATTTACCGTTTTAAAAACGGATAATACTTACGTAAAGGAGTGATATCACGGTCACCAACCCGTAAAAGACAACAAAAAGTAGGGTAAAATTACGGACGTATGTATTTTACTGAAATACGGCTGAAAACAAGTGCATTTTTACGGAGAAATTTCGATTAAAATTAGTTTTTTCTTGATAGTGTATGTTATTTTCCAAAAAGTTTTATTTTTTTTTTTTAAATTCTTGTGAAAGGAGAAAAAGGAAAATCAATAAATGGAAATTCTTTAACAAAGACTAAGGTGCCAGAAAGCTATCCCATATTATGGGAGAGGTTTAATATTGATGGAACTGAATTACTTGCTCACCAGTCAATCGTTTTAATGCACTGAACTGAAACACACACACACACACACACACACATATATATATATATATACATATATACACACACACACACACACACACATATATATATATATATATGTGTACATATATGTGTATATATATATATATATATATACATGTATATATATATATATATATATAAATATATATATGCATATATAAATACATATATATATATAATATATATACATATATATATATATATATATCTATATATATATATCTATTTATAAATATATATATATATATATATATATGTATATATATATATATATATATACATATATATATATATATATAATATATATATATATATATATATTTAAGCCAAATTTCAGCTTGTTCGATGAGATAATGATGCGAAATGAGATTTCTATTAACACCCAACATTGCCACAAGTCAGCCAGTGTTGCAATACGTTACCAATTTGCAAATAACAGGCTCGTTTTTATGAATCCCGCTTGCAAGCTTAAACTGGCCAATATATTTTAGAGCTTCTCAATTATGACGATTTGGAGTTAAGTGGAAAAGAGGACACGAAGTCATAGCTTTGAGGAAGAAAACCAATTGCAAATACATTGACATAGCAGAATATTATTGGGGGTGGGGGGGGGGGGGGGTTCTAAAGAACATGACTGCTTAAATGAGTTTTAAATCTTTGCTCTCGGGATAAAAAAAAAAAAGGTTGTTGCTATAGGGTGAGTTTTTGTTTTATTTTTTATTTTTTAGTTTGAAATTTCCCGGCTTGTAGTCGCAGTTAGGGGACTGAAGTAAGAGAGAGAGAGAGAGAGAGAGAGAGAGAGAGAGAGAGAGAGAGAGAGAGCGAGAGAGAGAGAGAGAGAGAGAGTTCTTGAAGCCCATGTGATTGATGTCCAGAATATTCAGTGGCGGGTGCTGTTTTTATTTCATCACTCTACTTCTCTTTAAGTTCTCTCCTTCGAGCGCTAACTGATAAAGTTCAGGAAGAAACTTCGCAGCTGATAAAAATCATCCATTTCTTGCGCACTGATAAAATTCCGAAATATTTCCGAAAGTGCTTAAGGGTGAAATTACTATATCTTTAAGTAAAATTTAAGATTTTAGGTGATCAATCTGAAGAAGTGTTTTAATTCTTTCATTCTACCTTGTTTCGAGCATTGTCCTGTCTGGTCTTCAGCTTCTGAATCTCGTCTTAATTTGCTGGGCATTAACCTACGGTCAATTAAACTTCTTATTCCTGATCTAGATATTAATTTCTGGCACAGTCGTTCAATTAATTTATTTTGCACGTTACAAGAGATTTTTTACAATTCTGATCATCCTTTACATTGAGATCTTTCCGAAAAGTATCACCCTGTTCGTAGTACTAGGCAGGCAGCTAATTCTAATAGTCAGGCCATCTCCATCATAAGGCTCAATACTACACAGTATTCTAGGTGTTTTATTTCAGCTGTTACCAAGTTGTGGAATGATCTTCCTAATCGGATAGTTGAATTAGTGGAACTTCAAAAATTCAGACTTGCAGCGAATTTTTTTTTTATGTAGAACAGGCTGAGATAAATTTCTTTTCATCTTTTATGTATGAAAGATATGTTTTAATGTTAATGTTTTTAAAATTTATTTCAATTGTTCATTACCTCTTATATCGTTTATTTATTTCCTTATTTCCCTTTTTTATCTGTTGGAACCCTCGAGGTTACAACATCCTGCTTTTACAACTCGGGTTACTACTACTACTACTACTACTACTACTACTAATAATAATAACAATAACAATAATAATAATAATAATAATAACAATAACAATAATAATAATAATAATAATAATAATAATAATAATAATAATAGTGTTCGAACCACCCAAAAAATTATTTCAAAATACTTAGATACGCGCACACACGCACAGACACTCTACTCTCGTTAAGGTATGAAGGTATGACTACTCCCTCTCTCCCCTAACCGAAGCACAAGGAGAGATTAACATGATCGGAAATATATATATATATATATATATATATGTATATATATATATATATATATACCCAAACACCTAATCTTTATCCTATGGGAGAGATGTATAACCTAATATAGCGATGTCAAATAATAGAAATGGTAGAGGTACAGACACAGACCACTTATCAAATAAAACTATTTACAGATAATTTTCAATATAAACAAATTAAAGAAGAAATACAGAAATACTAACATAACACCGTTTTCCTATTAACCAATCAAGAGAACTTCAGCAAAACAGCCTCTGTAAGTATTTTCGGTCCTGTTTAGCTATGACTAAAAATAGCATTAGATAGAGAGAGAGAGAGAGAGAGAGAGAGAGAGAGGAGAGAGAGAGAGAGAGTGTGTGTGTGTAATGGCGTCTCCTGACAGACATTCTTAATGGCCTGTGAATGAGACTCGAAATAAAAGAGCTAAACGGGCATGAAGTGACATAAGACCATCCACCCCCTCCCCCTTCCTCACAAAACCATACCCCTCTCCTACCCCTTTTCTCCTTCCTCATGCTAACAACCCCCCTTTCCCCCCCCCCCCTTTCTCCTTCCTCATGCTAACCCTAGAAAAAATGGAGGTCCATTGAAAGGTTGTTGTCGGTGGAATAAGATTCTGTGAAAGAATTACCTCTTAAAAAAAGGAGGAGGAGGGGGAGGAGGAGAAGGAGGAGGAGGGGAGGTTGGGCCTGAAGTGGTAGGGGTGCCATAAAGAGCCGCTCAAATGATTTTACTAGGAGCATGAATGGCACCCACGGGATATGGCCTCTCCCATGCAGACATAAGTCACTTATATTTTTTTCTACACTATTTTATTCCTTAGTAATAAAGTAACAGACAAAAGTGGAACAGAAGTGGGCGTTTGGGGAGGGGCAGCCTCGTAATTCTATCTCGGAATTATGTAGGACCCCTATTTCAATTTTCGTTTGATAGTCGTTTTCTGGGAATTGAATGAGGACGTATTTCAATTCGTGTTTGTGGGGCATAAAGTCGCCTTCTTTCTTAGAAAGGGGAAAACATTTACACAGAACTGATAGATTAAAACCTTTTCACAAATTCAACCACAAAATACACACCTATACGAAAGTTAGAGAACTGCACTTAAAGTTCTCCTTAATGTTCGATTAGTTCAAAGCTCTAAAAGCCTGGCGATCTACTGGACTGGGGTTCGAGTACCGCTCAAGCTTAATAGTTTCTCTTTGTGTCTGCAACATCACCATCCTTCCATGAATAAACTATAAAAAGAAACTTATGTCAGATTGTTAAACATGAAAATATTCGCTGCAACTTTAAACTCATGAATTCAAGTTGAATTCCTTCGATATTGAGTATGAGTGTGAGAGAGAGAGAGAGAGAGAGAGAGAGAGAGAGAGAGAGAGAGAGAAGGGTAAACCATAAGATTAAATTACCTTTTTCGCTATACGCCAACTAGAAAATGTTTTGCAATGTTGGACCGAAACATGACTTTACAGAAGAAACAACGATACAAAAAAATCATTTCAATAATCACTATATAAAATAATATCCCCAACAAAAAATAATAAACAGTAATAGATCATAGGAGGCAAAGACTACACATCAGAAATAATGATCAGAGAGAGAGATTAAGTTTATACGGGACGTATTAATGACGATAAATGATAACAATAGTGAAGATATAAGATAAAGAACCATATAAAATTTCTATTTAGCGAAACACCCAAATAATCAAAATAAAATTTTGAGCAATAATTTTTTCTTTTATTTTGGAAAAAAACTTCTATACAACTGGTGTGCTCAAGAGAATTTTTTCTTTTCTAAATGGATGTCTAAAGTTGAGAAATATAGAATATAAAAAACTCGACTTTCCGACATAAGAGAACTATTATCTTACAAGAGTTCTTTTTCGTGATGAAAAAAGATATATAGGAAACAAAAATACTAAAAACGAGATATTTTGAGATGTGGGAAAAATCTTAGTCATTCTTTCTTTCTTAATATTATCTTTATGGGGCGATATAAAAATTCAGGAGGAAACTAGTTCATATTTTTTCTAAATCTTTGACTTGAGGCCATGTAGTCTTGCCCTTTAATGAGAGAGAGAGAGAGAGAGAGAGAGAGAGAGAGAGAGAGAGGAAGCTGACATCTTTTTGAATGAAAATTCGTATCAGCATTTTTATGGGATTTGGTGGTGGGACTCTTTAAACAAAATATCAGATTTCACAGTTCGAAATAGCAATTATTTTTTTAAGGAGTGCAGAAAAGATAATTACCTTTGGAATCTGCAAATGCTGAAGCAATAAGTAAAATATGAACTGCAACATCATCTCCTCCTACGCCTATTGACACAAAGGGTCTCGGTTAGATTTCACCAGTCGTCTTTAATTTCAATACTTCTCCATTCATCATCACATAGAAAAGTTAACGGTATAAGCCGTGATTGGATACAATCATTTCAATGCATTCATATATCTACATGCATACTTTCTTACCATTCAGATCCTTTACATCCTTTACATTCAGATCTCCCTGGACAATTCTATCCTGTTCGTAATACTAGGCAGGCAGTTAATTCTAATAGCCAGGCCTTCTCCATCATGAGGCTCAATTCTACACAGTATTCTAGAAGTTTTGTTTCAGCTGTTATCAAGTTGTGGAATAATCTTCCTAATCGGGTAGTTGAATCAGTAGAACTTCAAAAGTTCAAAGTTGCAGCAAATGTTTTTATGTTGACCGGGCTGATATGAGTCTTTTTATAGTTTATATATGACATATCTGTTTTTGACGTTGTTAATAGTTTATATAGGACATATCTGTTTTGACGCTGGTACTGTTTTTAGAATGATATATTGTTAATTTATTCTCATTATTTATTTATTTCCTTATTTCCTTTCCTCACTGGGGAATTTTTTCCTATTGGAAACCTTGGGCTTATAGCATCTTGCTTTTCCAAGTAGGGTTGTAGCTTGGATAATAATAATAATAATAATAATAATAATAATAATAATAATAATAATAATAATAATAATAATAATAATAATTCTGTAATAAGACAATATAGTTCTAACCCCGGTGAGAAAAATTTCTACTTTTCGGTTATATCTATTCTCTCTCTCTCTCTCTCTCTCTCTCTCTCTCCTCTCTCTCTCTCTCTAAGTTCTTCACTTAAAATTATTGTTATTTATGAAAAAAAAAATGTTATATGCTTAATATATCGACCTCCACTTAAAAATATAAAATATGATAAATGAAATATAAATTACAGCATTTAGTTTTCCAATTTATGCCCCAAAAATTCCAATTTTCCAAACAGCAATGCCATTTTCCATCCCACAATACGAATACAAGTTTTCCCATGTATTACCCTTTCTCTTCCCAAAAATACCTTCATACACGTATTCAAGTTTACGTATAATTCGCGTTTCCATTGAATGCAAGTATTTCAAATTTTTTCTTTTCCGGTCAATCT
>NC_090762.1:29631540-29651540 GCF_036898095.1 Palaemon carinicauda
GCCAAATTTCAGCTTGTTCGATGAGATAATGATGCGAAATGAGATTTCTATTAACACCCAACATTGCCACAAGTCAGCCAGTGTTGCAATACGTTACCAATTTGCAAATAACAGGCTCGTTTTTATGAATCCCGCTTGCAAGCTTAAACTGGCCAATATATTTTAGAGCTTCTCAATTATGACGATTTGGAGTTAAGTGGAAAAGAGGACACGAAGTCATAGCTTTGAGGAAGAAAACCAATTGCAAATACATTGACATAGCAGAATATTATTGGGGGTGGGGGGGGGGGGGGGTTCTAAAGAACATGACTGCTTAAATGAGTTTTAAATCTTTGCTCTCGGGATAAAAAAAAAAAAGGTTGTTGCTATAGGGTGAGTTTTTGTTTTATTTTTTATTTTTTAGTTTGAAATTTCCCGGCTTGTAGTCGCAGTTAGGGGACTGAAGTAAGAGAGAGAGAGAGAGAGAGAGAGAGAGAGAGAGAGAGAGAGAGAGAGAGCGAGAGAGAGAGAGAGAGAGAGAGTTCTTGAAGCCCATGTGATTGATGTCCAGAATATTCAGTGGCGGGTGCTGTTTTTATTTCATCACTCTACTTCTCTTTAAGTTCTCTCCTTCGAGCGCTAACTGATAAAGTTCAGGAAGAAACTTCGCAGCTGATAAAAATCATCCATTTCTTGCGCACTGATAAAATTCCGAAATATTTCCGAAAGTGCTTAAGGGTGAAATTACTATATCTTTAAGTAAAATTTAAGATTTTAGGTGATCAATCTGAAGAAGTGTTTTAATTCTTTCATTCTACCTTGTTTCGAGCATTGTCCTGTCTGGTCTTCAGCTTCTGAATCTCGTCTTAATTTGCTGGGCATTAACCTACGGTCAATTAAACTTCTTATTCCTGATCTAGATATTAATTTCTGGCACAGTCGTTCAATTAATTTATTTTGCACGTTACAAGAGATTTTTTACAATTCTGATCATCCTTTACATTGAGATCTTTCCGAAAAGTATCACCCTGTTCGTAGTACTAGGCAGGCAGCTAATTCTAATAGTCAGGCCATCTCCATCATAAGGCTCAATACTACACAGTATTCTAGGTGTTTTATTTCAGCTGTTACCAAGTTGTGGAATGATCTTCCTAATCGGATAGTTGAATTAGTGGAACTTCAAAAATTCAGACTTGCAGCGAATTTTTTTTTTATGTAGAACAGGCTGAGATAAATTTCTTTTCATCTTTTATGTATGAAAGATATGTTTTAATGTTAATGTTTTTAAAATTTATTTCAATTGTTCATTACCTCTTATATCGTTTATTTATTTCCTTATTTCCCTTTTTTATCTGTTGGAACCCTCGAGGTTACAACATCCTGCTTTTACAACTCGGGTTACTACTACTACTACTACTACTACTACTACTAATAATAATAACAATAACAATAATAATAATAATAATAATAACAATAACAATAATAATAATAATAATAATAATAATAATAATAATAATAATAGTGTTCGAACCACCCAAAAAATTATTTCAAAATACTTAGATACGCGCACACACGCACAGACACTCTACTCTCGTTAAGGTATGAAGGTATGACTACTCCCTCTCTCCCCTAACCGAAGCACAAGGAGAGATTAACATGATCGGAAATATATATATATATATATATATATATGTATATATATATATATATATATACCCAAACACCTAATCTTTATCCTATGGGAGAGATGTATAACCTAATATAGCGATGTCAAATAATAGAAATGGTAGAGGTACAGACACAGACCACTTATCAAATAAAACTATTTACAGATAATTTTCAATATAAACAAATTAAAGAAGAAATACAGAAATACTAACATAACACCGTTTTCCTATTAACCAATCAAGAGAACTTCAGCAAAACAGCCTCTGTAAGTATTTTCGGTCCTGTTTAGCTATGACTAAAAATAGCATTAGATAGAGAGAGAGAGAGAGAGAGAGAGAGAGAGAGGAGAGAGAGAGAGAGAGTGTGTGTGTGTAATGGCGTCTCCTGACAGACATTCTTAATGGCCTGTGAATGAGACTCGAAATAAAAGAGCTAAACGGGCATGAAGTGACATAAGACCATCCACCCCCTCCCCCTTCCTCACAAAACCATACCCCTCTCCTACCCCTTTTCTCCTTCCTCATGCTAACAACCCCCCTTTCCCCCCCCCCCCTTTCTCCTTCCTCATGCTAACCCTAGAAAAAATGGAGGTCCATTGAAAGGTTGTTGTCGGTGGAATAAGATTCTGTGAAAGAATTACCTCTTAAAAAAAGGAGGAGGAGGGGGAGGAGGAGAAGGAGGAGGAGGGGAGGTTGGGCCTGAAGTGGTAGGGGTGCCATAAAGAGCCGCTCAAATGATTTTACTAGGAGCATGAATGGCACCCACGGGATATGGCCTCTCCCATGCAGACATAAGTCACTTATATTTTTTTCTACACTATTTTATTCCTTAGTAATAAAGTAACAGACAAAAGTGGAACAGAAGTGGGCGTTTGGGGAGGGGCAGCCTCGTAATTCTATCTCGGAATTATGTAGGACCCCTATTTCAATTTTCGTTTGATAGTCGTTTTCTGGGAATTGAATGAGGACGTATTTCAATTCGTGTTTGTGGGGCATAAAGTCGCCTTCTTTCTTAGAAAGGGGAAAACATTTACACAGAACTGATAGATTAAAACCTTTTCACAAATTCAACCACAAAATACACACCTATACGAAAGTTAGAGAACTGCACTTAAAGTTCTCCTTAATGTTCGATTAGTTCAAAGCTCTAAAAGCCTGGCGATCTACTGGACTGGGGTTCGAGTACCGCTCAAGCTTAATAGTTTCTCTTTGTGTCTGCAACATCACCATCCTTCCATGAATAAACTATAAAAAGAAACTTATGTCAGATTGTTAAACATGAAAATATTCGCTGCAACTTTAAACTCATGAATTCAAGTTGAATTCCTTCGATATTGAGTATGAGTGTGAGAGAGAGAGAGAGAGAGAGAGAGAGAGAGAGAGAGAGAGAGAGAAGGGTAAACCATAAGATTAAATTACCTTTTTCGCTATACGCCAACTAGAAAATGTTTTGCAATGTTGGACCGAAACATGACTTTACAGAAGAAACAACGATACAAAAAAATCATTTCAATAATCACTATATAAAATAATATCCCCAACAAAAAATAATAAACAGTAATAGATCATAGGAGGCAAAGACTACACATCAGAAATAATGATCAGAGAGAGAGATTAAGTTTATACGGGACGTATTAATGACGATAAATGATAACAATAGTGAAGATATAAGATAAAGAACCATATAAAATTTCTATTTAGCGAAACACCCAAATAATCAAAATAAAATTTTGAGCAATAATTTTTTCTTTTATTTTGGAAAAAAACTTCTATACAACTGGTGTGCTCAAGAGAATTTTTTCTTTTCTAAATGGATGTCTAAAGTTGAGAAATATAGAATATAAAAAACTCGACTTTCCGACATAAGAGAACTATTATCTTACAAGAGTTCTTTTTCGTGATGAAAAAAGATATATAGGAAACAAAAATACTAAAAACGAGATATTTTGAGATGTGGGAAAAATCTTAGTCATTCTTTCTTTCTTAATATTATCTTTATGGGGCGATATAAAAATTCAGGAGGAAACTAGTTCATATTTTTTCTAAATCTTTGACTTGAGGCCATGTAGTCTTGCCCTTTAATGAGAGAGAGAGAGAGAGAGAGAGAGAGAGAGAGAGAGAGAGGAAGCTGACATCTTTTTGAATGAAAATTCGTATCAGCATTTTTATGGGATTTGGTGGTGGGACTCTTTAAACAAAATATCAGATTTCACAGTTCGAAATAGCAATTATTTTTTTAAGGAGTGCAGAAAAGATAATTACCTTTGGAATCTGCAAATGCTGAAGCAATAAGTAAAATATGAACTGCAACATCATCTCCTCCTACGCCTATTGACACAAAGGGTCTCGGTTAGATTTCACCAGTCGTCTTTAATTTCAATACTTCTCCATTCATCATCACATAGAAAAGTTAACGGTATAAGCCGTGATTGGATACAATCATTTCAATGCATTCATATATCTACATGCATACTTTCTTACCATTCAGATCCTTTACATCCTTTACATTCAGATCTCCCTGGACAATTCTATCCTGTTCGTAATACTAGGCAGGCAGTTAATTCTAATAGCCAGGCCTTCTCCATCATGAGGCTCAATTCTACACAGTATTCTAGAAGTTTTGTTTCAGCTGTTATCAAGTTGTGGAATAATCTTCCTAATCGGGTAGTTGAATCAGTAGAACTTCAAAAGTTCAAAGTTGCAGCAAATGTTTTTATGTTGACCGGGCTGATATGAGTCTTTTTATAGTTTATATATGACATATCTGTTTTTGACGTTGTTAATAGTTTATATAGGACATATCTGTTTTGACGCTGGTACTGTTTTTAGAATGATATATTGTTAATTTATTCTCATTATTTATTTATTTCCTTATTTCCTTTCCTCACTGGGGAATTTTTTCCTATTGGAAACCTTGGGCTTATAGCATCTTGCTTTTCCAAGTAGGGTTGTAGCTTGGATAATAATAATAATAATAATAATAATAATAATAATAATAATAATAATAATAATAATAATAATAATAATAATTCTGTAATAAGACAATATAGTTCTAACCCCGGTGAGAAAAATTTCTACTTTTCGGTTATATCTATTCTCTCTCTCTCTCTCTCTCTCTCTCTCTCTCCTCTCTCTCTCTCTCTAAGTTCTTCACTTAAAATTATTGTTATTTATGAAAAAAAAAATGTTATATGCTTAATATATCGACCTCCACTTAAAAATATAAAATATGATAAATGAAATATAAATTACAGCATTTAGTTTTCCAATTTATGCCCCAAAAATTCCAATTTTCCAAACAGCAATGCCATTTTCCATCCCACAATACGAATACAAGTTTTCCCATGTATTACCCTTTCTCTTCCCATAAATACCTTCATACACGAATTCAAGTTTACGTATAATTCGCTTTCTATTGAATGCAAGATACAATTTCCAATTTTTTTTCCGGCCAATCTGCTTATAAATGAAGTTTGTATGAATAATTTGAACCTTAAAAGAAAGAAGATACTTAATGGCGTAAAATACTAAAAATATATTAATTAATGAAAAAAAAAAAAACTGTGAACTAAAGAAAATAACTATTTCTAATTTACAATATCCGTAGCTAACTGTATAACACCTGACCTTTTAATGTGATGTATTACATGTTATATCAGAGACTGGAATTTTTAAATCGTATAACATAAATATTACATTAAAGATTGAAAACGATGGCAAAAACTTCTGAAGACTATCTAATAAATGTTCAAATGCCATTTTTCAGTCAAAGTTGCTTTTTTATAATCGTTAAAACATATATATATATATATATATATATATATATATTTATGTATGTGTACATATATATACATATACATATATATATATATATATATATATATATATATATAATATATATATATATATATATATATATATATATATATATATACTGTATATATATATACAGCAAAACCGGTTATTTTTTATAAGAGAATCTATTTTAGCAAAAGGTGCAACTCGAAAAGAATTAAATACCGTATAATTCAATCAAATGAAATACAAACATTAGCGAACGATTCTACGTAATATACATAAGTTAAAATAACATAAATTTAAGCTGAATATGCTACTTTATCTCAAAGATAAAATACCCACACTTCAGAGTAGCGCTCTACTACAGGAATGCCCAAATGTTCACACCGAAGCCAAAGGATGCACTTCAAAATCCACACGCTATAACCCTTGCCTTTACAACCCTTTCGCAGCACTGAAGTTCAATAGGATTATTCCCTTTACATACAGTCCAGTGCAAGTTTAATAGCCATATAATGGACGCTAACCCTTCTTTATAGGGCCGAATCATTCATGCTAAACCGAAAATGCCATCCAGGCGAAATGAAAGAGCACTGCGTTAGTCCATCCTTATGGATTTATAGCATAACGAATGTTGGTGATAAATTCCCCTTCGTAACGTGGGAGGAGGCGTCTGCAGATCATCTAAATAAATGAACTGATATATTTGGTTCGGCAAATGTGACGGATTCAGAAAGTCCGTTTCCCCTGTCTCAAAGTTGCGAATCTCAATACAGGAGCTGTCTTTTCCCCACAGATGTTTCAATAACTTTTCGACTGCTCGTTTATGCTATTTCAAAACTGACTTCATCAACTTGCAGTAGTTAACGTTTCAAGAAGTGTTTTAAAATTCAATGAAATCAGGTTTTAGATTATTCTTTACTTTCTTTTTATAGTCGAAAATTTTCCCTCTATCTGATTGGAGATGCCTTATCGTGGTGAAAGCGTTTGCTTATCGCCATGATCAGCAAATCTGTACTAGTCAGGGCCACTTATACTAGAGAGAGAGAGAGAGAGAGAGAGAGAGAGAGAGAGAGAGAGAGAGAGAGAGAGAGAGAGAGAGAGAGAGAGAGGTTATCATAGTTAATGATCCCTAACATTTAGTGTTAGGGGCAATTTTGAATACATAATGCTTCACAAGAAAGTATCACATTTTTTACTTCCGATATAAAATAGTTTAAAACCACAAAAAAGGTATACAGATGAAATACAAAATAAGTACAAATTCCGTTAAATTACTGGGAGTTAACTAAACCACATTCTGGCCATGTCATTAATCCAAGAGTAAATAAGCCGTAATATTTGTAGGGGAATGCAATGACTTTCATATAATTCAGACTCTTCGGGTCACGAGGTCCAGACAGCCACTACTTAGCTAGAAGTGTAATATCATATAAGTGATATAAGGCTTCTAGTTGCACTTGAATGCTTCCGTATAATCCAGGTATCATTGGTATGAGGTAACATTACAGACAGAGATTTGCTGGTCGTGGTTTGCATAGAAACGCTGTCTGGCATTAAATGGTTTATTACCTCCACCAACGAAGTTGGAATGAGCTTATGCTTTACCCCATGTTTATGTGTTTGTGTGCTGTTTGTGTGTGCGTTTGTTTTTGTAAACAGCTTCCTGGCCATAATTTTAATCGTAGAGTAATGATACTTGTTTACCTTGTTGATGTAGATTGCCAATTATGCAACTCGTAATGATTTACTTGCAAAGAAATCTGTATACTCTGAATTCTTGAATGGTAAAAGGAAATATTAACATCTAAAAAGGTACACAGTTACGATTCATAACGCTTGGAATCTATTTTACTGACAAGAACAGGAATATTTGAATCAGTTGAATTAAAAGATTAAAATATTTTTTAACAAACATAAAACAGGAAATGGCCATATATAGCAATTTGCTTGCAATACAGCGATTTGGCAAGTCAAAAATACGTTTTGAATATTTTTTTTTTTTACCTTATATGGGAAAAATACAGTATTTTGGGCCTCTAATCAAAAATCTATGATTGAAGTACTAAATTTATATTTTAACTGCTGTAAGATTGTATTTCAAATTTTGCCCATTACAGATTACATTTTAAATTTTCCTCATTACAGATGGTTAGATGGAATTACTAACAGGTCGTGTACACTAATATTTAACATAAAGGAATACTGTAATTTCTCAGGTCATACAATTCATCATGAATAGACAAGAGATGAAAATCACATATAAAAACCGCAGCCCAAAATATGATAAATTTGAACTTTTTAATTTATTTTCCATAGAATCAAAAGTTCCTCCCACAAATTTCGTGACCTTAACTGACAGAAAATCATTATAAGGTTGACAGGCTATCAATATTCCTGAAAGATAAAGGGAGATTCAATTTTTATTCAATAAAGACGTTATTACTTTACTTAATTAAATAAAAAATAAAAGGAAGGAGAGCGAAAAGACATCTACTGGCAAATTCAAGGAAAGAGAATGAATGATTATCATAATTATATCTACGGAGATTGAACATAAACATTCGACTATGTCCATTTTCTTTGCCGTAATCAAGCGCTAACTATAGAAGCCTATAAACCATAATAAACTGGATATCGATAACACCATATTCATAAGTTTATATATATATATATATATATATATATATATATATATATATATATATATATATATATATATATTTATATAAAAATATATATATATAAATATATATATATATATACATATATATATATATATATATATATATATATATATATATATATATACTGTATTACTGTATATATATACCGTTTTAACTTTTACCAAATGCATTCAGTGCTGTAACCTCCCTCTGTTTTAGTTATTGTAATTTGTCCTCTTGTCCATGTGTGTATATATATAATATATATATATATATATATATATATATATATATATATATATATATATATATATATATATATATATATATATATATATATATATATATATATACAGTATTTACCACAAATATCCCTAAATGGGAAAGCTAATGCCACGATATAAGAGTCCCGACAAGAAAGGTAACCGAGTGCTGAAAATACATGGTAAAAAATAAATTATGAAAGAAAAACTAATAATAACATATCTTAAGATCAATAACTACCCAAAACAGACAAGTAACATATAAACTATGAAACAAGACTTAAGATAATCTCAACAGTAAATCATTTACACAGACTGGACTTTCTTAATTTGATATTGAAAATTATTCCACAGCTTGCTGCCTGTCAAAGTGAAAATGCTATATTACAGTGCAGTATAGAACCTTATGAAAGAAAGACAAGACTAAAGAATTAACTGAAGATATTTACATATATATAGTATCTGTAGGATTGGTAACAGGGAATTAGCTGAACTAGAGTATGGTTATGACGCCCTCCTTAATAGAAAACATCATAGGACTTGCAAATCTTGCTTACCAGAATGAATGAAATATCACAGAAGGTTGGGCTCAAATTGAATAGAAAGTCAGAAGATGAGAACGGAATATTTTTAGAAGGAGAAAAGATTAATGAAATATAACCCTTTAAATATTTAGGAACTATGATCTCTTATACAGGGTGTTTAGTTTTAGAATTCAATGAAAGATTGAATGTAATGGGTTAGAGTTCCCTTGCTCGAGGGTACACTCAGGCACACTATTCCATCTGTTTCTTTCCTTTCATCACCAGGCTATTTTCCCCGTTGGAGCCCTAGTGCTTACAGCACTCTACTTTTCCAACGAAGGTTGTAGCCTAGATTGTAACAATAATATTACTGGAGATGCATATGGAATAAATGCGCTCATGTACAGCACACCATGACGGAAAGCAAGACAGAAGCAGAAGGGGGGAGGGGGGACGGGAGGGGAAAAGGGGGGTGGGGGATACAAATAAGCGTATTTCCAACCAAGCAGAGCTGAAAATCAACGAAAACAACTGGAAGAGACGGATGGGACGCGCTTCCCTTTCCTCTTGACTGAAAAGATACGAACTAGCTTCAACATTTACATTTTACAATCACGGAATACGAAAGGTAAGGTTAGGATGATTCTACTCCTCTCCCTGACAGAAAGGAGGGGAAATGGGGGGGGGGGGGTTGAATGAATGGAGGGGTCAGGGGCATACAAACACAGAAAGGGAGAGAGTCGGAACAGGGGAGGCGCAAGTGAACAAACGCTTGAATGTAATTATTGGACAACGATCATTACTGGAATCTGGAGCGATAAATCTTTATCATTACTATAATAACAGTATTTGCTTTTCCGTCCACTGGGGAACCAGGGTGGGAGGGAGGGAGGGAGGGGGTAATGGCACCTCCTCCTCCTCTTCTCCCTAGGTTGGGGTCAATATCCCTCACTTCTCATGCTCCATTTCAAAAAGCATTTCCGCGATGCAAAGAAACATATATTCCAATATTACTTAGGTTGCATTTTATCTCCTCGCATTTTATATTATTAAAAGGAGGAGATATTAACCGGTCCAACGAGCCAAGCTAGTCCGATTAAATTCGGGTGATTGCCAGACTGGTGTTCGAGTCCCGCTCAAACTCGTTAGTTTCTTTGGTCGCTGCAACCTCACATTCCTTGTGAGCTAAGGATGGGGGAAGGTATCTATAAGTCTATCTACTGAGTCATCACCAGCTATTGCCAGGCCCTTCTTGGTCCTGGCTTGGGTGGAGAGGGGCCTTGGGCACTGATCATATGTATTATAGTCAGTCTCTAGGGCATTGTCCTTCTTGATAGGGCAATGTCACTGTCCCTTGCCTCTGCCATTCATGAGCGGCCTTTGAACCTTTAAACGTTAATGCTAAAATATAAAAAAAATATATATATGTAATAAATATAATTAATAAAAATAATAAACAATAATAAAAATAAAAAATAAAATAAGGCCAGAGCTGGACAATGATTGTTGAATAAAGGACAACCAACTATAGAAAGATGTTTTCAAATTAAGCAAAACATGTAAACATTCATTAAAATATAGTAAAAAAAGTCTTGGAATATTGTTTTCGAACGCAATTAACAATGAAGATGAGAAATCTTAATCATATTTTTCCATTTGAATTCAATTAGATTCAAGGTCAGTTTGTGGCCAGTGTATCTAAAAGAGAGATGAAAGAGAGAATCAATGAGCTCCCTCTCTTTATTACGCATTATACATTCATACATAAAGGTAAATATATCTATATCTATCTATCTATCTATCTATTTATATATATAAATATATTATATATGTATATATGTTTACTACATACATACATATACCAAAGGCACTTCCCCCAATTTTGGGGGGTAGCCGACAACAACAAGAAACAAAACAAAAAAGGGGACTTCTACTCTTTACGTTCCTCCAGCCTAACCAGGAACTCAGCCGAGTTCAGCTGGTACTGCTAGGGTGCCACAGCCCAACCTCCCACATTTCCACCACAGATGAAGCTTCATACTGCTGAGTCCCCTACTGCTGCTACCTCCGCGGTCATCTAAGGCACCGGAGGAAGCAGCAGGGCACACCGGAACTGCGTCACAATCGCTCGCCATTCATTCCTATTTCTAGCACGCTCTCTTGCCTCTCTCACATCTATCCTCCTATCACCCAGAGCTTTCTTCACACCATCCATCCACCCAAACCTTGGCCTTCCTCTTGTACTTCTCCCATCAACTCTTGCATTCATCACCTTCTTTAGCAGACAGCCATTTTCCATTCTCTCAACATGGCCAAACCACCTCAACACATTCATATCCACTCTAGCCGCTAACTCATTTCTTACACCCGTTCTCACCCTCACCACTTCGTTCCTAACCCTATCTAATCGAGATACACCAGCCATACTCCTCAGACACTTCATCTCAAACACATTCAATTTCTGTCTCTCCATCACTTTCATTCCCCACAACTCCAATCCATACATCACAGTTGGTACAATCACTTTCTCATATAGAACTCTCTTTACATTCATGCCCAACCCTCTATTTTTTACTACTCCCTTAACTGCCCCCAACACTTTGCAACCTTCATTCACTCTCTGACGTACATCTGCTTCCACTCCACCATTTGCTGCAACAACAGACCCCAAGTACTTAAACTGATCCACCTCCTCAAGTAACTCTCCATTCAACATGACATTCAACCTTGCACCACCTTCCCTTCTCGTACATCTCATGACCTTACTCTTACCCACATTAAATCTCAACTTCCTTCTCTCACACACCCTTCCAAATTCTGTCACTAGTCGGTCAAGCTTCTCTTCTGTGTCTGCTACCAGTACAGTATCATCCGCAAACAACAACTGATTTACCTCCCATTCATGATCATTCTCGTCTACCAGTTTTAATCCTCGTCCAAGCACTCGAGCATTCACCTCTCTCACCACTCCATCAACATACAAGTTAAACAACCACGGCGACATCACACATCCCTGTCTCAGCCCCACTCTCACCGGAAACCAATCGCTCACTTCATTTCCTATTCTAACACATGCTTTACTACCTTTGTAGAAACTTTTCACTGCTTGCAACAACCTTCCACCAACTCCATATAACCTCATCACATTCCACATTGCTTCCCTATCAACTCTATCATATGCTTTCTCCAGATCCATAAACGCAACATACACCTCCTTACCTTTTGCTAAATATTTCTCGCATATCTGCCTAACTGTAAAAATCTGATTCATACAACCCCTACCTCTTCTAAAACCACCCTGTACTTCCAAGATTGTATTCTCTGTTTTATCCTTAATCCTATTAATCAGTACTCTACCATACACTTTTCCAACTACACTCAACAAACTAATACCTCTTGAATTACAACACTCATGCACATCTCCCTTACCCTTATATAGTGGTACAATACATGCACAGACCCAATCTACTGGTACCATTGACAACACAAAACACACATTAAACAATCTCACCAACCATTCAAGTACAGTCACACCCCCTTCCTTCAACATCTCAGCTTTCACACCATCCATACCAGATGCTTTTCCTACTCTCGTTTCATCTAGTGCTCTCCTCACTTCCTCTATTGTAATCTCTCTCTCATTCTCATCTCCCATCACTGGCACCTCAACACCTGGAACAGCAATTATATCTGCCTCCCTATCATCCTCAACATTCAGCAAACTTTCAAAATATTCCGCCCACCTTTTCCTTGCCTCCTCTCCTTTTAACAACCTTCCATTTCCATCTTTCACTGTCTCTTCAATTCTTGCGCCGGCCTTCCTTACTCTCTTCACTTTTTTCCAAAACTTCTTCTTATTCTCTTCATATGACTGACCCAGTCCCTGACCCCACCTCAGGTCAGCTGCCCTCTTTGCCTCACGTACCTTGCGCTTTACTTCCACCTTTTGCTCTCTATATTTTTCATACTTCTCTATACTATTACTCTGCAGCCATTCTTCAAAAGCCCTCTTTTTCTCTTCCACTTTTACCTTCACTCCTTCATTCCACCATTCACTGCCCTTCCTCATGCTGCCTCCAACAACCTTCTTGCCACATACATCACTTGCAATCCCAACAAAATTTTCTTTTGCTAACTTCCACTCCTCCTCTAAATTACCAGTTTCTCTTACTCTCACCTCGTCATATGCCATTTTCAACCTTTCCTGATATTTACTTTTTACCCCCGGTTTTATTAGCTCTTCAACCCTCACTAGCTCCCTTTTACATCCACCTACTCTATTCCCCCACTCTTTTGCTACAACTAATTTTCCTTCCACCAAAAAATGATCAGACATGCCGTTAGCCATACCCCTAAACACGTGCACGTCTTTCAATCTTCCAAACATTCTTTTAGTTATCAACACATAATCCATTAATGCCCTTTCTACTACTCTTCCATTTGCCACTCTCACCCATGTATACTTATTTTTATCTTTCTTTTTAAAAAAGCTAGCACTTATTACCATCTCTTGTTCAACATACATATCTACCAGTCTCTCACCACTCTCATTTTCACTTGGTACGCCATACTTTCCAATGACACCTTCTACCTCTCCAGCGCCCACTCTAGCATTTAAGTCACCCATAACAACTACATAATTCCTTCTACCCAGTCCTTCTACACACCTAGTTAATTCACTCCAGAACTCATTCCGCTCTTCTTCATTTTTCTCACTACCTGGCCCATACGCACTGACAAACGCCCAACATTCCCTACCCAACCTAACCCTTACCCACATTAACCTAGATGATATCTCCTTCCATTCCACTACTTTACCTGTCATCCATTCACTCAGCAATAAAGCCACACCCTCTCTCGCTCTTCCCCTTTCAATCCCAGACACTCTACCAGACATTTCACCAAACATCACTTCACCCTTTCCTTTCATCTTTGTTTCGCACAAGGCCAATACATCCATCCTTCTACTTCTAAACATACTTCAAATCTCACATCTTTTACACTCTATCGTACTACATTCACGCACATTCAAACACCCCAAAACTAGAGTGCGGGGAGCAGTCACTCTCCCCCCAGCTCCATCTCTTTGTTGCTGTCTCACAGGATTTTTTATACAGGAGAGGGGGTTCCCAGCCCCCTCGTCCCGTCCCTTTTAGTCGCCTCTTACAACACGCAGGGATAACGTTGGCGCTATTCTAATTGTTTTATGCCCCCGCGGCATAATACAATATAAAGTTTTATGCATATATATATCTGTATATATATATATATATATATATATATATATATATATATATATATATATATATATATATATATATGTATATATATATATATATGTACTATATATATATATATATATATATATATATATATATATACACATATGTACACACAAACACAAACACAGACAGACACACACACACACACACACACACACACATATATATATATATATATATATATATATATATATATATATATATATATATATATATATATTGTACACTCTAACACTGGTGAGCAATGGCCTCAGACATGGTTTCATCAATATCTAGGGTTTGGCCATTTGCCTCACCACAATGGCCACTGCGGATCGGCGATGGTGGGAGACTAGTATACACGCTCACAGGTAATCAACCTACTATGTGTGGCCTTGCCTTGTATAGCTTTGCCGATCATAGCGATCACAAGCCCTTTCACCACATAAACATATCCCCACATATATATTATAATCTAGTTTGTATAATCTAATTCCCTTAAATTTCTTTTATGGCCTTTGGATTATCTGAATCAAACACTTCTTTCAACATATGATCTGAAATTGTCATATTCGCCTCTATGGCGGACTGGTTAAGGGTGATATTACACTAACCTATGGTCTGTGAGTTCGGATGTCACTAGGGGAAATAAAGGCGTTTCATTTAATCCCAAACCCCACAAAGAAAAGAGCAAAGAGTCCTTATGGCTATTACGTTTCCTGTATGTGCAATATATGAAATATATAATGTACATATACAGTATAATATATATTAAATATAGTGTGTGTCTGTATATATATATATATATATATATATATATATATATATATATATATATATATATATATATATATATAAACACACACACACACACACACACACACACACACACATATATATATATATATATATATATATATATATATATATATATATATATATATATATATATATATATATATTCTTATGTATCTATAAATACATACAAATTCATAACTATGCAAACGCATATTTAATACTCATAACATTCCCATGAAAAATATACGATGCGTTTGACCAATTTAACCTTCAAAATCACAAAGCTAATATCTATTTTCTCTTCCTCTTCTACCTACAGCCTTTAATGGATAATAAATCTGTCCCCAATTCATCACGTTCGGGGGACCAGGCCATCGCCTAAAGAGGTTCCTAATAAGACCTCTGTCCAAAACTCATTTGCTTTGATGCAATTTTCTCTACATTAAGGAATGGCCTCAAAGTAATTTCTCAAATAACTTTCGAAAGTTTATTTTTTTTTTTCGGGCGAATCTCTTTTCGTTTATTCTAGTTTTTATAATAGGTATCAGACATGGCACCTCTTATTTTGTGGTTATGATTTAAACATACTAATGTACGAAGAACTATGCATTCGTACACAGACATCATGTACACACATACAAACACATCCTATATATATATATATATATATATATACGTATATATATGTATATTATGCAAATATATACATAATACACAAAGTATATATATATATATATATATATATATATATATATATATATATATATATATATATATATATATATATATACTGATGTACGTTATCTCCATACAAACTTTAAATACAAAATAATAAGTTTCACACGGTTTATCCAGAATAAACGTGGCAAAATATGATTAAAATAAGCAGCTAAAATATGGAGCATTGTAAGAAAAACACGAATTACCATTATTAACGAAACTTAAACCTACAATAATGCTATGATTTCTATCAGTATTAAAAAACAAAGATGTGAATTGACTTTAAAGGTGTCTCGAGTCAAAACAATATTAGAAATTAAAGTAAAAAAAAACACTAACCAAAGATATATTTAGAAACTTCTCAGTATAAATAAAATCATGAAAAACAACTAAAGCATTATCCCAAAATTTAACCAAAAACGCTGACACACAAAAATGAGAGAGAGAGAGAGAGAGAGAGAGAGAGAGAGAGAGAGAGAGAGAGAGAGAGAGAGAGAGAGAGAGAGAGAGATAGAGACTCCATAAATGTTATCTATCCTTTACGAATTTTACAATAAGAATAAAATCATGAAATATATTAAGGCAATATCCCAAAATCTAACCAAAAACGCTGACACACAAAAATGAGAGAGAGAGAGAGAGAGAGAGAGAGAGAGAGAGAGAGAGAGAGAGAGAGAGAGAGAGAGAGAGAGAAACTCAGCAAATATTACCTTGCCTTTCTCTTTTGGAAAAAAAAAAAAAAAAAAAAAAAAACATAATTGAGGTTCCGCATCTCATGGTTTATCGATCTAGTGACCCTACGATCTAGCAATTCCTAGTTCAGCTAAAAATAGCTGAACCGTAATGACGACAAATAACGAGGATCAGTACGCTCATTGCGAATTCTATTACGGCATAATACCTTTTCTCAAACAGGTCTACTGGAAGCCATTGCATCATTTCTTTATTTGTTTGGTTTTTATTTGTTTTCCTTATTTGCGGATGATACTGTACTGGTTGCAGACACAGAAGAGAAGCTTGGCCGATTAGTGACAGAATTTGGAAGTGTGTGTGAGAGAAGGAAGTTGAGAGTTAATGTGGGTAAGAGTAAGGTTATGAGATGTACGAGAAGGGAAGGTGGTGCAAGGTTGAATGTCATGTTGAATGGAGAGTTACTTGAGGAGGTGGATCAGTTTAAGTACTTGGGGTCTGTTGTTGCAGCAAATGGTGGAGTGGAAGCAGATGTACGTCAGAGAGTGAATGAAGGTTGCAAAGTGTTGGGGGTAGTAAAGGGAGTAGTAAAAAATAGAGGGTTGGGCATGAATGTAAAGAGAGTTCTATATGAGAAAGTGATTGTACCAACTGTGATGTATGGATCGGAGTTGTGGGGAATGAAAGTGACGGAGAGACATATGTGTCTGAGATGAAGTGTCTGAGGAGTATGGCTGGTGTATCTCGAGAAGATAGGGTTAGGACGGGTGTAAGAAATGAGTTAGCGGCTAGAGTGGATATGAATGTGTTGAGGTGGTTTGGCCATGTTGAGAGAATGGAAAATGGCTGTCTGCTAAAGAATGTGATGAATGCATGAGTTGATGGGAGAAGTACAAGAGGAAGGCCAAGGTTTGGTTGGATGGATGGAGTGAAGAAAGCTCTGGGTGATAGAAGGATACATGTGAGAGAGGCAAGAGAGCGTGCTAGAAATAGGAATGAATGGCGAGCGATTGTGACGCAGTTCCAGTAGGCCCTGCTGCTGCCTCCGATGCCTTAGATGACCGCGGAGGTAGCAGCAGTAGGGGATTCAGCATTATGAAGCTTCATCTGTGGTGGATAATATGGGAGGGTGGGCTGTGGCACCCTAGCAGTACCAGCTGAACTCGGTCGAGTCCCTTGTTAGGCTGGAGGAACGTAGAGAGTAGAGGTCCCCTTTTTGTTTTGTTTCATTTGTTGATGTCGGCTACCCCCAAAAATTGGGGGAAGTGCCTTGGTATATGTATGATGATGTAATTTTCCTCTATTGAGGGAATTAGGTTTTGGTTACTGAAGTCTATGTATAACAAATGTATTCGTATATAGCCTTTCTAAGTCAGCTTACCTTAACGTGGTGAAAGGGGTTTTGTATGGCCATGATAAGCAAAGCTGTACTAGTCAGGGCCAGCCATACAAAGTTGGTTTGTTGTGAGCAATCAAACTAAGATTCCCCACCACCACCAATCAGCAGTGACCAGTGTGGTGATGGAATGGCCAAACACCAGACATGAATGAAGCCATGGCTGAGGCCCTTGTCATGCAGTAGACTAGAAAATGTAAGGTTATAATAGAAAATCTTTATATACAAAATTATAACGAGAAACATTTCTGCCATCCGTCATTTTCACAGCCTTTTACTATAGTTGCCAGGTTTTCTAAATGAGAAAAGCCCAACTTTAAATCAACCCCAGCTTTTAAAGGCCAACCCATTAATAGAAAAAGGCCAAGATTATAGTATCTAAGCCCACCTTTTTCATGATATTGCTGAAGGCCAACAAATTTCAAAAAGGCCAAATTTGAGATTTTTTAGCCTGAAAAAAAGGCCAATCTGGCAACTCTGCTATAGAGTCCCTTGCTTTTACTTGGATGTCAAAAAAAAAAAAAAAAAAAAAAAAAAAAAAAAAAAAAAAAAAAAAAAAGCCCGGCTTAAAAATGAAAAGCTCATTTGTCAAGTACACACAAAATTATAAGACTAAGAAAATGAAGACCCAAGCTGTGAAATACTTAAAATATCTATATAAAACTCTCTCAAAAAATTAAAAGCCCAGTTATAAAACACACAAAACATATGTAACTCAAAAAATGAAGACCAAAGCTATATATATATATATATATATATGCATATATATATACACACATATATATATATACACACACACACATATATATATATATATATATGTGTGTGTGTGTGTATATATATATATATATATATATATATATATATATATATATATATATATAATATTTAAAAAAATTAAAAGCCCACTTGTAAAACACAATAAAAATCATAAAACTGTCAATAAATGAAGACCCAAGCTTTAAAATTACACAAAAATATATAAAACTCTCAAAAAATTATAAACACACAAAAAAATAATAAATCTAAAAGAAATAAAGACCCAAGCTGTAAAATAAAGAAGAAAAAATATATAAAAATCTCTCAAAAAAAATGAAATCAAAGTTGTAAAATACACAAAAATGATAATACTCAAAAAATTAAAATCCCAGTTGCAACATACTCTAAAGTAATAAAACCCAAAAAATGAAAATCCCAGGTTGTAAAATACACAAAAAAATATAACTCACAAAAAGGAAGACACAAGCTGTAAAATACACAAAAAATAAAACTCACAAAAAAGGAAGACACAACTGTAAAATACACAAAAAAATGTATAAAACTCGTCGATCCTATATCTCGAGGCGACTTTAGATTTTTTCTCGCTGGCATTTTAGGAGACCTCGAGAGTGAAGAAGCTGCTACGATTTTATGTAACAAACTTCCTACAGAGAGGAAAAAAAAACCATGTCTGGAGACTCTTTAGTATGCAAGGCTCCCGGTCACCAACAAGTTCGTTCAGAATCGCTAATGGCATAACAGAAAACCTCTCGCCTGACATTTCGCTAACGGAGTCTTCGTGCCAGACACGAAGAGACTACGAATTTCAAAACAATTAGAGGGCATGGCTATTTTCAAATTAGAAATGTATAAAGCAATTGGAGGTCATAAGTACTTATCACAATTGAAAATATACAAAGCAATTAAGGGTCATAACTACTTTTCACATTTGAAAGTGTTTAAAAAATATTGGAGTTTATAAATATTTTTCAAATTTGAGAATATACAAAAATTAGAGGTCATAACTTTTTTTTTTTAAATTTAAAATGTATAAGAAATTAGAGGGCATAGCTTTTTTTCCAAATTTGAAAATATACAAAAATTTGAGGTCATCGATTTTTTCGAAATTTGAAAACATTAAAAAAATTAGGGGTCATAACTACTTTCTCAAAATTTGAAAAGATATAAAACAATTAAAGGTCATAACTACTTTTCAAATTTGAAAATATATACAGCAATAAAAGATCATAACTACTTTTCAAATATGAAAATATATAAAACAATTAAAGGTCATAACTACTTTTTAAATTTGAAAATATATAAAGCAATTAGAGGTCATTACTTTTCACAGTTAGAAATATATAAAGCAATTAGAGGTCATAACTACTTTTCACATTTAGAAATATATAATGCAATTAGAGGTCATAACTATTTTTCAAATTTGAAAATATATAAAGCAATTAAAGGTCATAACTACTT